>NC_079195.1:25699965-26047465 GCF_029499605.1 Hyla sarda
ATAAAAGAGAAATAGCACGGCACCCAGGACACTTCTTGCAATCACTTGCTGCTTTATTGCTTGGAGCAGGGTATACACGAGGATGCACTAGACCAACAGCGCGTGTAAAACTGTGCCGTGTCATTTCTCTTTTATAAGGCATTGTTCATACACCTTACTATCAGACACTGGCACCGGACAGTCTGCTGAGCGACTCTCATCCATGGCCGTTATCCGAAGAGGAACCAGTTCACATTACAACAGGTGGAGCGGTGCTGACTCTAATTCTCATTGATTGTGATATAAGATATTATTATTGGATATCACCAGTCCAAATATATTATTATTGGATATAACCAGTCCTTAGATATCATTATTAGATACAACTAGTCCTAAGATATTATTATTAAATTTGACCAGTTTTAAAATATTTTTATTATTATTATTATTATTATTATTATTATTATTAATAAAGGAATAGTCTCAGGCCATAAAAGGTATCCCCTATACTTAGGATAGGGGATAAGTTTTAGATCGCAGGGTGTCCAACCGCTGGGGCCCCCTGCGATCTCCTGTACGGAGCCTCAGCTGACCCCAGGAGTGGCGCGCCACGAGCCCGAAGCCTGGGCTGCCACACCCCCTCCATTTATCTTTATGGGAGAGCTGTTCAGCCATCTTCGTCTTTCCCATAGAGATATATGGAGGGGGTGTGGTGGCCCCCACTTCGGTCGGGGGTCGTGACGCGCAGCTCCAGGAGAGAGCCGGGGATTGCGAGGGGGCCCAGTGGTCGGATACTCCCACCCCCACACAATCTAAAACATATTCTTATTAGGGGATACGTTTTCTGGCATGAGATATCTCTTTTAAAGGGATACTCCGGTGGTAAAAAAATTCATATTGAACTTTATGAACTTTATGACATGGATTGTTGGATGCCGGATAGTTCTCCTTGCGCATAATTGGATGGCACCCAACAGTTTATGTGATTTTTTTTTTGTTCTATATTTAACTATTAATCAAAGCTGATTATTGTGTTCACCTCGATGATCTTCACGCTCAAAGCCAGATACCCACACCTGTCCCAAAAATAACACAGGTATATTACTTTAACGGCAGAGTCCACATGGAAATACCAGCTCTCCAATCCCCTTTAAAGTGCCCGGATCGGTGTCCAGCCAACACCAGCAGCGAAAAAAGAAAGGCAGATGATCCAGCACTATTTCCAAGCAGCTTTATTAGGAACACAGCACACAGGTAAAATCAGCCTGAACTCAGACGCGTTTCGAGCGCATGCGCTCTTTGTCAGTGATGTCACAGGTACTGCCAGGTGAGGTTTAAATACCTTTTGATTGTGGGAGGGAAGGGAAAGAAATCCCATAACCCCACCTCTCTCTGGAGACGTGTGACATAGTTCACATTAGTAAGAACAAACAAAGTCAAAAAATGTGTAATAAAACCAGAAAATGAAACATACATACAATAATGTAGCTTGATTGTTCATAAAAACATAGGAATTAAATGTCACGGAAGGGGGTTCAAAAAATAGGTATAAATGCTTATTTAGTAGTGAAATAGCAGTTCTTGACGGACATTTAAACCCGTCGGAGAACGAGTCCCCAATGTGAACTGCCAATATGCTTCACGATCTGCTAATTTTTTCCTAATGCAACCCCCTCTCGTGCCCATTTTGACATGTTCAATGGCAAAAATACGAAAGGTGTTTAATTTACCGGCATGTTCAAAGTGAAAGTGTGCAGATGCAGCAGATCTCTGTCTCACTGCTGTTATAGTACTGTCATTCAGATGTTCCAGTGCTCTTATTTTTAATTTTCTTGTAGTGTATCCCACATACTTTAAATTGCACTCTGTGCACTCTATCATATAAATTACATTACTGTAATTACAGTTAATGTAATTGTTGATAGAGTACCTTTTGGTACCATCCGAGCTCTCGAACTGAGTCGTCTGTTTGACATACTGACAGGTACGGCACACTTTATGTCCGCACTTAAAAAACCCTTTCCTTTCTAACCAACTGCTATTTTTCTTGTTCCGTGAAGCGACCACACTAGGGGATAATTTATCCCCAATCGTGGGGGCCCGTTTGGACACTATCCTACAACCATCTTCTAAGATTCCAGCCAGCGTATAATCCTGTTTCAGATAATGTAAGTGTCGCTGTACTATGTTTTTAATCTGATTGAAGTAAGGTGAATAGGTAATAGCCAAAACTGGTTTTCCGGTACTGGTAGATGATTTATTGGCAATATTTGGATTTAATAAATTAGCTCTTTCTTTTTTGGCTACTTTAAGTTCAGCTTTTTTAAGAGTATGATTGGAATATCCCCTAGATTTTAATCTTTGTTTTAATTCACTGGCTTGTGTGTTAAATACATTTATATTTGTACAATTTCTTTTAAGTCTAGTTAGTTCCCCGACTGGAATTGCTTGAACTGTATGTATGGGGTGATTGCTGTCTGCTCTTAGGACCGTGTTGCCCGATATGGGCTTTCTATACGTGGAGGTCTCAATAATTTGGTTCTGGGACCCTCTCAACACTAAATCCAAAAAATTATTGAGACCTCCACGTATAGAAAGCCCATATCGGGCAACACGGTCCTAAGAGCAGACAGCAATCACCCCATACATACAGTTCAAGCAATTCCAGTCGGGGAACTAACTAGACTTAAAAGAAATTGTACAAATATAAATGTATTTAACACACAAGCCAGTGAATTAAAACAAAGATTAAAATCTAGGGGATATTCCAATCATACTCTTAAAAAAGCTGAACTTAAAGTAGCCAAAAAAGAAAGAGCTCATTTATTAAATCCAAATATTGCCAATAAATCATCTACCAGTACCGGAAAACCAGTTTTGGCTATTACCTATTCACCTTACTTCAATCAGATTAAAAACATAGTACAGCGACACTTACATTATCTGAAACAGGATTATACGCTGGCTGGAATCTTAGAAGATGGTTGTAGGATAGTGTCCAAACGGGCCCCCACGATTGGGGATAAATTATCCCCTAGTGTGGTCGCTTCACGGAACAAGAAAAATAGCAGTTGGTTAGAAAGGAAAGGGTTTTTTAAGTGCGGACATAAAGTGTGCCGTACCTGTCAGTATGTCAAACAGACGACTCAGTTCGAGAGCTCGGATGGTACCAAAAGGTACTCTATCAACAATTACATTAACTGTAATTACAGTAATGTAATTTATATGATAGAGTGCACAGAGTGCAATTTAAAGTATGTGGGATACACTACAAGAAAATTAAAAATAAGAGCACTGGAACATCTGAATGACAGTACTATAACAGCAGTGAGACAGAGATCTGCTGCATCTGCACACTTTCACTTTGAACATGCCGGTAAATTAAACACCTTTCGTATTTTTGCCATTGAACATGTCAAAATGGGCACGAGAGGGGGTTGCATTAGGAAAAAATTAGCAGATCGTGAAGCATATTGGCAGTTCACATTGGGGACTCGTTCTCCGACGGGTTTAAATGTCCGTCAAGAACTGCTATTTCACTACTAAATAAGCATTTATACCTATTTTTTGAACCCCCTTCCGTGACATTTAATTCCTATGTTTTTATGAACAATCAAGCTACATTATTGTATGTATGTTTCATTTTCTGGTTTTATTACACATTTTTTGACTTTGTTTGTTCTTACTAATGTGAACTATGTCACACGTCTCCAGAGAGAGGTGGGGTTATGGGATTTCTTTCCCTTCCCTCCCACAATCAAAAGGTATTTAAACCTCACCTGGCAGTACCTGTGACATCACTGACAAAGAGCGCATGCGCTCGAAACGCGTCTGAGTTCAGGCTGATTTTACCTGTGTGCTGTGTTCCTAATAAAGCTGCTTGGAAATAGTGCTGGATCATCTGCCTTTCTTATATTACTTTAACCCCTTAAGTGCCAGGCCAATTTTATTTTAGCATTTTTGTTTTTTCCTCCTCACCTTTTAAAAATCATAACTCTTTTAGATTTCCATCCACAGAACCATATGAGGGCTTGTTTTTTGCGTCACCAATTGTACTTTGTAATGACATCACTTATTTTACCATAAAATGTATGGTGCAACCAAAAAATATTATTTATGTGGGAAAATTGAAAAGAAAAGGTTTTGTTTTCATGCTGTACACTTTATGCTAAAAATTACATGTTTTCTTTATTCTGTCGATCAATACGATTAAAATGATACCCATGATATATGCTTTTCTATAACTGTACTGCTTTAAAAAATCTCAAACTATTTTAACAAAATTAGTATGATTGAAATTGCCCTATTTTGACCACCTATAACTTTCTCTTTTTTCCGTATAAGGGGAGGTATGAGGGCTAATTTTTTGCGGCGTGATCTGTAGTTTTTATCGGTACCACTTTTGCTTAGGTTTTACTTTTTATTCATTTTTTTATTATTTTTTCTTTTAATACTATGTGACAAAAAGCTGCAATTTCTGACATTTTTATTTTTCTTCCTTTACGCCGTTCACTGTACGGGACAATTAACAATATATTTTGATAGTTTATACTTTTACGCAAGGGGCGATACCAAATATGTTATTAATTCTTTTTTAACGCTTTTTGGGGGTAAAATGGGAAAAACAAATTATTTACATTTTTATTGGGGGAGGGGATTTTTCAAATTTTGTAACTTTATTTTTTGTTACATTTTTTAACTTTTTTTTACACTTTAACAGTCCCCTTAGGGGACTATTTATAGCAAGCATTAGATTGCTAATACTGTTCAGTGCTATGTATAGGACACAGCACTGATCAGTGTTATCAGTGATCTTCTGCACTGGTCTGCTCGATCTCAGACCAGAGCAGAAGATCCCTGGAGACAGACGGAAGCAGGTGAGGGGACACCCACGGCAGATCGGATCCCCTCGGCAGCGCTTCGGGTGATCCGATCATCCATTTAACCCCTTAAGGACTCAGGGTTTTTCCGTTTTTGCACTTTCGTTTTTTCCTCCTTACCTTTAAAAAATCATAACCCTTTCAATTTTCCACCTAAAAATCCATATTATGGCTTATTTTTTGCGTCGCCAATTCTACTTTGCAGTGACATTAGTCATTTTACCCAAAAATGCACAGCGAAACGGAAAAAAAAATCATTGTGCGACAAAATCGAAAAAAATACGCCATTTTGTAACTTTTGGGGGCTTCCGTTTCTACGCAGTGCATATTTCGGTAAAAATTACACCTTATCGTTATTCTGTAGGTCCATACGGTTAAAATGATACCCTACTTATATAGGTTTGATTTTGTCGCACTTCTGGAAAAAATCATAACTACATGCAGGAAAATTTATACGTTTAAAAATGTCATCTTCTGACCCCTATAACTTTTTTATTTTTCCACGTATGGGGTGGTATGAGGACTCATTTTTTGTTTGCGCCGTGATCTGAAGTTTTTATTGGTATGATTTTTGTTTTGATCGGACTTTTTGATCACTTTTTATTCATTTTTTAATGTTATAAAAAGTTACCAAAATACGCTTTTTTGGACTTTTGAATTTTTTTGCGCGTACACCATTGACCGTACGGCTTAATTAATGATATATTTTTATAGTTCGGACATTTACACACGCGGCGATACCACATATGTTTATTTTTATTTTTTTTTACACTGTTTTATTTTTCTTATGGGAAAAGGGGGGTGATTCAACCTTTTATTAGGGAAGGGGTTAAATTACCTTTATTAACACTTTTTTTTTACTCTTTTTTTGCAGTGTTATAGGTCCCATAAGGACCTATAACACTGCACACACTGATCTCCTATGCTGATCACTGGCGTGTATTAACACGCCTGTGATCAGCATTATCGACGCTTGACTGCTCCTGCCTGGATCTCAGGCACGGAGCAGTCATTCGTCGATCGGACACCGAGGAGGCAGGTAAGAGCCCTCCCGGTGTCCGATCAGCTGTTCGGGACGCCGCAATTTCACCGCGGCGGTCCCGAACAGCCGACTGAGCAGCCGGGATACTTTCAGTTTCACTTTAGAAGCGGCGGTCAGCTTTGACCGCCGCTTCTAAAGGGTTAATACCGTACATCGCCGCGATCGGCGATGTATGGTATTAGCCGCGGGTCCCGGCGCTAATCAACGTTGATTAGCGCCGGGACCCACGCGATATGATGCGGGATCGCGGCGCGATCCCGCTTCATATCGCGGGAGCCGGCGCAGGACGTAAATATACGTCCTGCGTCGTTAAGGGGTTAAAAGTACCGCACTGCCGCAGATGGCGTGATCTGTATTGATCATGGCATCTGAGGGGTTAATCGCGGATTGCGGATGTCCACCTTTACCAGAGGTTCCCTGGCCGCGGGTCCGGTGCTCGCGGTCATTGAGGAGCGTCATCCAGTACCACAGCTCCATGACGTACATTTACGTCCATTGACATTAAAGGGATACTACCGTGGAAAACTTGTTTTTTAAATTAACTGGTGCCAGAAAGTTAAACAGATTTGTAAATTACTTCTATTAAAAATGTTTATCTTTCCAGTACTTTTTAGGGTCTGTATCCTACAGAGGAAATTGTTTTCTTTTTGGAACAAAGAGCTCTCTGCTGACATCATGACCCCAGTGCTCTCTGCTGACATCTATGTCCATTTTAGGAACTCTCCAGAGCAGCTTATGTTTGCTATGGGGATTTTCTCCTATTCTGGACAGTTCTTAAAATGGACAGAGATGTCAGCAGAGAGCACTGTGGTCATGATGTCAGCAGAGAGCTCTGTGTTCCAAAAAGAAAACAATTTCTTTTGTAGTATTCAACAGTTAATAAGTACTGGAAGGATTAAGATGTTTTAATAGAAGTAATTTACAAATATGTTTAACTTTCTGGCACCAGTTGATTTAAAAAAAAAAAAAAAAAAGTTTTCCACGGCAGTACCCCTTTAAGGTAAGTGAACCCTTTGGAATCACTGGGGTTTCTGCATTGATTGACATTTAAATGTCCCAAAGCACATAAGTAAATCAACAAAGGGTTGGTCAAAAGAATAAGACAAATTGGGGGGAATTTATCATTGGGTTTACCCTGTGTTTTTTTGTATTGTCAGGGCCGACTCAGGCTTGGTATTATCTGCAATGATTGATACTTTACTATACAATCCCTCGACAAGGTCATTATTAAATATTTGAGATGAGCAAATTTTTGAAAAATTCTATTCGGTCGATTCGCCGAATTTTCCCCAAAAAATATTTTTGGTCCAAATTTATTCTGGATTACTGAAATAATACTGTTATTCAGTATGACATGCAGATGCAGAGGTGTCGCTATTAGACTCACTGTCACAGAGGGCACAATGACATAGTCTGGAGGTGGCATCAGTATGAGGAGACCATATAATGCCTGAATGACACAGCATGGAGGTGGCAGCAACATGAGGAGACCATAAAGTGGCTGAATGACACAGTGTGGAGGTGGCTGCAGTATGAGGAGACCATAAAGTGGCTGAATGACACAGCGTGGAGGTGGCAGCAACATGAGGGGACCATAAAGTGGCTGAATGTAAACGTGTTAGTGTTTTATAAAAGGTGGAAGGGATCAACGTATGGTCCATTGAAACAGGTGGGAGTAAAAACTATCCCTGTAAGGCCCTACTCTCACCTTAATAATTCCCTTCTTTGCAATTGTTTCTCACCATAAAAAGGATGGCCCCATACAAGAAACTCTCTATTTCCACCTAAAAACCAATGGAAATGGCAGTGTTTTTAGAGGGAAATAGGGAAAGGTTCCTGTGTGTGGCCGCCTTTTTTAGAGCGATTAACACTTGCCAAGAAGGGAATTAATAATTTGAGAGTAGGGCCTTACAGGGGAAGTGTTTACCCCCAATGGTTACAATGGACCAGACGTTGTTCCCTTCCACCTTTTAGAGGTCTTTGCATCGCATCAATACTTGGTGGTATAGGTGGTATATGGTGTTTTTTGCAAATTTTTCCTTTTTTTTTTTTTGATAAATAAAATTTGGGTCCATATATTTTACAATAAGTATATTATTAAAAGTTACGTTTTATGTTATGCATATCCTCAATACTTACTTGTGGTCTGATGCGGAGGAGTGTCTGTAACTGGGGAGCAGTTGCTTAAAGGGGAACTCCTTTGGAAACAAGTGGAAAACAAATGTTTTCAAATCAGCTGGTGCCTGAAAGTTAAACAGATTTGTAAATTACATCTATTAACTCCTTAACGACGCAGGACGTATATTTACGTCCTCCGCCGGCTCCCGTGATATGCCGCAGGGTCACGCGGTGTCCCCGCGTCATATCGGGTCGGTCCCGGCGGCTATCAACGGCCAGGACCCGCGGCTAATACAGGACATCACCGATCGCGGTGATGCCCTTTATTGACCCTTCAGATGCGGCAATCAAAGCTGACCGCCGCGTCTGGGGTAAAAGTGCAAGTATCCCGGCTGCTCAGTCGGGCTGTTGGGGACTGCCACGGCGAAATTTTCACCGTGGCGTCCCGAACAGCTTACAGGACACTGGGAGGGCCCTTACCTGCCTCCTCGGTGTCCGATCGACGAATGAGTGCTCCGTGCCTGAGATCCAGGCAGGAGCAGTCAAGCGCCGATAACATTGATCACAGGCGTGTTAATACACGCCAGTGATCAGCATGAGAGATCAGTGTGTGCAGTGTTAACACTGCAAAAAAAGTTTTAAAAAAGTGTTAATAAAGATAATTTAACCCCTTCCCTAATAAAAGTTTGAATCACCCCCCTTTTCCCATAAAAAAATAAAACAGTGTAAATAAAAAAAAATAAACATATGTGGTATCGCCGCGTGCGTAAATGTCCGAACTATAAAAATATATCATTAATGAAACCGCACGGTCAATGGCGTACGCGCAAAAAAATTCCAAAGTCCCAAAAAACGTAATTTTGGTCACTTTTTACACCATTAAAAAATGAATAAAAAGTGATCAAAAAGTCCGATCAAAACAAAAATCGTACCTATAAAAACTTCAGATCACGGCACAAAAAAAATGAGTCTTCCTACTGGCCCGTACGTGGAAAAATAAAAAAGTTATAGGGCTCAGAAGAGGACATTTTTAAACGTATAAATTTTCCTGCATGTAGTTATGATTTTTTCCAGAAGTACGACAATATCCAACCTATATAAGTAGGGTATTATTTTAACCATATGGACCTACAGAATAATTATAAGGTGTCATTTTTACCGAAATATGTACTGCGTAGATTACGGAAGCCCCCAAAAGTTACAAAATGGCGTTTTTTTCTTCGATTTTGTTGCACAATGATTTTTTTTCTGTTTTGATGTGAATTTTTGGGTAAAATGACTAATGTCACTGCAAAGCAGAATTGGTGATGCAAAAAATAAGCCATCATATGAATTTTTAGGTGGAAAATTGAAAGGGTTATGATTTTTAAAAGGTAAGGAGGAAAAAACGAAAGTGCAAAAACTGAAAAACTCTGAGTCCTCCAAAATCTTGGTCCTGTCAGTACTTAGCTGTTATATAAAACAGAGAAATTTGGGAATTTATTTTCTGTCTGACAACAGTGCTCTCTGCTGACGCCTCTGTCCGTGTGAGGAACTGTCCAGAGAAGAATAATATCCCCATAGAAAACCTCTCCTGCTCTGGACAGTTCATGACACAGACAGAGGTGTCAGCAGAGAGGCTGGAAAGAACTTCACAAATATCTGTAGTATACAGCAGCTGATAAGTACTAGAAGGGTTAAGATTTTCAAATAGAAGTGATTTACAAATATTTTTAACTTTCTTGCACCAAACTTTTTTTCCACTGGAGTACCCCTTTAAATCTGTTTAGCATTATCCATATTTGTGAAGTGTTGGTGTGGCACCATGGACAATCTACTCTGATGCATCTGGCATTTATGGGGGGAAATCCTGGGTGATCCATACCGGATTCATCTTCACAAAGGTCAGTCTCTCCACATTTTTCGTGTATAGAAGAGTTCGCCTTGGGGTGACTATGGCCCTCACCGCACTAAACACCCGCTCTTTTGGCACGATACTGGCCTGGCAGGACAGCTTTTCCAAGGAAAAGTCTGCTAGTTGCGGCCACAAATCAAGTTTGGCTGCCCAGAAGTCCAGCCGATCTACAAGGTGTGTTGGCATGGTCATGTCAAGGTATGCCGCCTCCTGCTGGTTCAGGTCCTGCTCCAGGTCTACCTGCTACTGATGAGTTGCTTCACTATGCGGGTGAAGAAAGCTACTCATCAGTGACTATAGACTCAGATTTCTGCTGAAGGAGCTGGTACTGCTCCTGCCACCCCACTCCTCCAAAGCAGCCATGGCAGTGGAAGGTGAGCATAGAGGGCCCCCGAGTCAGACCTGCGAGAGGATGGATGATGGAGCAGATAGGCATCGGCCAACTGACTACTGACTACATAGGATCTCTCTGTAGTAGATCAGTTTGTCCTCCCTCTCAGTGGGTGTAAAAAAGGCCCCCATTTTGTGGCGGTAGTGAGGGTCCAATAAGGTGGAGAGCCAGAAGTCATCCTGCTGCCGCATGGTGACAATTCAGGAGTCACTATGCAAGCAAGTGAGCATGCATCGTGCCATTTGTGCAAGTGACTCCACGTGTTGTAGTAGACGAAGCAGTGGAATGACTTTGTTCATCCCGTAATCCTGACGACTGACTAATAATGTGGCTTCCTCAAAGGTCCTGAACAAACGGTAGGTGTCATATATGAGCTGCCACTGGTTGACATTGAAGTTACACAGGGGTGTCCCCCTATCCGCTTGTATCATCAAGAAATCGGTGCTGGCTTTTCTCTGTTCGTATAGTCGGTCCAACATATGGAGGGTGGAATTCCAACGTGTGGAAACATCACAAATCAGACTATCTTGGGGGATACCGTTCTGACGCTGCAGCTCAAGGAGGGTGTGCTTTTCGGTGTACGAATGGCTGAAGTGCATGCAAAGTTTCCATCCTATTGTTAGGATGTCTTGCAGATAGGGGGAACATTTCAGGAACCACTTGACAACCAGATTTTTCAGCTCAGCGCAGCGCAGACAAGATGTTCTTCCCCTTGTCGGTCACCATGGTTCCCATTTCCAGTTTTTGTGGAGCAAGCCATGATTCGATTTCTTGATGAATGACCTTTAGCAGCTCCTCCCCTATGTGACTCCGTTCGCCAAGGCAAACCATGTGAAGAACAGCGTGACACCGCCGTGCCCTGCACACATGGCATGCTGGAGGGGCACTGAAACTTGTCCGTGCAGTGGAGGCTTAGGACACGGTGGAGGATGAGGAGGCAGAGTCGCACACTGTCACAGGACCATCGGCCTGAGAGCGGTGTGACCTGTCCAAGTTGCTGTTGTGGCTATGCAGGAACAACATGCACCCAGTGTGCCGTAAAGGACATGGATTGTCCCTGACCGTAGTTACAGCTCCCCATGTCAGTGCTGCAGGGCACTTTTGTACATACCAACAGGCCCAAGGACTGGCCCACCTTCTGTTCCACAAAATTGTGCAGGGCTGGTACTGCCTTTTTTCGCAAAGAAATGACGGCTTGGGACTCTCCACCTTGGCTCCGCACAAGCCATCAGTTCTCTGAAAGGTGCAGAGTCCACCACTTGAAAAGGGAGGGACTGCCGCACCAGCAACTTGGACAGGAGCACATTCAGTTTCTGCACCGTTGGATGAGTGGGCGCATAGTGTTGTCTCTTGGACATGGCTTCGCTGAGGGATTGCTAGTGGAATAACTGACTTCAAGTAGGAGGAGCAGTAGCATCTGGAGCGACAGAAGATGAGTTTGATACACAGCTCCCTTAGGTTGGGGTGGTGGAGCCTTGGCTGACTGAAACAGAGAGCGTTGTGCCACTGGGTGATGGAGCAGGCTGGACCACCACGTCGGAGCCACAGTTCTCCCAGGCAGCTTTATGGTGACGTTGCCTATGTTGACTCAGGGCCGTGGTGCCAACATTGGGACCCTGGCCACGCTTCACCTTTTGACAACACATTTTGCATGTGGCCATGTTAACCTCCTCCGGATGCTTGATGAAAAACTGCCACACCACCGAGTAGCTGATTTTCCCACCAACAGACCGCACTGATTGACTGCTACTGCCACCGACTCCAGGAACCCCTGTTTCAATACCTCCTGGGAAGGTAGGCTGCTGCGATGCAGGTGGTCTATCCCGGGCACGTTTGGCTCCAGACTTTCCACTTCTGCCACCATGCTGACTGCCATCCATGCTACCACCTTGCTGGCTCAGCTGTTGCCTCACAGGCAACCTGCAACCCTCTTCTTCTGATGATGATGAAGCCCCTTCTGCACCCGGCTCCCAATTGCGATCGGCTTCATCATCATCAAATTGTGTCTGCACGTCACTGATGTCCTCCTCAGGTTCCTCAATAGTGTCTGCTTCAGGAGCCTGAACGCTCGCAACACCACCTCCAACGCCACTCTCCTCATTACTACTTGCCTGCCTAGCGGAGGAAGCGGCAGATGTCTCCTACACTTCTTGGCTGGGCAGTAGCTGCTGTCTGTCCTCTAGATTCACCTTACTAAATAGTGGAGCTTAACCCACAGCATAAGATACTTCTGTGCTGGAGGGAACAGCATAGGACAGAGGCAATGGGAGGACAGGGACTGCTCCTGGGCCATGCCAACTGAGGGTTGTGTCTGAGGAACCCATGGACTGTTGACTGTGACTCCTGCTGCCACTCAACCCTAGTCTGCTGTGACCTCTGCCTTATAAATTTAGGCCTCTGCCACTCCTATGTGCACGTAATGGCACTTCTCTGCCTGACATACTTAGTGCGTATATGAGGGCAGTACAATACGCTCTACTACGCTTAAATTAGTATTTGTGTACAACTCCAGCCGGTGTGTACTTTTTGCTGGCCTTTCACAGTATGTAGGGCCTTAAGACTTTAACAGGAACTATGTAGTACACCACTTAGTTGTAAGTATGTGGTATGCACTTATGATGGGAGGACAATGCGCTACACTATGCTTAAAACAGTATTTGTGTACAACACCAGCCAGTGTGTACTTTTTTCTGGCCTTTCACAGTATCTAGGCCCTTAAGACTTTAACAGGAACAAAATAGTACACCACTTAGATGTACATGTGTTGCATGCACTTATGAGGGGAGGACAATGCACCCCTGTAAGCTTAAAAAATTATTTGTGTCACACACCAGCAGTATACACCAGTGCTGCAGCACACAGTTGCTGTGTACTACACCTAAAATTGCACTAAATCTCTTAATCTCACTCCCTTCCTTATCAGCGCTTCAAGGCAGGATTTGGGCTTGAGGTGAATCGCTGCTATTCTGTGCAACACACTGTGCAACACGCTGCTCTTTGTCCCTCTCTGTAATAGATCACTGTAGTGACTGGGAGGTGAATCACTGCTGTATAAATGCTTTTCTGTGCAACACACACTGCTCTCTGTCCCTCTCTCTGTGCAACAGAATGCTGATGTGACTGGGAGGTGAAATGCTGCTGGAAAAATGCTTTTCTGTGCAACACACAGCGCTGTGTGTCCCTCTCTCTCTCTCTGCAATAAAAGGCTGAAGTGAATGGCCGCAAGATGGCTGCCGATTATATAGGGATGTGACATTACAGGGGTGACTGGCTGCTGCATGCCCTGGAGCCTGGACCGCACTAAATGGAGTTTAATGAAGTGATTTTCACGATTGAATCACTGCGAAATTTGCATTTGTTGCAAATCAAACTTTTACTGAAATTCATAACGAATTCGGATTCTTCAGATCCAATTCTCTCATCCCTAATAAATATATTAAAAATAAAAGGACCAAAAACTGACCCCTGTAGTACCCCAGTAGTAACAGTCACCCAATCAGAATAAGTACCATTAATAACCACCCTCGGTTTCCAATCACTGAGCCAGTTACTTACCTAAAGTCATACATTTATTTTCATTAAGATACTCCAAAATAGCATCTCTTAGAAAATCCTCAAACAATTTACATACAATGGAGGTTAAACTAACATGCCTATAATTCCCGGGGTCACTTTTTGTCCCCTTTTTGAATATTGGCACCACATTTGCTGTGCGCTAGTCCTGGAGAACAGACCCTCTCACTATGGAGTCCTTGAATACTAGATATAGGGGTCTAGCTATTAAATGACTTAACTCCCTTAGAACGCAGGGGTGAATTCCATCTGGACCTGGTAATTTGTCTATTTTTATTATTATTATTATTTTTCATTTTTATTGTTTTGATTTTTTTAATTCTTTTTAAGATTTTTTTTTTAAGGGGTTATCCACCATAAGGTGATTTTAGTACCTACCTGGCAGACAGTAATGGACATGCTTAGGAAGAATCTGCGCTTGTCTAAATGACTATGCGCTAAATGACTATGTGGTGACATTACCAGAACACTGTGGCTAGCTGTTTGTAGTATTTCCTGTTTGACTTTTCTTTTTTTGACTACAAATCCCACAATGCCATGTTCCTCCCTCCCACACATCAGCCACCCCCCCCCCCCATTGAAACATAAATGAGCTGCATCCATTCAAATCAGTGTGGTTTTCAATCAGGGTGCCTGCAGCTGTTGCTTTAGTTGCAGATTGATCTCTCTCCCACCAAGCGATCCCTCCACCCATTGAAGCAGACAGGCTCCCTGTCATCAGCTGACTAGAGAGGTCAGTTCTCGGCCGCATTGCAAGCTGGGAAAAATCTGAGACAACAGTCATTTTGTATGCTGGTAAAAATAAATATTGGAGTGAAAATCACAGAAGAATAGTGAGAAAACCATCACACACAGATACAGACACTATATTATGAACTACACTAACTTTACAGCCCCTGTAGCATAGTCAAATAAAAAAAAATCCTGGAACACCCCTTTAAGTCCTCTGAAAAATAAAAGGAGCAATTCTGATTGGTTGCTATGGGCAACTGGTCAACTTTTCCTTAGCACAGGTCTTGATGAATCTCCCCCATTGTGTTTGTCTATAACCCTAATTTTAAGAACAGTCAGATTACATTTTGTTGGTAATCAATGTAGAAATCCAGGTAATTGGGAGCGAGTTGTGATTCTCAAATATGCTGCTACTCTTATTTCATTGGGTTTTGACCACCTGTTCTTTCGCCACAGACCCTGCAATGTAAACAAACAAGGACATGGTGGACTTATCCAAGGATCATATATCAACACCAGAAGCTGTTCCATTATAAAATTTTATATGGGACCCCTAATGCCTATCATTTCTCCTTAGTACATTCCTTTATGACTCGCCATAAGGCTATTGGCACCTACATGTAACCAATTCAACCTGTTTGTGAGGCTATGTGCAAAACAAACATTCCTTAATTGTCGACCAAGTACAGTGCCCTACATGCACGATCAATGAGTGCAAACCTAATGTTACCTCTGTTATTATCACACACATAAATTACAGAGGACATCCTGGGCAATTGCCCAACATTAGGAATCCATCCCCCTCCCATAAGTTATTAGAAAGAACCAAACATTCTTATTTTTATTACCACAACTGATTATATATAGAAAAGAGGCAATGACACACACAAAGACACACATACTGAATTAAAGGAGTAGTGCAGTGAAATATAACCGCTGGGCCCCCCACAATCTCCTGAATGGGGGCCCCGGTAGTCTGCAGGAAGCAGACGTTCCAAGCCCAGCAGGAAGCCGCTGCAGACACGCCCCCTCCAAGTATCTCTTTTGGAAATATGGAGGGGGCTTGTCGGCCGCTGCTCCGTGGGGGGTTGGCAAGCTCCCTTCCAGCAGATTGCTGGGCCACGTTTAGGAGATCGTGGGGGGTTCCAGTGGTCGGACCCACTGCCATCTATAACTTATCCCCTAAAATGTTATCTTTTTATAGAAATCATGGCTTACAAAAAACATTCAGAACAAAATTCTGTCTGACTGCAATATCATCTTTGTTCCAGCAGCAAATAGAAGGTATTTGTGAGAGAAATATATGTGCTAGACACACACAAAAATGGCAGGTGCTCTAACTTTGGACACCTCTTAGCCCAGTGTTTCCCAATCAGTGTTCCCCCAGCTGTTAAAAAACTTCAACAGCCAGTTGTAGTTTTGCAACAGCTAGGAGTACTCTAGTTGGGAAACACTGTCTTAGTCAATATTAATGGATTAGGGGAAGCGTAGAGGTCATGTGCTATGAGTAGTTTTAGCAGTCAAGATTGTTCAAGCTTTGGTCTATTTTGCATACATATATTCTGAAAGGGTTTTCTGGTTTAGGTTTTTTAAATACTCCATTGAGCAATTGAATATTACATTCAGGTCCCTCATCTACTATGGATAACAATAATAAGAATATTTTAGAATATATCTTTATTTAGATAGCAAGAAGGGCCCAACACATCTGTGCACTGCAGTTCTTTACAATGGGCACGGTGTAACGCTTTCTTTAACCTGTGGTGGCGTTGCAGGACAACTGCAACAGGTATTGCAGATAACAACTGACTTATGGAGGGGCTGAGATGCTGTAAGTTTTTCATCTATGGATTTGTCCTACAAAAAGCTTTGTCTGAAGGAGACAATTTTTGAACAAGTATTTAAAGGGGTACTCCGCCCCTAGACATCTTATCCCCTATCCGGGATCTCCGCTGCAGCACCCCGCTATCATTACTGCACAGAGCAGACTCGCTCCGTGCGTAAAGACGGGCAATACAGGGGCCGGAGAATCATTACGTCACTGCTCCGCCCCTTCGTGACATAAGTCACGCCCCCTCCCATAGACTTGTATTAAGGGGGCGGGTCGTGACGTCACAAGGGGGCGGAGCTGTGACGTCACGATGCTCCGGCCCCTGTATCGCTGGTCATTACGCATGGAGCGAGTTTGCTCTGTGCAGTAATGAAAGCGGGGTGCTGCAGCTGAGATCCCAGGGGTTCTCAGCAGCGGGACCCCATCAATCTGACATCTTATCCCCTATCCTTTGGATAGGGGATAAGATGTCTAGGGGCGGAGTACCCCTTTAAATGGGCAATGTCATTCCAACCAAAATTGGAAGGATCAAGTGAATACAAGTGAATGTAAGAAACTTTGTAATGTATCTTATTACTGTACCCCTGGCCTCTGCTCGGCAGCCTGCTCCTGCCCAAGGTGGAACATGGAATAATCCACCTGTAGTGCTGCCAGGCAGCCTTAGACCCCCTGCTGCACCTACTGTCATCCTCCCTCCTGCTGCACTTCCTGTCGCCCACTTTTCTGCTGCACCTCCTGTCATTGCTGTCACTCTCTCTCCAAAAGTGTTACAGTGAGAGTGACACCACCTTTTCCCATTAATTGCATCCTTCCCAATATTCCTTGCCAGTTAACCCAGAAACTGGACTGTGGGGTGGTTGATAAAGACATTTTATGTCATCCTGGGTTTTCTTTAAGGCGGTACCTCAGTTAAGGACAATTCATCCCTTATCCAAATGATAGGGGATAAGTGTCCAACTGCTGCCTCCCCCCCTGTAATCTCCTTTCTGGCACTCCGGCTCTCCTCACGAAGGCATTAGGGGTCGGCACGCGCCCTCTATTCATCTCTATGGCAGAGCTGGAGATACCCGAGCGCTGTAATGGTGTATATCTGTCTCTCCCACAGAGATGAATGGAGGGCGCGTGCCGACCCCTGATCCGTGTGTGAGAAGAGCCCGAGCGACGGGCAGAAGATGGCATGGGATACCAACAGTCTGACCCCCTGCGATCAAACACTTATCCCCTATACTTTGAATAGGAGATAAATTGTCCTTCACTGCAGTACCCCTTTAAAGACCTGATGTTGGCTTTTATGCAATTTTAAAACGAATAATACATAAATAAATATTAACATGTATGTTATATATTAACCCCTCAAAGGGGTACTCCACTGCTCAGCATTTGGAACAGTCGTCACGCCCCTTCCCATAGACTTACTTTGAGGGGGCGGGGTGTGACATCATGAGGGGGCATGGCTATGACATCATGAGCTTTGTTCCAAACGCTGAGCAGCAGAGTACCCCTTTACGGACCCAGGGCATACAGGTATGCCTTGATGTCCTGGGACAAACCGGGTGGGGACTGGACCGGGATGCCTGCTGAAATCATTCAGCAGGCACCCCATGCAAACCCCTGGGGTGATCCTGAGATCGTCGATTTGCGATGATTCCGGATCAATCGGGTCCCCCATGACCCGGAAAAAAAGGGTGATAATGCCGTCCGAGATGGCACCTATCACCCTTTAGCAACAGGTTGCACCTATTAAGGAGGGTGAGAGCGGGTGTCAGGAGTCCTTACCTGGACCTGGGGCCCCCGATTCCCGGCATCGACGGTGGGATCAGGACCGGAATAGACCAGGACCAGGAGCGGAGACAGTGGCGTTAGCGTCAGGCAGGATCCGGCAGAGCAGCAGCAGGAGGTAAGGCCATGCCTCCTGCTGTTGCCTAGCAACAACTTCCAGCATGAACAAAAGTTGTTGTTGAACATGGGAGTTGTTGTTATGCAACAGCAGAAGGCACAACTACAATTCCCAGCATGCCATTTGGTAGTTTGTACATGCTGGGGGTTGTAGTTATGCATAAATACAACCCCCTGCATGCACTGACAGCCAAAGGGCATGCTGGGAGTTGCAGTAGTGTGCCTTCAGCTGTTGCATAACTACAAGTCCCAGTATGCCCTTCGGCTGTAAGTGCATGCTGAGAGTTGTAATTTTGCAACAGCTGAAGCACACTGGTTGCAATACAGAGTTTGTTACCCAACAAGCACTGAAAGACTGTACATGCTGGGAGTTGTCGTTTTGCAACAGCTGGAGGCACACTGGTTGTGAAACTCTGAATTAAGTAACAAACTCTCAGTGTTTTGCAACCAGTATGCCTCCAGCTGTTGCATAACTACAAACCCCAGCATGCAGGGATCGCCAAAGGGCATACTGGGAGTTGTAGTTTTGCAACAGCTGGAGGTCCACCCCATGTGAATGTACAGGATACATGGACATGGGTGGGGGTTTACAATCAGTTTCTTGCTGCAAGTTTGATATGCAGCAAATTTTCCGCTGGAGCTCAAACTCCCAGCGGGAAATTCGCTGTGAACCCGCCCGTGTGAATGTATCCTAAAAACACTACACTACACTACACCTAAACAAAATAAAAAGTAAAATACTATGTATACACATACCCCTACACAGTTACATACCCCATATGTGGATGTAAAATGCTCTGCGGGCGCACAACAAGGCTCAGGAGTGAGAGCACACCATGTACATTTGAGGTGTTTTGCACAGGGGTGGCTGTTTTTTACAGCGGTTCTGACATAAACGGAAAAAAAGAACACCCACATGTGACCCCATTTTGGAAACTACACCCCTCACAGAACATAACAAGGGGTATAGTAAGCCTTAACACCCCACAGGTGTTTGAAGAATTTTTGTTAAATTTGGATGTGACATTTGTTTATTTTTTAACTAACATGCTGGTGTTATCCCAAATTTTTTATTTTCACAAGGGGTAATAGGAAAAAAGCCCCCCATAATTTGTAACACCATTTCTTCTGAGTATATAAATACACCATGTGTGGAAGTAAAGTGCTCTGCTGGAGCACTACAGGGATCTGAAGAGAATGAGTGCCATTGGGCTTTTGGAGAGAGAATTTGGCTCGAATCGAAGGCCATGTGAGTTAACAAAGCCCCCATGGTGCCAGAACAGAGTAACCCCCACTTGTGACCCCATTTTGGAAATTACACCCCTCAAGGAATGTAATAACGGGTGCAGTGAGCATTTACGCCCCCCAGGTTTTTGACCAGTGGTCAAATTTTAATTCTCATTTGCACAGCCCACTGTTCCAAAAGTCTGAAAAACGCCAGTGGGGTGTAAATGCTCACTGCACCCCTTATTACATTCCGTAGGAGTGTAGTTTCTGAAATAGGGTCAAATGTGTGTGTGTGGGGGGGGGGGGGGTGGGAGGGGGGCCTGGCACCATGGGGACTTTGTAAACGCACATGGCCCCAGACTTCCATTCCAAACAAATTCTCTCTCCAAAAGCCCTTCTCTTCTGGGCATTGTAGTGCGCCCGCAGAGCACTATACATATACATATGGGTATTTCCATACTCAGAAGAAATGGGGTTACAACTTTTGGGGGGCATTTCCTCTTATTACCTCTTGTAAAAATGGTAAATTTGGGTAACAAAATGACATTTTTGTGAAAAAGAATTCATTTACATATCTGACTTTAATAAAAAGTTGTCAAACACCTGTGGGGTTTTAAGGCTCATTGTACCCCTTGTTACGCGCTTTGAGGGGTGTAGTTTCCATAATAGTATGCCATTTTTTTTTTTTTTTGCTGTTCTGGCACCATAGGGGCTTCCTAAATGCGACATGTCCCTAAAAAAACATTTCAGCAATTTTTTTTTTCAAAAGTCCGAATGTGACTGTTACGCCTAGCGCTCCGGGTCCCCGCTCCTCCCCGGAGCGCTCACGGCGTCTTTCTCCCTGCAGCTCCCCGGTCAGTCCCGCTGACCAGGAGCGCTGCACTGTCATGGCCGTTGGGGATGCGATTCGCACAGCGGGACGCGCCCGCTCGCGAATCGCATCCCAGGTAACTTACCCGTTCCCGTCCCCTGCTGTCATGTGCTGGCGCGCGCGGCTCCGCTCTCTAGGGCGCGCGCGCGCCAGCTCCCTGAGACTTAAAGGGCCAGTGCACCAATGATTGGTGCCTGGCCCAATTAGCTTAATTGGCTTCCACCTGGTCCCTGACTATATCTAACCTCCTCCCATGCACTCCCTTGCCGGATCTTGTTGCCCTTGTGCCTAGTGAAAGCGTTTTGTGTGTCTAAAGCCTGTGTACCAGAACTTCTGCTATCCACCCTGACTACGAACCTTGCCGCCTGCCCCCGACCTTCTGCTACGTCCGACCTTGCTTCTGTCTACCCCCTTGTACCTCGCCTATCATCAGCAGTCAGAGAGGTGACCCGTTGCTAGTGGATACGACCTGGTCACTACCGCCGCAGCAAGACCATCCCGCTTTGCGGCGGGCTCTGGTGAAAACCAGTAGTGACTTAGAACCGGTCCACTAGCGCGGTCCTCGCCAATCCCTCTCTGGCACAGAGGATCCACTACCTGCCAGCCGGCATCGTGACAGTGACTCCTTCTCTTCTGAGCATTGTAGTATGCCTGCAGTGCACTTGATGTCCACACATGGGGTATTTCCACGCTCAGAAAAAATGGGGTTACAAATTTTGTGGGGCATTTTCTCCTATGTCCCCTTGTAAAAATGGTAAATTTGGGGGGAAAAACAGCATTTTAGTGAAAAAAAAGATTTTATTTATACATCCGATTTTAACAAAAAGTCGTCAAACACCTGTGATGTGTTAAGGCTCACTTTACCCCTTGTTATGTGCCTTGAGGGGTGTCGTTTCCAAAATAGTATGCATGTGTTTTTTTTCTGTTATGGCACCATAGGGGCCTCCTAAATGTGACACGCCCCCCCCAAAAACCATTTCAGCAAAATTCACTCTCCTTTGCTTCTAAGCCCTCTAGTGCACCCACAGAGCCCTTTACTTTCACATATGAGGTATTTCCTCACTCAAGAGAAATTGATTTACACATTTTTAGGGACTTTTTCTCCTTTCACCCCTTGTAAAAATTCAAAAACTGGGTCTACAAGAACATGTTAGTGTAACAAAATGGAGATTTTGAATTTTCTCCTTCACTTTGCTGCTATTCCTGTTAAACACCTAAAGCGTTAACAAACTTTCTGAATGCCACGTGGTATACTTTGAGGGGTGCAGTTTGTATAATGGGGGTCATTTATGGGCTATTTCTAATATGAAGGCCCCTCAAATTCACTTCAAAACTGAACTGGTCCCTAAAAAATTCTGATTTTGAAAATGTTTTGAAAAACTGGAAAATTGCTGCTGAACTTTGAAGCCTTGCGATGTCTTCCAAAAGTAAAAACATGTCAACTTTATGATGCAAACATAAAGTAAACATATTGTATATGTGAATCAATATATAATTTATTTGGGATGTCCATTTTCCTTATAAGCAGAGAGTTTCAAAGTAAAAAAAAAATGCTACATTTTCCAATTTTTCATGACATTTTGGAATTTTTCACCAATAAATGATGCAAGTATCGATGAAAAATTACCACTAACATAAAGTAGAATATGTCATGAAAAACTATCTTGGAATCAGAATGAAAAGTAAAAGCATCCCAGAGTTATTAATGCTTAAAGTGACAGTGGTTAGATGTGCAAAAAATGCTCGGGTCCTTAAGGAGAAAATGGTCTGGGTCCTTGAGGGGTTAATAAAAAAATATTTTAAAAAAATCTAGTAGTTGGAACACAAATTAGTGATGTTGAAGAACATGGCAATATATCACAGTGTATGTCATATTCCACTGTAAAACTTATACAGATGAATTAACATGAAAAAAAGAGAGATCACTTTATAGCGTATAAAACATTTGTTGAAGTCAATACCAAAAGTCAAACTAGGCTGCAGGTCATTTGTAGACAAAAATAAAAAATGTAAGATGTTTTATGATGAATAAAGGTTATACAGAAATTATTCTGACCTTTTATACACAGGAGAAAATATGAAAAGTGTAATAGTAAAATAAATGATAAAACATTTTATTTCATTGTGAGAGGGAGGGGGACTTTAAGGTATCAAATAATAAAAAATACACCTGATTATACAATTAAAACTGTATTTTTTTAATATTCTAATTGTATATTTAAAAGACCTTTTCCATATCTATATACCATAAATTATAAAAGAAAGTATTAAATTTTTTTATCTTAAAAATGTGCCAAATGCCACCAGAACCAATACATAATTTTTGTTTTTATTATTTAGTTATTTATTTGGTTATTTTCTGTGGTTATTCTCTATTTGTTCATCAACCTGCTCTTATGTATAGATATAAAACTTCTTATAGTTACTTTCAACCCTCTGAGGTCAAATCACATGACTCCTCCGATGCCAGGTTTAGGTTTTGTAAATATATTAATACCCACTATACTTTAAAATGTTTTTGGGGAAAAAAATATCAAAAAGGAAGATTCCAAAAAAAAATCAAATATGTCTAATACATTATGTCTCTGTGAAATAACACATTAGAAATATTTTTCCTTTACTGACCATTATTTTTTTAAACAAACTTTTTATACAAAATTTGGTGACAGCAATTATTGCACCAGAAATGTAATCAAAGCTAAATAAAAAAAAATTAAAAAATTAAAATATTATTAATAATAAATAGAATTAAAATGAAAAACTAAATTATTAAAATTACAGATTACAAGAGTTCTTTTAACTTTTGAACAACTGACCTTGAAAATATTTCTATGCAGTTAGATTTTTTATTATTATTTAATTGGTTCACTCATTCATTCAATTATTTGCATATTAATCATTTATTTATTAAATGGAATTATTTATTTATATATATATTTATTTATGTATTCAGTAATTAATATATTTATTCTAATGTAAAAAGTGAGTTCCCTACTTTACAAATGTTTTACTTAAACCAATAATAGGTTATGCTCACACATAGTATTTATAGTATTTTTAACCTAAACCAAGAGTGAAACCAATGTAGTGGAAAAACTTTAATGGAAATATATGCATCTGTTTGGAACGACTCTTGGTTTTGGCTAAAAAATATTGATCAAAATACGACGTGTGAACCTAGCCATAAATTATAAAGATTTATTTTTAGTGAACAATATACAGTTTTTAATATTCAAATGTGTTTTTATGAGGTTAGAACATAGTTCAGGTATTGTACATAAACAGAAAAAATAATAATAAATATAATGCAGTTGGTTAAATAAGAAAAATAAAGTTCTTTCATTTTAATATTTAATTCCATGAGATGATCATATGACATTATGGATCTAAGGACATGTTCACACACCAATTTTAAGTCTCGTAAACGGATGAAAAAACTATGTGTAAAGAGAATAACAACTTAAAAAAATAGTGTGAACATAGTCTAAACATTTAATAACTGAGGGGGAGTTTATTAAACTGATTTTCCCCCTAAGACCAGACCAAGCTTATAAACACTCAACCCAAAGGTAAAGGGTGACATTTTTTTGAACAAAACTTATTAAAAAATGTTGCACATTGTTTTTAATTGCTCGTTAACTGCTTTGACAAAATGACACAAAAAAGCCCCACTGCAAATGATAAACCTTTCCCCCTAAAGTCTAAATATTTGTAAAATGTAAAAATGTAAAAAAAAAAAAAAGAAAAAAAAAAGAAAAATACCAAACATATGAATCGACCCAAATAAGTTTCTACCTGATTTTTTATTTTTTTGCACTTAAAGGGTACTCCGGGAGAAAACATTTTTTAAATCAACTGGTGCCAAAGTTAAACAGATTTGTAAATTACTTCTATTAAAAAATCTTTACCCTTCCAGTACTTTTTAGCAGCTGTATGCTACATAGGAAATTCTTTTCTTTTTGAATTTCTTTTTTGTCTTGTCCACAGTGCTCTCTGCTAACACCTCTGTCCGTGTCAGGAACTTTCCAGAGCAGCATAAGGTTTGCAATGGGGATTTTCTCCTGCTCTGGACAGTTCCTGGTAGGGGCATCAGGTGTCAGCAGAAAAAATTCAAAAAGAAAATAATTTCCTCTGTAGCATACAGCTGCTAAAAAGTACTGGAAGGGTAAAGATTTTTTAATAGAAGTAATTTACAAATCTGTTGATTTAAAAAAAAAGAAATGTTTTCCACCGGAGTACCCCTTTAAGATTTAAAATGTTTTCTTCATAGTTAAGTAGTAGTAATAAGAATGATAGTGAAAATTATAGTTATTATAACAGTTATAATTATAGCTTCTACTTTTTACACTGACGTCTTTGTTATATAATCACTTCAGAATAGTTGGTAGTAATATATATGTATATTGGGCATGATTGCATTTAATAACCATAGAAATGAGGTCATAAATCCTGTTCATCCTCATAGCATGCACTGTGTAACCTTTAGGGCGGATTCACACACTGCAGATTTTGTCGCAGAGATTTCGGTGGCTGTTGCTTGTGACCCCATTCAGATGAAAAGAACTGATGTTCAGTTGCATTAATTTCTTTAAAAAAAAATCCTGCTGCATGTAAATCCGCCCTATTAGGCCTTGGTCACATGGCGGAATTTCGGCGGCGGAAATTCCGATCCCGACCTTCACAGGGAGAATTGTCAATTCTTTCTGCGGAATCAGAAATTTAGTACATTGCTGTCTATGGAGATGGCACATTTCCGAGCGGTCCTAGCGGCGGCATGTTCTTGCGATGGTTGCTGTCGGCGTAATGTCCAACAGAAATGTTTTCAGCCGCACATTCCACAAAATAATCCTTCATGTGAACATAGCCTCAAAGCTAAAACCACTTCAAATGAAATGTTTGAAAATAGAATCCTGCCGGATGTCTCCTTTATAACATAATACACTTGCAATCCACCGACACTTATAACTGGAAATGTCTTTACGAAATGATTTGTTTGGGGTTAATACATAGTTAAACTTTGTCAACAACATAAAAAAACATTGGACAGTCTTGGCTGCGGCTCCGACGTGTTATTAAGGATCTCCAGCAGTAATTATGGATTGTGCGTATTGTTTCCTTGTCCATTTACTTTTTAACCCCTTCCCACCACATCAAAATATTTTGCCAATGGTATTTTCCTTTTTTCATCACCAACTTGCAAATGCTATAACGTTAGTATTTTTCCCATTAGTGAGAAGAGTTGTACCTTGTAATCACTTTATTATAATTATTATTTTCTTACCAAATAGTGTATTAAGAAACAAAAAATAATTAAAATGTAGGATGTGATGGAAAAAAAAGAATGGAAATCTACAAATTTTTACAATGTTTCACAGCCCAGTTACAGCAATGTAAAATTGATATAGTTTTTATGCTCTATTACAGTACTTTATTTTTTAATTTTTTTGCTTGGCATCGCCATATTCTGACACCAAAGCCTTTTAAACTTTTACATCTGCAGCACTGCATAAGGTCATATGAGGAGATTTATCAAAACCAGTGCAGAGGAAAACTTGCCCAGTTTCCCATAGCAACCAATCAGAATGCTTTTTTTAATTTTAATTAAAGAAACGATCTGATTGGTTCCTATGGGCAACTGGGCAGCTTTTCCTCTGCACATGTTTTCATAAATCTCCCACATAGTTTTTTGCAAGTGAAACACAGATTTTTTTTGATACCACAATGTGGTAGATGTGACTTTTTGGTCTTCTTGAACTCTGTACTATGGGAATTGCAATCTGTTTTCTGCTCTCTCTCTCTCTCTCTCTCTCTCTCTCTCTCTCTCTCCCTCTATCAATTTAAATATCTACATCTAATACATGTTTACAGTATGTGTTAATAGATAGATTAACCAAGGGTCAAATCCTGGGAAAAAAGTGTGGGAACTCACCCAAGATTTGCACTTCAAGCATACCTGTCAGACACCCCGCAACCCCCCCTCCAAAAAAAACTGCGATATGTTGCTCAGTACCTCATCCTGATTATGTACATGTAATTTTTATGTGTCTACGACCTATATTTCTCTCAGAATTACCTTTATGTACTTGAAGTTATTGCTCAGTGAGGTTTCTGTCCATGCAGAGGCATGGGGCGTGTCCCTCTCTTCTCCTTACTGTGATGACTCCTCCCCCTCCCTCACTCTGCTCTGACTCACAGAGGGCTGGGAGCAAGCACAGCAGCTCTGGACCTGCCTGCAGCCCTTTCAATCACTCATGGTGTCCATGAGGTGTCGATGACCACTGGACACTGCAGGACTGGTATGTGTCCCAGGAGCAATTGAAAAACATATTGTTTTTGCAAGCTTTATAACATATCAACACAAAACCACATAAAATAGTGTAGTAAAGTCCCTACACTATAAGGCTATGTTCACACAGACTTTTTTGTACCATAGTTTTACCCAGAAAAAAAATGGCTGTTTTCTGTTTGTCTTCTTTGTGCAGCCATCTGTTAGATATTACACTGACCCGAATGTATTAACATTGCTGGGTTTTGAAAAACCCTAGGGTTTCCCTTTTTTTCCTCAGATTTACTATATCTAGTTCTTGGTTAGTAGTGCATTAGGTTGTTTTTTTTCCTGAAAACTGACTACATTAGAGTTGGTCAGCTTTATGAATAGTAGCTGCACCATTTTTCACCAAACTGTAGGAAAACTTTTAGTAATCATCATAGGACATGTGAAAAAAAAAAGAAAAAAATAACTTTTTCTGAGCTTCAATGTTTTCCCAACAGCTGATTGTTGGGAAAACTCTAAGTGTACTAGAAATGCAAAAAAATACAAATAAATAAAAGTGTAGGCATTGTGCACATTACCATCGAGTTCCATTGAACTCAATGGGACTCATTTACTTAGGGTGAAGTGTAGTTTTCTTTGTGCGTTTTTTCCCCGTCAGGAATTTTTCCATGATATTTAATGATTTAGCAATTTTCCCTATGTTTTGCTTTTTTACACCTGCTCTAAGCTGTGGGTTTTTTTAGAGCTCAAATCCACCACATTTATTTGAGGATTTTGGGTGTTGGGGACACACTTCTTTCTTTGTAGACACATGGCCCTTTTCTGGTTTTCTAGGTGAAGGGGTGAAAAGCAGTAGTAAAAGATGCCCAATGCATGAAAAAATACATCTTTTTTTTTGGCCATCTTTTGTACTGGCAAAATAATGCCCATTTTTTTGTACAAAATATGAAAGAAAAACAAGATGTGAATGTAGCCTAAAAAGGAGTAGAAAGGGAACAGTGTTGGAACTTGGGATTTTCTGTCCTCTGGAAAAATCATCTATGCAGAATAAAATTATAGAAAAGAAAAAAAAATTGGCTCCTGGATTCACTAGAGCACAGAAAAGACCATTCCAGGTAATAGAAAAACATAAATAAGGAAGAACATGGCTGACCACTAGTGGAAAACTATCATGGGGCGAGAGGGAGGAGCTTATTATAATTTAGGTAGTTTCTTCATTTATATGTTTTGCCACTTTTTAAATTCGTGCTGAAGTTGTCCAGATTGGAATGTGACACAGTAAAATATCTCATTCTGAGGGGTGGAGGGATAACTCCCACCCTTAACCACATTTTGCAAAATCAGGTACATGTACGTGATGATTAGGGATGACTTCCCGCATCACCATGAACATGTACCTGATGAGAAAAAACTGTCACAGCGCCGCCGTGCACTGGGACAGTTTATTGAGCTTGGTTGTGCTGCACAGTTAAGCCTCCCTGAAGCCGGCCAGGGACCAATCGCAGCAGTTCCGAGCCGGCAATCGCTGCTATTGGTCCGTCAGTACAGACTGACCAATAGCAGGGATCTGGTGCGGGTCTCCTCCTTCCCCCTCTCCTCCATTGCTTTCCTGTGTGAAGGGATCAGTGGTGAGGGGGGCCCCATCGGCAGAAGCCACCCGCGGAGCTGCGCTCTAATCCTGGGTTTACCCTGTAGAAGCTGCGGTCACTGAGACCGCAGCATTTACTAGGGTAACAGAGGGAGGGAGCTCCCTCTGTCACTGATCAGCGCTCTGCAAAGTGAAAGCAGAGCACCAATGGTTGCCATGGCAACCGGAGGCCTTACACTGGCCTCCGTTGACATTTATACTGCATGACGAATGACCTTCAAAATAAAAAACAAATGCAGAATAGATTTTTGTTTAATGTATACCACCTCATAAAAAATAAAATGGCACCAATGAAAGCGTCCTATTGTCACCCAAAAATATTTTTGCACCCCAAGGCCCCTGTAATTTTATATGATGTCAATAAAATATCCTAAACTAAAAGGAGGCCCCAAAATCCACACAGCACACCTTCATGTCTGAGGCCTGTGTGAGAGACACGTAGCGCACAAAGGCCACATATGGGATATTTCTAAGTATGTCACAATTCAGGGAATAAATCTTGAGTTTTATTTCTTTGTCAACACCTACTGTGTTATAGAAAAAAAAATGGATTAAGATGAAAAATCGACAAAAAATTCCTCCTCCACTTTGCTTTTATCTCTGTGAAACGCCTAAATTGTTAATAAACTTCTTTAATGTCATTCTGACTACTTTAAGGGGTGCAGTTTATAAAATGGGGTGATTTATGGTGGTATCTAACAAGCAGGCCCCTCAATTCCACTTCAAAACTGAACTGGTCCCTAAAAATCTGATTTTGCAATTTTCTTGAAAATCTGGAAAATTGCTACTAAACTGATAATTCCTCTAACATTTATAAAAAGTAAAAGAATGTTTATCAAATAATGGGAACATAAAATAGACATATTGTAGATGTGAACTAATTATTAATTTGATGTGGCATGGCTATTTGTCGTACAAGTAGAAAATATGAATCTAGAAAAATGCTAATTTTTCATGTTTTTTCACAAAATTTAGTTTTTTTTTTTTTTTTTTTACAAAAAACACTCAATATATAATTAAAAATTTACCACTAAAGTAAAGTACAATATGTCACGAAAAAAAACTATCTCAGAATCACTTTCATAAGGCTAAGTTTCCACTTGTTTTTTTTTCTGTCAGTTTTTGGAAAACTGCAACTGCAGTTTTTGAGCCAAAGTCAGAAGTGGATCCATAAGGGAGGAGAAGTGTAAGTCCGTCCATTATATTTGCCATTCCCTTTGAATACACTTCTGCAGTGGCAGTTTTCCAAATACTGACAGAAAAAAAAAACAAGTGTAAACTTAGCCTGTAATCTTTGACCTTATTACCAAATAAGTGGACGCATGTCAGATTTAGATAATTTGCCTTGGTCATTAAGGTCAAAACAGGCTATTGATTAAAGGGAGTAATATAGTAAATCAGTATTGACACCCCATAATAAAAAATGCTATATGACCTCCTATCATAACAAATACAAGAATTGGAGTCATTAAAAACCAAAAATAGTACAAATATGCATAAACTTAATTGAAATGTCATATATTAAAAGATTGGAAATTCCACCCAGAAGGGGGGTACAAAAACGGACCAGGTGTCACATACATTGTCTACTAATTAGTGCATACACAGCACCAGTACTAATGGATATCCCAAACTGGACATAAGGAAAGTGCAAAGTAACATAGAGAATTCTATAGAATGGTCACAACAGTACAAAAAATGCTATACTTAGCAATACATTAAGTGACAGGGCAACGAGACACTGGACACTGGGTGGAATTCCTCCCATCTTTTAAATGACTCCAATTCTTTGAATGTGAGTAGAAGTAAATAGGGCTCAGGTAAGAAAGCCATGATGAAATGGGTTGAATCAAGTTGTCCTACATTTGCGTTTTGCATCTCCCAGTTTATCTTCTGGCTCTGCTGTAACCTATTTTTCTTTTGTCAATAAGAGGTACAGTTAATGAATTCCACCCTGGTTATCCATTAGGAAAGCTGCCACACCTCTGCTACATATGACATTACACGATCCTGATAAATATCTACACAAAGCAAAGATCAGTCTCTGTTGCGTCATCTATATATATCTTTATACTGTAGGTGGGGAGCTCCTTTACTAGACTGCAGCTGATTTTTTACATACAGTACATTATGCATACATAGAATTATTTATTTAAATTACATGAAATAAAATTTCATATTTACATTCAAAATGCAAAACAACTGTGACTCTTGCTGGCACCCCACAGTTCCGGTTTATCTTTGTTTGGTCCCTTGATCTTCTATTCTCTGTATCTGAGATAAACACTTGGTGCAGGACCTGCTGGCACAGCCAATCACTGGCAAGGACAGGACACCACTGAAGACAGTCATTGACTGAGCTGACAGGTTCTATTTCAAGCAAAGAAAAAGAGAGAAAAACCTGGGGACCGAACAGAGCCAAATGAGAGCTACACAGGACCAGCAAGGGGATTGGAGCTTGGAAAGTATGTTTTTTTTTTCATCCCTTGTCCTTCCTTGTCCCAGCACCAAAAAAAAAAAAAAAAAAAAAAAAACCTCCTTTAAACCTTTAAGGACTGAGCCCTTTTCCTTCCTTGTCCCAGCAACAAATAAAAAAAAATACTCCTTTAACCCCTTAACCCCTTAAGGGTTTTTCAGTTTTTGCACTTTCAGTTTTTCCTCCTTACCTTTTAAAAATCATAACCCTTTTAATTTTCCACCTAAAATTCATATTATGGCTTATTTTTTGCGTCACCAATTCTACTTTGCAGTGACATTAGTCATTTTACCCAAAAATTCACGGCGAAACAGAAAAAAAAAGTCATTGCCCGACAAAATCGAAGAAAAAACGCCATTTCGTAAATTTTGGGGGCTTCCGTTTCTACGCAGTGCATATTTCGGTAAAAATGACACCTTATCATTATTCTGTAGGTCCATATGGTTAAAATTATACCCTACTTATATAGATTTTATTTTTACGTACTTCTGGAAAAAATCATAACTACATGCAGGAAAATTTATACGCTTAAAAATGTCATCTTCTGACCCCTATAACTTTTTATTTTTCCACGTATAGGGCGGTTTGAGGACTCATTTTTTGTGCCGTGATCTGAAGTTTTGTATGACTTTTGTTTTGTTTGGACATTTTTATCACTTTTTATTCATTTTTTAATGGTATAAAAAGTGACCAAAAATACGCTTTTTTGGTCTTCGGAATTTTTTTGCGCATACGCCATTGACCGTGCGGTTTAATTAATGATATATTTTTATAGTTTGGACATTTACGCACGCGGTGATGCCACATTTGTTTATTTTTTTTTATTTACACTGTTTTATTTTTTTTATGGGAAAAGGGGGGTGATTCAAACTTTCATTAGGGAAGGGGTTAAATGACCTTTATTAACACTTTTTTTTTTACTTTTTTTTTTGCAGTGTTATAGGTCCCATAGGGACCTATAACACTGCACACACTGATCTCTCATGCTGATCACTGTCGTGTATTAACACGCCTGTGATCAGTGTTATCGGCGCTTGACTGCTCCTACCTGGATATCAGGCACGGAGCAGTCATTCGTCGATCGGACACCGAGGAGGCAGGTAAGGGCCCTCCCAGTGTCCTGTAAGCTGTTCGGGACGCCGCAATTTCACCGCGGCGGTCCCGAACAGCCCGACTGACTAGCCGGGATAGTTTCACTTTCACTGTAGAAGCTGCTGTCAGCTTTGACCGCCGCTTCTAAAGGGTTAATACCGCACATCGCTGCGATCGGCGATGTGTGGTATTAGCCGCGGGTCCCGGCCGTTGATGAGCGCCGGGGCCGACGCGGTATGATGCAGGATCGCGGCGCGACCCTGCTTCATATCGTGGGAGCCGGCGCAGGACGTAAATATACGTCCTGCGTCGTTAAGGAGTTAAGGACTCAGCCCTTTTTTGCAATTCTGACCACTATCACTTTATGCATTAATAACTATGGGATGCTTTTACCTATTATTCGGATTCAGAGATTGTTTTTTCGTGACATATTCTACTTTTTGTCAGTGGTAAATTTTCATTGTTACTTGCATCCTTTCTTGGTGAAAAATCCCCAAATTTCATAAAAATTTTGAAAATGTAGCATTTTTCTAAATTTGAAACTCTCTACTTGTAAGGAAAATTGATATTCCAAATAAATTATATATTGATTCACATATACAATATGTCTATTTATGTTTGCATCATAAAGTTTACATGTTTTTACTTTTGGAAGACATCAGAGGGATTCAAAGTTCAGAAGCAATTTTCCAATTGTTCACAAAATTTTCAAGATCAGAATTTTTCAGGGACCAGTTCAGTTTTGAAGTGGATTTGAGGTGCCTTCATATTAAAAATACCCCATAAATGACCCCATTATAAAAACTGCACCCCCCCCCCCCCCCCCCCGAAGTATTCAAAAGGATTAGAGATGAGCGAACTTCCAGTAAATTCGATTTGTCACAAACTTCTCGGCTCAGCAGTTGATGACTTATCCTGCGTAAATTAGTTCAGCCTTCGGGTGCTCCGGTGGGCTGAAAAAGGTGGATACATTCCTAGGAAAGAGTCTCCAGCCCACCGGAGCACCTGAAAGCTGAACTAATTTATGTAGGAAAAGTCATCAACTGCCGAGCCGAAAAGTTTGTGATGAATCAAATTTACTGTAAGTTCGCTCATCTCTAAAAATGATATTCAGAAAGTGTGTTAACCCTTTAGGTGTTTCATAAGAATAGCAGCAAAGTGACAAAGTGAAGAAAACCAACATGCCATACTATTTTGGAAACTACACCCCTCAAAGAATGGGTCCAGTGAGCCTGAACAAAGGGTCCAGTGAGCCTTAGCACAGATGTTTGACGAATTTTCGTTAAAGTAGGATGTGTAAATTTTTGTTTTCACTAAAATGCTGATTTTCCCCCAAATTTTACATTTTTGCAAGGGGTTATAGGAGAAAATGCCACCCAAAATTTGTAACCCCATCTCTCCTGAGTATGGAAATACCCCATGTGTGGATGTCAAGTGCACTGCTGGTGCACTACAATGCTCAGAAGAGAAGAAGTCACATTTGGCTTTTGGAAAGCAAATTTTGCTGAAATGGTTTTTGGGGGGCATGTCACATTTAGGAAGCTCCTATGGTGCCAGAAAAGCAAAAAAAAAAGAAATAAAAAATGGCATACTATTTTGGAAACTACACCCCTCAAGGAACGTAACAAGGGGTACAGTGAGCCTTAACACCCCACAGGTGTTTGACAACTGTTCATTAAAGTCAGATATGTAAATGATTTTTTTTTTTTTTACTAAGATGCAGTTATGTTACCCAAATTTACCATTTTTACAAGAGGTAATAGGAGAAAATGCCCCCCAACAGTTGTAACCCTATTTCTTCTGAGTATGGAAATACCCTATATGTATATGTAAAGTGCTCTGCGGGCGCACTACAATGCCCAAAAGAGAAGGAGCGCCATTGGGCTTTTGGAGAGAGAGTTTATTTGGAATGGAAGTTGGGGGCCATGTGCGTTTACAAAGCCCCCATGGTGCCAGAACAATGGACACACCCCACATGTGACCCCATTTTGGAAACTACATCCCTAACGTAATGTAATTAGGGGTGCAGTGAACATTTACACCCCATTGACCTTTTACAGATCTTTGGAACAGTGGGTTGTGCAAATAAAAAATAAAAATTTTCATTTTCACGGACAACTGTTCCAAAAGTCTGTCAGACACCTGTGGGGTGTTAAGGCTCATTATACCCCTTGTTACATTCCGTGAGGGGGGTAGTTTCCAAAATGTGGTCACATCTGGGTATTTTTTTTCCGTTTATGTCAGAACCGCTGTAAAATCAGCCACCCCTGTGCAAATCACCAATTTAGACCTCAAATGTACATAGTGCGCTCTCACTCCTGAGCCTTGTTGTGCGTCTGCAGAACATTTTACACCCACATATGGGGTATTTCCGTATTCAGGAGAAATTGCGTTACAAATTTTGGGGGTCTTTTTTTCCTTTTACCGCTTGTGAAAATTAAAAGTATGGGGCAACACCAGCATGTTAGTGTAAAAAAAATAAATTTTAAACTAACTTGCTGGTGTAGACCCCGACTTTACCTGTTCATAAGCGGTAAAAGGAGAAAAAGCCCCCCAAGAAGTTACAAGTACGGAAATACCGTAGTACGGAAATATCCCATATGTGGCCCAAAACTTTTTCCTTGAAATACGACAGGGCTCCAAAGCGAGAGAGCACCAGGCGCATTTGAGGCCTAAATTGGGGATTTGAATCCGCCACAAAAATACCCCACGGCAGTGTTTCCCAAACAGGGTGTCTCGAGCTGTTGCAAAACTCACAGCATGCCTGGACAGTCAGTGGCTGTTCGTCAATACTTGGAGTTGTTGTTTTTCGACAGCTGGAGGCTCTGTTTTGGAAACAGTGCCGTACAAGATGTTTTTTTTTTTTTTTTATTATTTGGGGGGGGGGGGGGGCTGTGTAGGGTTATGTAGTGTTTTACTTTTTATTTTGTGTAGGTGTAATCACACGATTGGGTTTACAGTGAGTTTGAGCTGGGAGTTTGAGCTGTGGCTGAAAATTTGCCGCATCTCAAACTTGCAGCAGCAAACTTGCTGTAATCCCGCCCATGTGAATGTTCCCTGTACATTCACATGGGGGGGGGGGGGCAAACCTCCAGCTGTTGCAAAACTACAACTCCAAGCATGCACTGACAGACCATACATGCTAGGAGTTGTAGTTATTCAACAGCTGGAGGCACATTGGTTGCAAAACACTGAGCGTTTGTTACTTAACTCAGTGTTTCCCAACCAATGTGCATCCAGCTGTTGCAAAACTACAACTCCCAGCAAGTACAGTCTCTCAGTGCATGCTGGGAGTTTTATTTTTGCAACAGCTGAAGGCACACTGGTTGGGAAACACTGAGGTAGGTAACAAACTCGGTTTCAGAACCATTGTGTCTCCAGCTGTCGCAAAACTGCAACAATCAGCATGCATTGACGGTCGAAGGGCATGCTGAGAGTTGTAGTTTTGCAACAGCTGGAGGCACACTGCTACAACTCCCAGCATGCCCTTTGGTAGTCTGTGCATGCTGGGAGTTGTAGTTATGCAACAGCTGAATGCACGCTTTTTCATAGAAAAAATGTGCCTCCAGCTGTTGCATAACTACAACCCCCAGCATGCACAGACTACCAAAGGGCATGCTGGGAGTTGCAGTTGGAAATCCAGCTGTTGCAAAATTACAACTCCCAGCATGCCCTTTGGCTTTGCATGCTGCAAGTTGTAGCTAAGCAACAGCAGGAGTTGAACAGACCTCACCTCCTGCTGTATCCTGCTGCCTGCACCGCTGCCGTTGTATCATGCCGCCGGGACCCATCCTGCTGCTCCTGTCGCTGCTGGTGCCGATCTCCACTCCGATCGCCGTCCCCAGCAGGTCCGTGATTGGTCGGTCGGTCCGACCGATCAACCACGTGATTGTGAGGCGGCACCCATGCCACCTCACTCCTGCTGGGTAAGGGTGAATGGGGCTGTCTCGGACAGCCCCATTCACCCTTTTTTTCCGGGTGACCGGGTCACCTGAGACCCGATTGACCCGGAATAGAGGCAAATCGTTGGTCTGAATTGACCGGAGTTTTGCCGCGTTCGCCGACATGGGGGGGTTTCAGGACCCCCCTGGGCGATATGCTGGGATGGCTGCTGATAGATATCAGAAGTCATCCCGTTCCGATCACCGCGTCCAGAGCAGTGATCAAGGAAAGCTGTGCCATAAATGTATGGCGCTGTGCACAAAGAACTTCTTGGCAGCGCCGTACATTTACGGCACTCATCCTTAAGGGGGTTAAAGGGGTACTCCACTGGAAAACATTTTCTTTTAAATCAACTGGTGCCAGAAAGTTAAACAGATTTGTGAATGACTTCTATTAAAAAATCATAATCCTTCCAGTACCTTATCTGCTGCTGGAATTTATTTTCTGCCTGACCGCAGTGCTCTCTGCTGACACCTCTGTCTATGTCAGGAACTGTCCTGAGCAGAAGAAAATTCCAAGGAGCAAACCTCTTTTGCTCTGGACAGTTCCTGAGGTGGACAGAGTTGTCAGCAGAGAGCACTTGTCATCAGGCAGAAAGGAAATTCAAAAATAAAAGGACTTCCTGTGTATTATACAGCAGCTGATAAGTACTGGAAGGATTGGGATTTTTTAATAGAAGTAATTTGCACATCTGTTTAACTTTCTGGCACCAGTTGATTTAGAAGAAAACGTTTTCCAATGGAGTACCCCTTTAAGTTAAAACTTTCATGCATCCCAACTTGTGTATTCAATGAGGCTTAGTAATTGACAATAAGGGTTGTAGTTTTCCAGCCGCTCATAGCCTTGTTAACATACCATAACTCTTAAGAAGTCAACGGGTTTAAGGAGAAGGCATTGCCAACCATGTAACTATAATATGGAGGTGTGCCAGCAAAGTGCCTCTTAAATAGTTATATCCACACCCTCTCCTGGAGAGAAACCAAGATGGTTGTGAGTCACAAATCCAAATGTAATAATAAAAATAATAATAGTGACTGTAAATTATGGATGTTGGGAATTAACCTGGGGTATAGCATTCCAGAGACGTAAAGAAAAATCTATGTGACAGTAGGGGAGGTATAGATTATGAAGGGTGTTAGCCATTAACAGAAACTAGAGCAAGACCTTTACCCTTATAGGGGGAGATTTATCAAACCTGTACAGGGGAAACGGGGAGCAGTTGCCCATAGCAACCAGATTGCGCCTTTAATTTTTAAAAAGGCCTCTATAAAATGAAAGAAGCGATCTGATTGGTTTCTATGGGCAACTGCACCACTCTTCCTCTACATAGGTTGTGATAAATCTCCCTTTATAGAATCTAATATATATATATATATATATATATATATATATATATATATATTTAAATATGGCTACCATTACATGGTAATTACATTTCTTTAAAATAAAAAATAGCAATAATAATAATAATAATTACTGGAGTAGAAAAACTATTGAAACCTTGGTTTGAAGGTTCATATAGGTCCAAATGTTATTCTTATAACTTCTATCTGTGTAATTTTTCAAAAAATCTAGAACATAACAGATTGGTGCAACACAGGTTTAAATATAGATTTTAGCATTTTGTGAACTTAAAAAAAAAAATAAACTAATATATTGATTTCAATTATGCCATAAATATTTATAATTTCTACTTTTCTAAAAATATCTAAACTTATTGCAACACATAATTTTCGAAAATGTATAATAAATGTAAAACAATAATATAAATAATAAAAAAAGGGCATGTTTTTAATTTATTTTGACCAAAAGGAAAATGTACAAATGATGAATATTTCAAGCCCTTAATGATGCAGTCAATTTCAATTTTGGGGTTTTCATTTTTTTTTCCTCCTCTCTTTCTAAGGCCACATTTACACGATGGAATTTCCAAGTGAAACCGGCAGAAAAATGTTACTGGGAAATTCTGTTGGATCCCATTCTTCTCATCACACCATAAAAAAGGCAGAATTTTCATGACGTGAACATCTGTAGCAAAAATTGTAATTCCAGACTCCACAGAAAGAAATAACATGTCAATGCTTTCTGTGGATTCAGCTTGGAAATGCACTGCTGTCTACGGAGATACCGCAATTCCGAGTGGTCCTATTCCGCCTGTGGAATGTACAGGTGCGGACATTCCATCATGTAAATGGGGAGTCATTATGATTTAATTTTCTATCTCCGTATTGAGAGCTTGTTTTGTTAAAGAATGTATTATACTTTTTTCCATAAATTAACAGAAAGAAAAAAAAAAAAAACAGTATTTAAAGAAGTAAAAAAATAATTATTTTTACAAATTTATGGGGTAGGGGTGTTTACACTATTCACTGTGCGGTGAAAAGTACAGGCTATCTGTATTGCTCGGGTTGGTACAATTACAACAGTACCTATTTTGCATTAATATATATATATATATATATATATATATATATATATATGTATATATATACAATTTAATGACACCTATAACTTTTTTACTTTTTTGTGTATAAAGTTTATTGATAGCACCATTATCTTCTTATCCGTGTGCATTGCTACTATGAAATAAAGATCACTACTGCAATTGAGCCACTGTGCTGGACCATCTTTTTTCTTTGCCAAGTTCAAGTAGTATGTTCCACATTGGTCTGTGACGAGGGAGGTAAACAGGGGGTGAGCTGGACTTCTCTTTTTGTACACCATTGTCTTCAGTTACCATTACCAGGTACTGTTTTGGCATAGATTAGACTTTTAGTTCACTTTTTATTACAGTTTTTTGGGGCTGTAATGTAAAAAAATTATAAAAAATAAAAAAAAATAAAAAAAAAATTCTGGCACTTGGTATATTTGATGGATTTGATGTTTGATGGATGGTTTAAAAAAACAAAATCTACCAACGAACAAATACAATTTTTATTTCTTAATGTTAAAACACATGTGAAACACACATTTAATCTTTTATTTTATTTATTTATTTATTTATTTTTTAATGAGATTTTTACAAGCGTTTCTTGGTGGCATTTTTTATTTTTTGTAACTTTTGCAAAAGATTTTTTTCCAGGAGTTCTTAAAGTCTTTGGCAGAAAACTGACAGGGGGTTTTTTGTACAACAAAACAAAAAACCAAAAAAATACACACATGGCATTTTTTTGGACCAAAATTGTTTTCCTTGTGAAAACCTTGATTGGAAAAACACTCCTACCTTTTTTGCAGTATGTTTCCTGGTGTCTAAGTAGGTTTCCTGGGGACTAAGGCAATGTAGGTAGTATACATAAAAAATGGGCACATCTTCATGAGAGTATAGCAGGGAACAATAGTCAGCAGACTAGTGGTCCTACCGGCATCTGCAGCAGCCGAACTGGTCATCAGAAACTTTAATGGAGTGTGATGAATAGCCATAGACTATAGACATAGAATAGTCAATAGCCATAAAAATATTTTTAATAACTGTATTTAATATCTATGGAATGGCATATCTTATGAATCTAGTTCAGACTGCGTTTACCTCGTAACCTTCAAAACAAAAACTATTTCAAGTGAGTCGTCTCCAAACCAGATCCCGCCAGTCATAGCCTCCATATTACAATCCTACCGCTGAGATGACATTTATATATATATATAGATATAAAACATCTTTATACGGTGATTTGTTTGGCTGAATCTTAAATGTAAATAAACTGTTAAACTTTGGCAAAAGCAATAAAAAAAAAATTGTCCGATCCTGGCGGCGGTTCCAGTATGTAAGCAGATGAATGTGACACTGTTTTTCAGCAGGTCTCAGATGAAGCATCTTTTACAGTGTCATCCTCAGTTGTCTCCTGAAATAAAAAGGAAGACTGAGCAGGACCCCCACCGCAACATCACATAACTAATATGGCAATTCTTACTTTTTGTACAGCTCCTGGTACATAGACCCCATCCAGTCCAATATAATATGATGCCATTTCCTTCGAATGGTGGGGAAAAATTTCAGTATTTTGTATTCAACGCCTTAAAGGGGTACTCCGCCCCTAGACATCTTATCCCCTATCTAAAAGGATAGGGGATAAGATGTCAGATCACCGCGGTCCAGCTGCTGGGGAGCCCCGAGATCACTGCTGCGGCACTGCGCTCATTGCTGCACAGAGCGACAGACTTTTATTGAGGGGGCGGACTGCGACATCACGAGGGGCGGAGCCATGATGTAACGATGCTCCGGCCCCTGTATTACCCGTCATTACGTGCAGAGCAATGATAGCGCAGTGCCGCAGCAGCGATCCTGGGGCTCCCCAGCAGCGGGACCGTGGCGATCTGACATCTTATCCCCTATCCTTTGGATAGGTGATAAGATGTCTAGGGGCGGAGTACCCCTTTAAGGACTCAATGTTTTTCCGTTTTTGCACTTTTGTTTTTTTCCTCCTCACTTTTTAAAAATCCTAACCCTTTCAATTTTGCACCTACATACCCATATGATGGCTTGTTTTTTGTGCCACAAATTGTACTTCATAATGACATCAGTCATTTTACCCAAATATCTATGATGAAACCATAACAAAATATATTTGTGGGACAAAATGTAAAAAAAAAAAAAAAATGCCATTTTGTAATTTTGGGGGCTTCTGTTTCTACGCAGTGCACTTTTCGGTAAAAATGACACCTTATCTTAATTCTGTAGGTACATACAATTAAAATGATACCCTACTAATATGGGTTTTATTTTGTTTTACTTCTGGTGAAAATTATAACTGATTACATGAAAATTTGTACTTTTAAAAAGGTCCTCTTCTAACCCCTATAACTTTGTTATTCTTCCGCATGCAGGGCGGTTTGAGGGCTCATTTTTAATGGGACTTTTTGATCACTTTTTATAAAAAAAAAATTATTTGACCATGCGGTTTAGTTTACTACATATTTTTATAGTTTGGACATATGTTTATTTTTGTTTACATTTATTTTTTTTTAATTGGCAAAGGGGGTGATTCAAACTTTTATTACGGAAGTGGTTAAATCACATTTATTCACTTTTTTTTTAAACTTTTTTTTACACATATATATCCCCCATAGGGGACTATATCATGCAATCTTCTGATTGCATACACTGATCAATGCTATATCATAGCTTAGCATTGATCAGTGTTAACGGCGCTCTTCTGTTCCAGCCTGGATCTCAGGCATGAAGCAGTAGTTGCCGATCAGATGCCGAGGAGGAAGGTAGGGACCTTCCTCGCGTCTTCTCTGTTTTACCGCCGTGGTCCTAATCAGCTCCACTGAGCTGCCGGGAAGCATTTTTTTTTTACATTTTAGATGCGGTGATCAACTTTGATCGCTGTGTCTAAGGGGTTATTACTAGGTATCACCGTGATCGTTGATTTCCAGTATTATCCACTGGCAGGGTCGGAATTAGGCTTAGCGTGGCCCTAGGCAAAATCAAAAGAGGGGCCCCAAAAGTCGTAATAGTGCACGAACCAGGTTTGCACATTTTTGGTCACTTCAAATACTATAAAAAATATCTAAAAGAAATTGAAAAGTCCCATCAAAACAAATATAGTACCGATAAAAACTACAAATCAAAGCGCAAAAAATGACCTCATACATCCCCATATACAGAAAAAAAAGTTATAGGGATCAGAATAGTACAATTTTATAATTTTGTGTATAGTTCCCCTACATTAGGTTGGCAGTATAGTTCCCCCCACATTTGGTTTGCTGTATAGTTCCCCCCACATTAGGTTAGCTGTATAGTTCCCCCACATCAGGCTGCCAGTATAGCTTCCCAAGATTAGGTTGGCAGTATAGTTCCCCCTCAGTAGGTTGTAGTTCCTCCACATTAGGTTGGCAGTATAGTTCACCCCACATTAGGTTGTAGTTCCCCCATATTAGATTGGAAGTATAGTTCCTCCCACATTAGGTTGTAATTCCACCACATTAGGTTGGCAGTATAGTTCCCCCACATTAGGTAGACAGTATAGTTCCCCCACATTAGGTTGGCAGTATAGTTCCCCCACATTAGGCTGGCAGTATAGTTCCCCCACATTAGGTAGACAGTATAATTCCCCCACATTGGGTAGGCACTATAGTTCCCCCACATTAGGTAGGCACTATAGTTCCCCCACATTAGGTAGGCAGTATAGTTCCCCCACCTTAGGTGCAGTACAGTTCCCCCACATTAGGTGCAGTACAGTTCCCCCACATTAGGTGCAGTATAGTTCCCCACATTAGGTGCAGTATACTTCTCCACATTAGGTGCAGTATAGCCCCCCACATTAGGTGCAGTACAGTTCCCCCACATTAGGTGCAGTACAGTTCCCCCACATTAGGTGCAGAATAGTTCCCCCACATTAGGTGCAGTATAGTCCCCCCCACATTAGGTGCAGTATAGTTCTCCACATTAGGTGCAGCATAGCTCCCCACATTAGGTGGTGCAGTACAGTTCCCCCACATTAGGTGCAGTATAGTTCTCCACATTAGGTGCAGTATAGCTCCCCACATTAGGGAACTCAGTGAACCCAGCCAAAATCGTTATACAATTGATGCCGAAACTAATGACAACGTGCATCAGTTGTCATCAGTTGTGTAATATCTGGCATCCATTGTTTCTGGACGCCGTTCAATGTGTCCAACCATCCGGCGTCAAAATTGATGGATGATTGTAAACTGTCCAATTCAAATAAATGGGATCAGTTCTAGCATACCAAAGGGAAACTATGCTGGACACCGGACATATGTGAACCCAGCCTAAGAAATCAAGTGATATCTTTAAAATGTAATCTATAGGGACTTAAAAAAAAATATTTAAAAAATTGATAAAAACAGTTAATAAAAATATTTGTTTACAAATCCTCCTCTCCCCAATAAAAATGTAAATCACCTACCATTTTTCAAATGTGGAACCAATAATACAATCTCAAACTAACAATATAATGTTATTGATCCCATACAGTGAATGCCATAAAAATACACAAAAAGCCACAATTGTTGATCTTTGGTCACATCACATACCAAAAAAATATTATTTATATATATAATATATATATATATATATACACACACACACACACACAAAAAAAATTAGCCCTCACAAACCCACAGATGATTAAAAAAAAAGATTTTTTTTTATGAGTAAAAAAAATTTATAAAAATTTGGTATCTATGTGATCATACAGAATAATGTAATGTCAACAGTCAAAAAATTACAGAAGTGATGGAAAGATTTTATTAAGCAATTTTATTTTTTTTAAAGTAGAAAAACCAAACAAAAAGCATAAAAAATTGCTATCTGTGATTATACAGAATAAAGGCAACAGTCAGATAAACTTTGAAATGATTGTAGAACATTTTTTTTTTTTTTTATGCAAAATTGGACAATTCCATTTCTTAAATTCACCCCACAAATATTTTTTTTCTTTTTCTGGTTTTGTAATATATTACATGGTAACATTAAAAAGTGGCAATAAAAAAAAAAAATACACTGTGTGCTGCAAAAAAAAAAAAAAAAAAAAAAAGCAAAACAAAAAAAAAATAAAAATATATATATATTGAAAATTTATACATTTTTTTAAACTGTGTTATATAAATTAAACACCAATGTATATTTACCAAACATGACAACTACTGTAAATAAAACACAAGTCTTTCCATAAAGCCTTATGCAGTTACATCACACACAATCCACAAAAGATTATCTGTTGTTCTCCGGGAGTTCAAAAACCCATTAAAATTTTAACAAAATAGATTTCGTTTTCTACTTAACACATCCTGATAAGACTGTGAACAATTGTATAAATTAACCAATTCTGAATTTAAGTCTAAATGTTAATTATGAATCAAAAATTAATGTTCTTATTATTTTAATGTTCATGTAGACAATGATGAATATTACTAGAAATAAATAAACTTTCATCGAACCTGAAAAATGCTTTGTCCTTACAGTTTGTTCCAATTCCAGTTTATTGTGACCCCTGGAAAGCAGCAGAAGCCCTCCAGAATTCTTCCGAAGGAAACATACAAGAGAATCTCTATCTCAGAATTAAAGACTGAATAACACAACAATTTCCTGCCCTGACTGTCACTTCAAGGGATCACACTCATACACATAATACTGAGGAGGCACTGTCGGAAGGGGCCGCACATGTTTGGAAACTCACACAGGTCTTTATTATATAAACTTGTTTTTTTTTGTTTCTTGTTATTCTTTGAATGAACAGGAGGAACAAGTTCATTCACGTCTTAATAGTAGATTGACGTTATTTGGGCTTTTTTGTGTCTTAGACTCCTTTATGGATTCTATTCAATTCTTTCCTGTGAAAGAGAATTCCCACTTTTACTGGAAAAGTTCTACAATTTTCAAAAAGTCTTTATGTTCTTGCTATCAATGAATAGGAACAGTCTTGCTTATCTTCAGAGGCAGCAAGCCCATACATAGCCAAACTGTTCTCGGCTATAAAGTGGATACAATTGTATTCATTCTACAAATTGTTCTATGGACTGTAGACTTATACATTGTAGCTATAGATGAGTGAATCAATGCAACATGAATTGAATTTGATACATATTCTACAAAAATGGGATTTATAATAAGCCAAACCTTTTGCAATTCATGTTAAAGGGGTACTCCAGTAGAAAAAAAAATGTTTTCAAATCAACTGGTGCTAGAAAGATAAACAGATATGTAAATGACTTCTATATAAAAATCTTACTTTTTCCAGGACTTATCAGCTGCTGTATGCCCCACAGGAAGTTGTGTAGTTCTTTTCAGTCTGACCACAGTGCTCTCTGCTGCCACCTCTGTCCGTGTCAGGGACTGTCCAGAGTAAATGCATGGAAATCCCCATAGCAAACATAGGCTGCTCTGGACAATTCTTGACATGGACAGAGGTGTCAGCAGAGAGCAACTGTGGTCAGACTGGAAAGAACTACACAACTTTTTGTACTATTTAGCAGCTGATAGGTACTGGAAGGGGAAAGATTTTTAAGTAGAAGTAATTTACAAATCTTTTTTAAACTTTCTGGCACCAGCTGATTTGCAAACATTAGGCTGAATTCCGTGCAGAAAAATCTTGTAGAATTCCGTGCGGAATTTCTTCCGTGTAAATGCGCCCTGAGAGGACTTTTACAGGACAATGGAAAACTTCAGAAGCCTCTGGTTTCGAGTCTCAGTCAAACTCGCCGAATCGGGACCAAAATGAATCTTAGGAGATTCGCTCATCTTTAATTCTAGCAAACTACAAGAAAGATTTGCACAGCAGCTGCCAATGTGTTTAGCTCATAGAACATTGTCTAGTCATTGACAAGTGTTTCTCAACCTTTTCAAGCCAAGTACACCATTAATGACTAAATGCTCCACCATGGAAGCAAATAGTAATGAACTTTACCATGGTTTGCAAAAGTATATAGATAATTGTAATTGTTGCACCTTTATGACCAAAGAATTAATATTTTTACAACTTAAATAATGCATAAATATCTCATCGTAACCCTAAATCTTTATTATCCCACCATAACCCTTCATCTTTATTATCTTTTGTTGCCTTAACATAACCTAACATCCTCCTAAGGCTAGGTTCACACTACGGAATTTCCACCTGCAATTCCACTTTGAAATTGCAGGCAGAAATTCTGCTTACTAAAATGTATAGTGTAGTGAATGGGTTTCCGTTCACAAATTCACACTTCGGAATTTGTGAAGCAGAATTTGTGAATGGAAAATCCGCTTTAAAATTTCTGCCTGAAGAATGGTGTTGCTCATTCTTCAGGCGGAAATACTCGCGGAACAGATTGAAGTCTATTGGAGACTGCAGTGTTAGCACGGTCCTAGCGCCAACGCTGGCCGCACTCGGAATCTCTGGGCGGAAATTTTCTGCCCGGAGATTCCACAGTGTGAACCTAGCCTTAGGGTCTATTAACACGGCAGAATTTCCGCTTGCAGAATCTCTCCTTAAATTAAAGCCTGTAGACTTCTATGGGATTCCGCACTCCCATTCACACTTCTGAATTTCTGCTTGCAGAATTCTGCTAGCGGAATTCCACAAGCGGAAATTCAGAAGTGTGAATGGGAGTGTGGAATCCCAGAGATGTCTATGGGCTTTATTTTGAGGTGGAAATTCTGCCATGTGAAAAGACCGTTAGTAGTTTTCTTGGTAAGAATAATTTAGTCTTTAGAAACACTTTAGGTTTTGCTTTACAGAATAGTCCAGAAAGTTAAACTCCACTGAAAGGGGTCTTCTTGTTCACTCTGTAAAATTCTTCAAATACCTTGGTTACTCTTGGTTAGTTGTGTTATCGTACCCTGTTGCAAGGCATAAGGCTGTAAAGGTTGTGACATGAAAGTAAAGTTACGCTGGCTCTGGCTAGAGGGCCACTAAGAAGTGGGTGCAGAGGAGCACTTGTTCAGCTTCTTCTTCTCCTGATTTGAAACAAATCTCCATTTCAGAGTAGAAATACAAGTTTAGGGTAAAGACTAGAGATGAGCGAATTTAAAAAAAAAATTATTTGGCCGATACGCTGAATTTTCCCCCAAAATTTGTTTTGTCTGAATTTATTCGCAGAAAATTGCTATTAAAAACGGCTATTTCTGGCCTACAGAGAGCCTCATTGGGGGTGTAGAACACTTTGCCTTGCTGTAACATGCATAGGATGTGTGCTGGGTTAGTGAAATAATGTGGTTATTCAGTATGACATGCAGATCAGAGGCGTTGCTATTAGAATCACTGTCACAGAGCGGCACAATGACAGAACCTGGAGGTGGCATCAGTATGATGAGACCATAAAGTGGCTGAATGACATAGCGTGGAGGTGGCGGCAGCATGAGGAGACCATATAGTGGCTGAATGACACAGCCTGGAGGTGGTGGTAGAATGAGGAGACCATATAGTGGCTGAATGACCCAGCATGGAGGTGGCGGCAGCATGAGTAGAGCATATAGTGGCTGAATGACACTAAGTGGAGCTGAACCCATAGAATAAGATACTTCTGTGGGGGAGGGAACAGCATAGGACAGAGGCAATGGGAGGACAGGGACTGCTCCCAGCCAAGCCAACTGACGGTTGTGTCTGAGGAATCCACCGACTGTTGACTGGGGGTATCAGATGTCAATTGTGATGAAGTGGATGAATGTGTCAACCAATTGATGACGGCAGATGGGTTGCTGGTCAAGACATGACCGCTAGCTGATACCGGTAGCTCAGGCCTCTCGCTTCGACTCCTGCTTCCACTCGCCCACAGTCTGCTGCGACCTCTGCCTGATGAATTTAGGCCTCTGCCACTCCTCTGCACATCCTGGCACTTCTCTGCCTGACATACTTAGTGCGTATATGAGGGGAGTACAATATGCTCCACTACGCTTAAAACAGTATTTGTCTACAACACCAGCAGGTGTGTTCTTTTGGCTGGCCTTTCACAGTATCTATGCCCTTAAGACTTTAACAGGAAAAAAATGGTACACCACTTAAATGTACTTATATGCACTTTTGAGGGGAGGACAATGCGCTCCAATATGCTTAAAACAGTATTTGTCTACAATACAAGCAGGTGTGTACTTTTGACTGGTCTTTCACAGTATCTAGCCCCTTTAAACTTTAACAGGAACAAGATGGTACACCGCTTAGATGTACATATGTGGTATGCACTTATGAAGGGAGGAAAATGCGCTCCAGTACGCTTAAAACAGTATTTGTCTACAACATCAGCAGGTGTGTACTTTTGGCTGGCCTTTCACAGTATCTAGGCCCTTAAGACTTTAACAAGAACAAAATGATACCTCACTTAGATGTACGCACAGGTTACACCTAATAGAGGACAATATGCTTTTAGTGCTCTGCTCATCGTAACTGGCTGGCTACTGTTAGCTTTTCAGTTGTTGTACACACCAGTGCTGCAGCACAAAGTTACTGTGTACTACACCCAAAATTGCACTCTCTATCTCAATCTCACTCCCTTCCCTATCAGTGCTTCTAGGCTGGATTTGGGCTTGAGGCGAATCGCTGCTATAAAAAAGCTTTTCTGTGCAACAAACTGCTCTCTGTCCCCCTCTCTCTCTGCAATAGAATGCTGATGTGACTGGGAGGTGAATCGCTGCTGTAAAAATGCTTTTCTGTGCAACACGCACTGCTCTCTGTCCCTCTCTCTCTGTAATAGAACGCTAATGTGACTGGTCGAAAGATGGCTGCCGATTATATAGGGCTGTGACAACACAGGGGTGGTTTGCTGCTGATAGGCTGCATGCTGAATGTGATTCAGGGTCATCCTGCTGACCCTTGTTCCCGCCTTCCCAGGATTCATTGCCCCACGTCCTCACATGTGGATCCGCCATTTTAGATGCCCTGGAGCCTAGACCGCACTTAATGGAGTTTAATGAAACGATTCACGTGATTGCATCGCGGCGATATTTACACGTTTACATGTTGCAAATCTAATTTTTCCTGAAATTTGTAATGAATTCAGATTCTTCAGATTCGATTCGCTCATCCCTAGTAAAGACCTCTTCAGTGTGGATTGGAGACACCTTTTGGGTGTATGTTAACTGCAAACAATGCTGTTGTCACGATGCCGGCTGGCAGGTAGTGGATCCTCTGTGCCAGAGAGGGATTGGCGTGGACCGTGCTAGTGGATCGGTTCTAAGTCACTACTGGTTTTCACCAGAGCCCGCCGCAAAGCGGGATGGTCTTGCTGCGGCGGTAGTGACCAGGTCGTATCCACTAGCAACGGCTCAACCTCTCTGACTGCTGAAGATAGGCGCGGTACAAGGGAGTAGACAGAAGCAAGGTCGGACGTAGCAGAAGGTCGGGGCAGGCAGCAAGGATCGTAGTCGGGGGCAACGGCAGGAGGTCTGGAACACAGGCTAGGAACACACAAGGAAACGCTTTCACTGGCACAATGGCAACAAGATCCGGCGAGGGAGTGAAGGGGAAGTGAGGTATAAATAGGGAGTGCACAGGTGAACACACTAATTGGAACCACTGCGCCAATCAGCGGCGCAGTGGCCCTTTAAATCGCAGAGACCCGGCGCGCGCGCGCCCTAGGGAGCGGGGCCGCGCGCGCCGGGACAGGACAGACGGAGAGCGAGTCAGGTACGGGAGCCGGGATGCGCATCGCGAGCGGGCGCTACCCGCATCGCGAATCGCATCCCGGCTGGAGACGGTATCGCAGCGCACCGGGTCAGTGGAGCTGCCTGGAGCGCTGCGGTAGCGAGAGAGAAGCGAGCGCTCCGGGGAGGAGCGGGGACCCGGAGCGCTCGGTGTAACAGCTGTATGTCACCGTGAACAACCCAGATCTGACTTGAGTTTGACTTGGTAGAGCCAGGGTTGACTATGTTTTTGCATAGCAGGCTTGATGGCCTGAGCCAGACTAAGGCTTAGTGACTATACAAGACCTCCTTCTCCTTCCCAGGTCTAGCCAGGACTAACTAATTTAGACTGGTTCCTATCCTCAGGAGAGACATAGTCACGATGCCGGCTGGCAGGAGGTGGATCCTCTGTGCCAGAGAGGGATTGGCGTGGACCGTGCTAGTGGACCGGTTCTAAGTCACTACTGGTTTTCACCAGAGCCCGCCGCAAAGCGGGATGGTCTTGCTGCGGCGGTAGTGACCAGGTCGTATCCACTAGCAACGGCTCAACCTCTCTGACTGCTGAAGATAGGCGCGGTACAAGGGAGTAGGCAGAAGCAAGGTCGGACGTAGCAGAAGGTCGGGGCAGGCAGCAAGGATCGTAGTCAGGGGCAACGGCAGGAGGTCTGGAACACAGGCTAGGAACACACAAGGAAACGCTTTCACTGGCACAATGGCAACAAGATCCGGCGAGGGAGTGCAGGGGAAGTGAGGTATACATAGGGAGTGCACAGGTGAACACACTGATTAGAACCACTTGCGCCAATCAGCGGCGCAGTGGCCCTTTAAATCGCAGAGAACCGGCGCGCGCGCGCCCTAGGGAGCGGGGCCGCGCGCCGGGACAGGACCGACGGAGAGCGAGTCAGGTACGGGAGCCGGGGTGCGCATCGCGAGCGGGCGCCACCCGCATCGCGAATCGCATCCCGGCTGGAGGCGGTATCGCAGCGCACCGGGTCAGTGGATCTGACCGGAGCGCTGCAGTAGCGAGAGTGAAGCGAGCGCTGCGGGGAGGAGCGGGGACCCGGAGCGCTCGGCGTAACAGTACCCCCCCCCTTGGGTCTCCCCCTCTTCTTAGAGCCTGAGAACCTGAGGAGCAGACTTTTGTCTAGAATATTGTCCTCAGGTTCCCAGGATCTCTCTTCAGGACCACAACCCTCCCAATCGACCAAAAAAAAAGTTTTCCCTCTGACCTTCTTGGAGGCCAGTATCTCCTTTACGGAGAAGATGTCCGAGGAGCCGGAAACAGGAGTGGGAGAAATAAGTTTGGGAGAGAAACGGTTGATGATGAGTGGTTTAAGAAGAGAAACGTGAAAGGCATTAGGAATACGAAGAGAAGGAGGAAGAAGAAGTTTGTAAGAGACAGGATTAATCTGGCACAAAATTTTGAAAGGACCAAGATAGCGTGGTCCCAATTTGTAGCTAGGGACACGGAAGCGGACATATTTAGCGGAGAGCCATACCTTGTCTCCAGGAGAAAAAATGGGGGGAGCTCTTCTTTTCTTATCAGCAAACTTCTTCATGCGTGATGAAGCCTGTAAGAGAGAATTTTGGGTCTCTTTCCATATGGTGGAAAGATCACGAGATATTTCATCCACAGCGGGCAAGCCAGAGGGCAAGGGAGTAGGGAGGGGGGGGAAGAGGGTGACGGCCGTACACCACGAAAAATGGGGATTTGGAGGAAGATTCAGAGACTCTGAAGTTATACGAGAATTCGGCCCGTGGTAGGAGATCTGCCCAGTCATCCTGGCGGGAGGAAACAAAATGCCGTAAATAATCACCCAGGACCTGGTTAATTCTTTCTACTTGCCCATTGGATTGAGGATGATAGGCAGAAGAAAAGTTTAATTTAATCTTGAGTTGTTTACAGAGAGCCCTCCAGAATTTTGACACGAATTGGACGCCTCTGTCCGAGACGATCTGCGTGGGCAACCCGTGAAGACGAAAAATGTGTACAAAAAATTGTTTTGCCAACTGAGGCGCTGAAGGAAGACCAGGAAGAGGGATGAAATGTGCCATCTTGGAGAATCGATCAACGACCACCCAAACAACAGTGTTGCCACGGGATGGGGGTAAGTCTGTAATAAAGTCCATACCAATCAGAGACCAAGGCTGCTCGGGGACAGGCAGAGGATGAAGAAGACCAGCGGGCTTCTGGCGAGGAGTCTTATCCCGGGCACAGACAGTGCAGGCTCGCACAAAATCCACAACATCCGTCTCCAGAGTCGGCCACCAATAGAAACGAGAGATGAGTTGCACGGATTTCTTGATGCCCGCATGACCTGCGAGATGGGAGGAGTGACCCCATTTGAGGATTCCGAGGCGTTGGCGTGGAGAGACGAAGGTCTTCCCTGGAGGAGTTTGCCTGATGGAGGCTGGAGAAGTGGAGATCAGGCAGTCAGGAGGAATGATGTGTTGCGGAGAGAGCTCTACTTCCGAGGCATCCGAGGAACGAGAGAGAGCATCGGCCCTAATGTTCTTATCGGCAGGCCGAAAGTGAATTTCAAAATTAAATCGGGCAAAGAACAGAGACCACCTGGCCTGGCGAGGATTCAGCCGTTGGGCAGACTGGAGATAGGAGAGGTTCTTGTGATCGGTGTAAATAATAACTGGAAATCTTGATCCCTCCAGCAGATGCCTCCATTCCTCAAGTGCTAATTTAATGGCTAGTAGCTCTCGATCCCCGATGGAGTAGTTCCTCTCCGCCGGAGAGAAGGTCCTAGAAAAAAAACCACAAGTAACAGCATGCCCGGAAGAATTTTTTTGTAGAAGGACCGCTCCAGCTCCTACTGAGGAGGCATCAACCTCCAATAGGAAGGGTTTAGATGGGTCAGGTCTGGAGAGCACGGGAGCCGAAGAAAAGGCAGACTTGAGCTGTTTAAAGGCGTCTTCCGCTTGAGGAGGCCATGACTTAGGATTGGCATTCTTTTTGGTTAAAGCCACGATAGGAGCCACAATGGTAGAAAAATGTGGAATAAATTGTCTGTAATAATTGGCGAACCCCAAAAAACGTTGGATAGCACGGAGTCCGGAGGGGCGTGGCCAATCCAAGACGGCAGAGAGTTTGTCTGGATCCATTTGTAGTCCCTGGCCAGAGACCAAGTATCCTAGGAAAGGAAGAGATTGACATTCAAACAGACATTTCTCCATTTTGGCATAAAGTTGATTGTCACGAAGTCTCTGAAAAACCATGCGGACATGCTGGCGGTGTTCTTCTAGGTTGGCAGAAAAAATCAGGATATCGTCCAGATACACAACAACACAGGAATATAAGAGATCACGAAAAATTTCATTAACAAAGTCTTGGAAGACGGCAGGGGCGTTGCACAGGCCAAAGGGCATGACCAGATACTCAAAGTGTCCATCTCTAGTGTTAAATGCCGTTTTCCATTCATCCCCCTCTCTGATGCGGATGAGATTATAAGCACCTCTTAAGTCCAGTTTGGTAAAGATGTGGGCACCTTGGAGGCGATCAAAGAGTTCAGAGATGAGAGGTAGGGGGTAGCGGTTCTTTACCGTGATTTTATTAAGACCGCGGTAGTCAATGCAAGGACGTAGGGAGCCATCTTTTTTGGACACAAAGAAAAATCCGGCTCCGGCAGGAGAGGAGGATTTGCGGATAAAGCCCTTTTTTAAATTCTCCTGGATGTACTCAGACATAGCAAGAGTCTCTGGGGCAGAGAGAGGATAAATTCTGCCCCGGGGTGGAGTAGTGCCCGGGAGGAGGTCAATAGGACAGTCATAAGGCCTGTGAGGAGGTAGAGTCTCAGCTTGTTTTTTGCAAAAAACATCCGCAAAGTCCATATAGGCCTTAGGGAGACCGGTTACAGGGGGAACCACAGGGTCACGGCAAGGAGAACTGGGAACCGGTTTAAGGCAGTCCTTGAAACAAGAGGAACCCCAACTCTTGATCTCCCCAGTGGACCAATCCAGGGTTGGGGAATGGTGTTGAAGCCAGGGTAGTCCGAGGAGAATTTCGGAAGTGCAATTGGGGAGGACCAAAAACTCAATTTTCTCGTGATGAGGTCCGATGCACATTAGGAGGGGCTCCGTGCGGAAACGTATGGTACAGTCCAATCTTTCATTGTTAACACAATTGATGTAGAGGGGTCTGGCGAGACTGGTCACTGAGATGTTGAACCTGTTGATGAGAGAGGCTAAAATAAAATTTCCTGCAGATCCGGAATCCAAGAAGGCCATAGTAGAGAAGGAGAAGGTAGAGGCAGATATCCGCACAGGCACAGTAAGACGTGGAGAAGCAGAGTTGACAACAAGGACTGTCTCACCCTTGTGCGGAGTCAGCGTACGTCTTTCCAGGCGGGGAGGACGGATAGGACAATCCTTCAGGAAGTGTTCGGTACCGGCACAGTACAGGCAGAGATTCTCCATGCGGCGTCGTGTCCTCTCTTGAGGTGTCAGGCGAGACCGGTCGACCTGCATAGACTCCACGGCGGGAGGCACAGGAACGGATTGCAGGGGACCAGAGGAGAGAGGAGCCGGGGAGAAAAAACGCCTCGTGCGAACAAAGTCCATATCCTGGCGGAGCTCCTGACGCCTTTCGGAAAAACGCATGTCAATGCGAGTGGCTAGATGAATGAGTTCATGTAGGTTAGCAGGGATTTCTCGTGCGGCCAGAACATCTTTAATGTTGCTGGATAGGCCTTTTTTAAAGGTCGCGCAGAGGGCCTCATTATTCCAGGATAGTTCAGAAGCAAGAGTACGTAATTGTACGGCGTACTCGCCAACGGAAGAATTACCCTGGACCAGGTTCAACAGGGCAGTCTCAGCAGAAGAGGCTCGGGCAGGTTCCTCAAAGACACTTCGAATTTCCGAGAAGAAGGAGTGTACAGAGGCAGTGACGGGGTCATTGCGGTCCCAGAGCGGTGTGGCCCATGACAGAGCTTTTCCAGACAGAAGGCTGACTACGAAAGCCACCTTAGACCTTTCAGTAGGAAACTGGTCCGACATCATCTCCAAGTGCAGGGAACATTGAGAAAGAAAGCCACGGCAAAATTTAGAGTCCCCATCAAATTTATCCGGCAAGGATAGTCGTAGGCCTGAAGCGGCCACTCGCTGCGGAGGAGGTGCAGGAGCTGGCGGAGGAGATGATTGCTGAAGCTGAGGTAGTAGCTGCTGTAGCATCACGGTCAGTTGAGACAGCTGGTGGCCTTGTTGCTCTATCTGTTGTGACTGCTGGGCGACCACCGTGGTGAGGTCGGCGACAACTGGCAGAGGAACTTCAGCGGGATCCATGGCCGGATCTACTGTCACGATGCCGGCTGGCAGGAGGTGGATCCTCTGTGCCAGAGAGGGATTGGCGTGGACCGTGCTAGTGGACCGGTTCTAAGTCACTACTGGTGTTCACCAGAGCCCGCCGCAAAGCGGGATGGTCTTGCTGCGGCTGTAGTGACCAGGTCGTATCCACTAGCAACGGCTCAACCTCTCTGACTGCTGAAGATAGGCGCGGTACAAGGGAGTAGACAGAAGCAAGGTCGGACGTAGCAGAAGGTCGGGGCAGGCAGCAAGGATCGTAGTCAGGGGCAACGGCAGGAGGTCTGGAACACAGGCTAGGAACACACAAGGAAACGCTTTCACTGGCACAATGGCAACAAGATCCGGCGAGGGAGTGCAGGGGAAGTGAGGTATACATAGGGAGTGCACAGGTGAACACACTGATTAGAACCACTTGCGCCAATCAGCGGCGCAGTGGCCCTTTAAATCGCAGAGACCCGGCGCGCGCGCGCCCTAGGGAGCGGGGCCGCGCGCGCCGGGACAGGACCGACGGAGAGCGAGTCAGGTACGGGAGCCGGGGTGCGCATCGCGAGCGGGCGCCACCCGCATCGCGAATCGCATCCCGGCTGGAGGCGGTATCGCAGCGCACCGGGTCAGTGGATCTGACCGGAGCGCTGCAGTAGCGAGAGTGTAGCGAGCGCTCCGGGGAGGAGCGGGGACCCGGAGCGCTCGGCGTAACAGACATAGTTGGACTAGGGAACTCTCTAGAAGGTTCTAATGGCCTAAGGCAGATGTGTGGGTTTTGTACCTTTTTTTTAATACGCATGTACACAGGTTCCACTAGAAGTGGCAATGCAAAAAACATTAAGCCATTGGATAACTTTATACCTCAGTGTATGCACTAAATAAAGGGGTACTCCGCCCCTAGACATCTTTCCCCCTATCCAAAGGATATGGGATAAGATGTCTGATAGCGGGGGTCCTGCTGCATCCGGCATCCATTTAGAGCATCGGATGCAGCTCCAGAGGCTTGTAACGTCACGGCCATACACCGCTCGCGACGTCAGGGCATGCCCCCTCCCATAGACTAGCATTGAGGGGCGTTACTGTGACATCCCGAGCGGGGCGTGGCCGTGACGTCACAAGCCTCAGCCCCGCATCGCCAGTCATCCGGCATGGAGCGAAGTTCCCTATGTGCACTAGATGTCTGGGATGTCGCAGCTGAGATCGCAGGGGTCTCCAGCAGTCAGACGCCTGCGATCATAAATCTTATCCCCTATCCTTTAGATAGTGAATAAGCTGTCTTAGGGCGGAGTATCCCATTGAGAAGTGTAAAGCAATACAGTACATGTTACCAAGGTTTAACTGCAGCTAGATCGGTGCCAAGATCCCACTCCATGCAGCTGATTCATTTTGTTGGTAGTTTGGGCAGCATGAAACAGATGGCATGTTCCCTTTCATGACTTCCACTAATATACACTGCTCAAAAAAATAAAGGGAACAGTAAGATAACATATCCTAGATCTGAATGAATGAACTAATCGTATGAAATACTTTCATCTTTACATAGTTGAATGTGCTGACAACAAAATCACAAAAAAATTATCAATGGAAATCAAATTTATCAACCCATGGAGGTCTGGATATGGAGTCACACTCAAAATCACAGTGGAAAACCACACTACAGGCTGATCCAACTTTCATGTAATGTCCTTAAAACAAGCCAAAATGAGGCTCAGTAGTGTGTGTTGCCTCCACATGCCCGTATGACCTCCCTACAATGCCTGGGCATGCTCCTGATGAGGTGGTCTCCTGAGGGATGTCCTCCCAGACCTGGATTAAAGCATCCGCCAACTCCTGGACAGTCTGTGGTGCAATGTGGTGTTGGTTGATGGACCAAGACATGATGTCCTAGATGTGCTCAATCGGATTCAGGTCTGGGGAATGGGCGGGCCAGTCCATTGTATCAATGCCTTCCTCTTGCAGGAACTGCTGACACACTCCAGCCACATGAGGTCTAGCATTGTCTTGCATTAGGAGGAACCAAGGGCCAACCGCACCCGCATATGGTCTCACAAGGGGTCTGAGGATCTCATATCGGTACCTAATGGCAGTCAGGCTACCTCTGGCAAGCACATGGAGGGCTGTGCGGCCCCCAAAGAAATGCCACCCCACACCATTACTGACCCACCACCAAACCGGTCATGCTGGAGGATGTTGCAGGCAGCAGAACGTTCCCAACGGTGCCTCCAGACTCTGTCATGACTGTCACGTAAGTGAAGAGCAAAGGGCGCCAGTAGCGAATTTACCAATCTTGGTGTTCTCTGGCAAATGCCAAATGTCCTGCAAGGTGTTGGGCTGTATGACGTCGGGACCTCATACCACCCTTGTGGAGTCTGTTTCTGACCATTTGAGTGGACACATGCACATTCTTGGCCTGCTGGAGGTCATTTTGCAGGGCTCTGGCAGTGCTCCTCCTGTTCCTCCTTGAACAAAGGCTGTTGTATCAGTCCTGCTGCTGGGTTTTTGCCCTCCTACGACCTCCTCCATGTCTCCTGATGTACTGGCCGGTCTCCTGGTAGCGCCTCCATGCTCTGGACACTACGCTGACAGACACAGCAAACCTTCTTGCCACAGCTTGCATTGATGTGCCATCCTGGATGAGCTGCACTACCTGAGCCACTTGTGTGGGTTGTAGACACCATCTCATGCTACCACTAGAGTGAAAGTACCGCGAGCATTCAAAAGTGACCAAAACATCATCCAGGAAGCATAGGAACTGAGAAGTGGTCTGTGGTCACCACCTGCAGAACCACTCCTTTATTGAGGGTGTCTTGCTAATTGCCTATAATTTCCACCTGTTGTCTGTTCCATTTGCACAGCATCATGTGAAATTGATTGTCAATCAGTGTTGCTTCCTGAGTGGACAGTGGGATCTCACAGAAGTGTCATTGACCTGGAGTTGCATTGTGTTGTTTAAGTGTTCCCCCTTATTTTTTGAGCAGTGTATATATTGTATTTCTCAGAAATGATTATCCTTTAGGAAAAGGACTGAGAAAGTTCAGGCCACCACACCTCTGCTAAGTATGACATTATGTGCTAACAGTAAACACATACCACATAAATCAAATCGGTCTTAGTCAGGTCATCTTTATATATGAATTATGGTCCTTAACTAGACTGAAGCCCGATGATGATATCTATAATGCAAATATGATATATATATATATATATATATATATATATATATATATTACCATAACTTATTGGGTCACTTAAAATAATTTTGTACAATTGGTTCACCCAGCAATAACCGTAACATTTTTACATAGCTTTACAGCAGCTGCTTGACTTGAGATCATCAAATTGATTCTTACAAATAGAATTGACTGTTAAGTTTCCAAAAAATTCTGACTCATCTAAATTTAAAAAAATTTGTGGACTAAGGAGAATGTATATCCCCGCAGTTATGCTGTATACATTGCTGCTCACACTCTGCACTGGCTCAGCAAATATAAACTGTATGCCCCACTGCTCAGTGAACAGAAGAAGGGACAGATTTTTCTTTACCAATCTGAATGACCTATAGCCAAAGTTCTCAAATTGGTACTCCACTGCAACAGCGTTAGGAACATTTTGTTCCAGATGCTCAGTGTGGGCTCCGGGGGTCATGATGTCACGGCCACACCCCTCGTGATGTCATGCCACACCCCCTCAATGCAAATCTATGGAAGGCGGTGTGGCGCCTTCCATAGACTTGCATTGAAGGGGCGTGGTATGACATCAGGAGGGGTGTGGTCATGATGAAACAACCCCCGCATCCCACACCCAGCTTTTGGAACAAAATGTTCTGAATGCTGGGGCAATGGAGTACCCCTTTAAGACTGAAAATAGACAATAGTCCATCAAATTTAACCTATATACCTATTGTGTCCCTTCTGTGTTGATCCAGAGGAAGGCAAAAAAGCCCTTATCAGGCTGATGACAATTGCCCCATACTAGGGGAAAAAAATTCCTACCCTACTCCAAATATGGCATCAGAATAAATCCCTGGATTAACGTTCTGTCCCCATAGACCCGTCAAACCAAAATCGAATTTGACAAGCTAAACCCACCAAGACAACTTTTGGGAGCGTTTCTCATCTCTACTTAACATTTTGGCGATTTTCCTTTCAGGAGGGGCCATATAGCCCAACTGTATCTAATGTGTGGCAAAATTCTATTCAGCTGTATGGAGTGTATACAGTGTATACAGTGACCCCTCAACTTACAATGGCCTCAACACACAATAGTTTCAACATACAATGGTCTTTTCTGGACCATTGTAAGTTGAAACCAGACCCAACATACAATGTACAGACAGTCCAGATCTGCGAAATGTGTCAATGGTCGGAAGAACTGACCAATCAGAATGGGCATTTTACTGGTAAAACCCCTGTATTCCTGCAGTGTATGCACTGACTGGTGTCTGGTAGCGCCCCCTACAGTACAGGGAGGTAATACATGTTCTTCCGTACACTTTACCTGTACCAGGGTTACCTGTTCCTTTGGACATCAGGTGAGGGCGACTCCATCTTAATTTTTTAGGACATTGCGTGTACTGTACAGGACCCCGAAGAAGATCCTGTCTTCCACATAGACCAGTGTTTCCCAAGCAGGGTGCCCCCAGCTGTTGCAAAACTACAACTCCCATCATGCCCGGACAGCCTTTGGCTGTCCGGGCATGCTGGGAGTTGTAGTTTTGCAACAGCTGGAGGCTCCCTGCTTAGGAAACACTGACATAGACAGTGATTTACAGCTCCCAGCAGATCTTTATTACTTTTATATGTAAGGATTTGCTTTATCTATATTAGTAATCTACTTATTTTTCTTTAATCCTCACTTTTTCCTATTTTTGGATGACATTTCGGTGCCTTTAGAACCAATTACCAGGTTTGCATAGAGTTCTGGTCTCAACATACAATGGTTTCAACATACAATGGTCGTCCTGGAACCAATTAATATTGTAGCTTGAGGGACCACTGTACAGTGTACCTGGGTGACAACCAATATGGTGATCATTACTAGTTCCTTAGGGGTTGTCACTGAAACGTCTGGGTTGTAAATCTGCCCTTTCATATGACACATCGCCTGCTCCCAATTCCCTATTGTGTTTTATTGACAGCAACATTAAATGAGAATCTAAAGATTGAGTTGATTTCCATAACATCATTGGATGAATCTCTTATATATCTATTTGGAAAATATTCCTTATTGTCTTTTTTTGTATTAAAGTAGACTTTCACGCGCTGCCACCGGTATATCCATGGACATTGACAGTAAGAGCTGTAGTTTTCCAGCTGCTCGGTGCCTGGTTAGCGTGACTTTTGAGAAGTCAACGGGTTTATAGAGAAGGTAATGCCAACTGAGTATCTGTCATATAGAGTTGTGCCAGGAAACTGCCTATTAAAAGTTTTTATCCGCACCCTCTCCTGGAGAGAAACCAAGATGGATACAACCAAATAGAATATGGCTCACAATGGTCTGAACACAAGTCAAAGGCGGTGGTGGTGGTGGTGGAGAGTTATCTTCAAAAACAGCTGGAAAACCCGAAAAGGGCTACCCCTACTCTTACCCCACACAGCAACTAAAGCTGGTCATATAAACTAGATAGATGTCAGTCAAATGATAGTTTCTGCTGGCAGCTACCTCTGCTGATCTTCCTACCCATATGTATAGTGGGTGGAGCACGTATATATGTTCTCAAGGGGGAGAGGGGGTTATTTCTTTTCTGTCTAACCACAGTGCTCTCTGCTGACACCTCTGTCTGTCTCAGGAACTGTAAAGAGAAGGAGCAAATCCCCATAGCTAACCTATCCTGCTCTTATAGATACAAAACAAGGCTTCAGTATAGGGTGCAGGAGTACATCGGCGCCGAACGGACCCAGGACACAGCAGGTAAGAAGGTAAAATCCAATTTGTTTGATGCAACGCGTTTCCCTGCGCAAGCGCAGATTCATCAGGCATGCCTGATGAATCTGCGCTTGCGCAGGGAAACGCGTTGCATCAAATAAAATGGATTTTACCTTCTTACCTGCTGTGTCCTGGGTCCGTTCAGCGCCGATGTACTCCTGCACCCTATACTGAAGCCTTGTCTTGTATCTATACGTTGTGGAATCCACACCAGGAGGGCCGCAGACGGACCATTGTATCCAAGCGATTTCCATTGTTGCGTATGAGGCTACACAACCACCCAGGGTGAGCAGTTTAAAATTAGCTTTTACTCTCCCCTCCCCATTCTCTGGTGGTATTACCCTATGGAGCGCCTTCTCTCCTGTTTTTAGAACTATCCTGCTCTTGACAGTTCCTGAGACAGATAGAGGTGTCAGCAGAGAGCACTGTGGCCAGACAGAAAAGAAGTTTAAAAAGAAAAGAACTTCCTGTGAAGAATACAGCAGCTGATAAGTACTGGAAGGGTTAAGATTTTGAAATAGAAGTAATTTACAAATCTGTTTTAACTTTCTGGCACCAGCCGGTTAAAAAAAAAAAAAAAAAAAAAAAAAAGGTTATCACTGGAGAACCCCTTTAAGTCGCTGCCTCCTCCTGTTGCCTCTAGACTCCTCTGACAACAAATTGGATAGCTGAAACCTTATAGGTCTGATCCTTCTCTGTCCCTGACATCTGCCATCAGAAGAAAGCCAGGAGGCCACCATACACCTTAGATGGTCAATCTGTCCTGTTCTTGCTCTCGGCACAGACCAACATTGGCTCGCATTGATGTGCCATCCTGGATTAGCTGCACTACCTGAGCCACTTGTGTGGGTTGTAGACTCCGTCTCATGCTACCACTAGAGTGAAAGCACCGCCAGCATTCAAAAGTGACCAAAACATCAGCCAGGAAGCATAGGAACTGAGAAGTGGTCTGTGGTCACCACCTGCATAACCACTCCTTTATTTGGGATGTCTTGATAGTTGCCTATAATTTCCACCTGTTGTCTGTTCCATTTGCACAACAGCATGTGAAATTGATTGTCAATCAGTGTTGCTTCCTGAGTGGACAGTGTGATTTCACAGAAGTGTCATTGACTTGGAGTTACATTGTGTTGTTTAAGTGTTCCCTTTATGATTTTGAGCAGTGTATATTCCAGCAAAACTAACTAGAGATATTTTGATTAAACTTGGTAAAATCTTATATGTACAATAAAAAAAATATAGTAGAGTACAGGGATGACCCCAATACCAACAATCTTTGCTGCCTCATAGTCACGGAGCCCAGACAGCAAGTCTATGGTACTTCCGCCTCATCTCCTGATCATGTTACTTTCAGGCTGCAGAGATTGCCCAGGAGTTTTAAACATGCTTCCACCAAACCAATGTCATGATAAAGTATCATTTTACTGTTAGGCAGGCAGAGAATAGTTAGTCCATGAGGAACAGAAAGGGGATCTTGGGGGAAGAGAGTGCAGCAGAGAGATCTATTGTGGGCTGTAAGGAGTGAGAGGACAGAGAAGATATTAGTGGGAGGGCTGGGAGAGGTCCTGGCAGCTCTGCTGCAGTGAGGAGTGTAGGGAAGATGAAAACCTATCACTTCTGGGGCTTCAGGAGACTAGGAAAGCTGGGTGGTATGCAGAATGATTAATTCTGGGGCAGGGGAGTAAAGATTTACTGTTTGGCAAAGAGAAGGGTGAGGGAGGAGAAAAGAAATCAGTGCAGGGTCAGGGAGAAGACTTGGCAGTGCTACTACAGGGACGATGAGTAGCCTATCACTGCTGGGGCTTCAGGAGACTGAAAAAGCTGGATGGCACCGGGGAAACACAGGGTACTTTGCTAGTTAACTATAAATTACACCAGAAAATTGTCATTAATTATGGCAGAAACCATTGATTTATTTAGTCTTGTAAAAGTCATTCTGTTTTTCATTATAAACCAGTCCAGAGTCTCGTTCCAGACTTCTCCAGGGAATCTGAACACTCGTTAGGAAGAAAGATTATTACAAGATAAAAGGACTGAAGGCTGATGAATCACATTCTTACTCTAGACTCTACTTAGGGTGTAATAAAGGTACATTTCACTGACAGCAAGCAGATCTTTTTAAACAAAGTTTTTAAACTAAAATTACATTTTGATAGGGGCGTCACTCTGCTTGCCACAAGAAAGTTAGATATCCAGCATCCAAACCACTCTCTCAACAAGCTCAGCAAGCGACACCACAATACCCCCCCCCCCCATGATATGTGTCACCCCAGGAGGGGTTTTGTTACAGTGTGTCACCCCAGTAGTAAGGAGATTACATGAGGAGGAGGTATGTTACAGTGTGTCACCCCAGTAGTAAGGAGATTACATGAGGAGGAGGTTTGTTACAGTGTGTCACCCCAGTAGTAAGGTGATTACATGAGGATGAGGTTTGTTACAGTGTGTCACCCCAGTAGTAAGGAGATTATATGAGGAGGTTTGTTACAGTGTGTCAGCCCAGGAGTAAGGAGATTACATGAAGAGGAGGTTTGTTACAGTGTGTCACCCCAGTAGTAAGGTGATTACATGAGGAGGAGGTTTGTTACAGTGTGTCACCCCAGTAGTAAGGTGATTACATGAGGAGGAGGTTTGTTACAGTGTGTCACCCCAGTAGTAAGGTGATTACATGAGGATGAGGTTTGTTACAGTGTGTCACCCCAGTAGTAAGGTGATTACATGAGGAGGAGGTTTGTTACAGTGTGTCACCCCAGTAGTAAGGTGATTACATGAGGAGGAGGTTTGTTACAGTGTGTCACCACAGTAGTAAGGAGATTACATGAGGAGGAGGTTTGTTACAGTGTGTCAGCCCAGGAGTAAGGAGATTACATGAGGAGGAGGTTTGTTACAGTGTGTCAGCCCAGGAGTAAGGAGATTACATGAAGAGGAGATTTGTTACAGTGTGTCACCACAGTAGTAAGGAGATTACATGAGGAGGAGGTTTGTTACAGTGTGTCACCCCAGTAGTAATGATGTTACATGAGGAGGATGTTTGTTACAGTGTGTCACCCCAGTAGTAAGGAGATTACATGAAGAGGAGATTTGTTACAGTGTGTCACTCCAGTAGTAAGGAGATTACATGTGGAGGAGGTTTGTTACAGTGTGTCAGCCCAGTAGTAAGGAGATTACATGAAGAGGAGATTTGTTACAGTGTGTCACCCCAGTAGTAAGGAGATTACATGAGGAGGAGGTTTGTTACAGTGTGTCACCCCAGTAGTAAGGAGATTATATCAGGAGGAGATTTGTTACAGCGTGTCACCCCAGTAGTAAGGTGATTACATGAGAAGGAGGTTTGTTACAGTGTGTCACCCCAGTAGTAAGGAGATTACATGAGGAGGGGGCTTGTAACAGTGTGTCACCCCAGTAGGAAGGTGGGGCATGTAAAAGGGGGGCCCATTGGCGGAGTCAAGGGGGCAGCAAAATTAACTTTTGCCTAGGGTGGCAAAAAACCTTACATCAGCCCTGCATCTCGGTCACATGACACAAAGTTGGGAGAGAATGCAATAAGCACTCACTTCTTTCTCTGATGCAAAGATCATTTTTTTTTTTTAAATGACAGGGCCCCTTTAACTCACAGAACATTGTCTAATCTGGATACATTGTTGCAATCTCTATTTACAAATACAGTGAATTGTAACTAGCAATAAGCATGGGCCACATTTTACTACTATGCTAATACTGTATAATGCTTCACTCCCCACCCCTTTTCTCTCATATTGTATTCTCCTATAATGTTTTAATAGGTATTCTTCCCAATGAGGTTCTGCAGTAGCTGGGGTGTGCATTTTATAATGTTGTTCTCCTGTCATAAATGTAGAATTCTTGGCCTTTGGCTTTATTCTTTGAAAAGGGGACTTCTGAAGGCCTGGGAATAAATTAGATACAAAGCAGCGCTCACGCCACTTCTTCCAAATGGCTTTCCCTTGAAGTCAGTGTTTTTCTCCAACTAGGAGTCTTGGAAGCTGACTGGGAATCTATGCCAAGACAGAGATCTCGCAAAGGAGAGAATACCCATCTGCTCTGTGATGAGGGGCAAACCCCTAAAACAGCTGTCTGCAGATGGGTATACACTTTTCCAGAAAGATCTGTGTCTTAGCCTGCATTCCCAGTCAGTTTCCAAGACTTCTTGTTGGAGTGAAACATTAACTAAAGGAAATTCACTTGTAAAAAAATGATGTAAGAGCTGCTTTGTACATCTTTTCTTCCTAGAATTATTAGTGGAGCATTATCCCCTCCTCTACTTCTTTTGTCATCTAAAGGTGTCATGCATAGCAGTATTTAAGACTTAAAGGGGTACTCCGCCCCTAGACATCTTATCGCCTATGCAAAGTATAGGGGATATGATGTCTGATTGCCGCCGCTGGGGACCCCCATGATCTCGGCTGAGGTACCCCAGACATCCGGTGCATGGAGCAAACTTCGCTCCGTGCCGAATGACTGGTGATGCAGGGCGGAGACTCATGACATCACGGTCGCACCCTACTTGTGATGTCAAGGCCATGCCCCCTCAATGCAAGTCTATGTGAGGGGGGCGGGACCCCCCCGATCAGACATCTTACCCCCAATACTTTGGATAGGGGATAAGATGTCTAGGGGTGGAGTACTCCAATAAACTGCACCCCCCCCCCCCCCCACACACACACATTTTGTGGGTGATCTGCAAAAACTAATAAAACAAATTAAATTAAATTAATAATAATAATTAAAAAAAAATGTGTATTATGAGGGCTTCCTTTCGATATAAATGATATATTCAGATGACCAGGTGGAGAGCCATCTAATCCATCAAGGTTGTGGTGACTACATAGACATCCAGTTATGCTCCCTCTAGTGAACAGATATGGAAATGCAGCCGTGTGGCGAGGTCGTTGCGTTCACCATCCGGGCACAGCGCCAGCCTTGGGGTTAATGAGGCTGAATACTATCAGGTTGTTACAGTGAGGTGATGAAAGAATATTCCTTCTGTGCCAACTGGGCCCAGTGCCAGACATGTGGAAGGTGCAGAGATTGCCCGGATCAGATGGAGAGATGTTTTCTTAGTGGTGAGAGAAAGTTGTTGGAGTTTAGTGGTAAATGAAAAAAAACAAAAACACAAAACTATGTAACAAACAGGGATCAGGGACATTAGATATATGGGGACAGTCCCGAAAAATTTTGAGCAAGTTACAGAACTTATCATATCCGCTAATATTTCACCCCCTAAATTGCCACCACAGGGTTAAAGACAATGATGATAGAAACATAGAATGTGTCCACAGATAAGAACCATTCAGACCATCTAGTCTGCCCAATATTCTGAGTAGTCTCTGGCCCTATGTTATATAAAGGATAGTCTTATGCCTATCCCTATCTTATATGAAGGATAGCCTTATACCTATCCCTATCTTATATGAAGTATAGCCTTATGTCTATCCCCATCTTATATGAAGGATAGCCTTATGTCTATCTCTATCTTATATGAAGGATGGTCTTATGCCTATCCCTATCTTATATGAAGAATAGCCTTATGCCTATCCCTATCCTTATATGAAGGATAGCCTTATGCCTATCTTTATCTTACATGAAGGATATCCTTATGCTTATTCATATCTTATATGAAGGATAGCCTTATGTCTATCTCTATCTTATATGAAGGATAGCCTTATGCTTATCTCTGTCTTATATGAAGGATATCCTTATGTCTATCTCTATCTTATATGAAGGATAGCCTTATGCTTATCTCTGTCTTATATGAAGGATATCCTTATGTCTATCGCTATCTTATATGAAGGATAGCCTTATGCTTATCTCTGTCTTATATGAAGGATATCCTTATGTCTATCTCTATCTTATATGAAGGATAGCCTTATGCTTATCTCTGTCTTATATGAAGGATAGCCTTATGTCTATCTCTATCTTATATGAAGGATAGTCTTATGTCTATCTCTATCTTATATGAAGGATAGTCTTATGTCTATCCCTATCTTATATGAAGGATAGCCTTGTGCCTATCTTTGTTTCAACTTACAGTCAACATATCAATTCTCTCTCTAAAATATTGAATAAACATCGGGGTATTTTGAAGGACAGTTATATAGAGAGATAGCAGTTTTCAAAATTAACCCTCTGATGTCCCATAGGAGATCATATAATTTAAAGGACAAGCTTGTTAAGAATGACGTTACACAAGAAAAAATGGTGGGACAGACTTTTTTGATGACACCTAATCTTGGTTTGTTTCCATGTTTATCCTGTATTAATTTCATGCAGATGACAAAAGTTTCAAGTACATCCAAGTACAGGACAGACTTACAAATTTAAATATTTTCTCACTTGTAATTCAGACTGGGTCATTTATGTGTTGAGGTGTCCCTACAAATGACTCTACGTGGGTCAAACCACGTGGAGCTTGAGATTACGCATCAACAATCATAGACACAGCATTAGAAAAAAGAGGATGGACCTCCCTGTCTTGAAACACTTTACCGAAGTAGGGCATACTGAAAGAGATTTACACTTTATGGCTATAGATCATATACCACCACTAAAAAGAGCTGGTGATCGCGTAAGTGTATTGAAGAAAAGAGAGTTATGGTGGATTCATCCCTTAGGTACATTACGTCCAGGTGGTCTCAATGTTGAGTTTAATGCAATTTAATGGGAAGAGCTTTGTTTGTCTCTTCTTGATTTGTTGTGCTATCCTGCAGTTTAGTATATGTTGTGATACATTTTGTAAATAATAAAGTAGATATAGAAGTATTTCTGTACTGTTTTCTATTTTGTTTTTTCTCTTTTATTATACAGATTGAGGTTTTGAACAGAAAACATAACACCCGTTCTGGATAGATCAAAATAAAATATATATACATATAAAATGATGTTTGCTGCATATTGATTGATATACATTGACAAATTTCACAATAAAACTGATATTATGGGGGACTTTATTGGTGTAATTCTTTGTCATAATGGATTATTGATATCGTTTGGACTTCAAATGTAGGGATCATATATATATATATATATATATATATATATATATATATATGTATATATGAATTGTAGCTTTCATTTGAGTAATTTTTCGGTTTATGTTATTCTTCTTATATTTTTTTATATTGTTTATTTTTATTTTTAATTTTTTGTATTGATGCAGTTATGCAGAAAGGAACAGAGAATGCAGAATACTGGTCGTGCTGCTCTGCAGCGAGCATGTTCCCTACTTGGCTGCAGTGGGGGTACCTTGAGTCTGAGGTCCCGAGGGATTTCTGTCTCTAAAGTCCTTTCTTTGGTGTTTTTTCTGTGCACCCTGACTGGGATGCTAGAATTTTTACACCCTGCAAACCTGGGAGCTATCCCTAGTTGATACTTCAAGAGGCCAATGATTGACCCAATAGTGGTTATAACATGGAAATATAACATTTTATTTATTTATTTAGTTTTATTTTTTGAATTTTTTATTATTTTTGTATTATTTATTATGTTTTTTTATTTTATTATCTTTTCAGCATTATTTTTTTATTTTTTAAATAACAATTTTTATTAGATTTCAAAAAACCAACATATATGCGAATGATAATACAATGCCTTGCACGACATGTCATTAGTTAATACAGTGATAAAAAAGTACATTTGCATCATATACCATTTGTAAATATCCAACAGATATCCACATATCGTGTCATGAGCTTCGGAGCCTCACATTGCAGATATATATCAGAGCTTCCATTGCAATAAAAAAATAAATAAAATACCCCGAATTAGACCCCCGCACATCTATCCCAAACAACCCCTAAAGGAACCAAAAACAACCTCTAACCAGTGCTCTCTCTGGTGCCCGGTGGCACATTTATATAATTAGACCACACCTGAGAACAAATACAAAGACTAGACTCGAGACAGACTGACGATACAGGACACCATACACTGAAAGATGGCCATTAGGGGACACGGAGTAGCGAACCAGCACCAAGTATTCAGTTGTCAGCTCAAGGGGGGTCCCGTATCTCCAAAGGCCCAAGTGAACCCTTCAGAGCCTCCAAAGAGTACCATGTAGTCCATCTATATTTGTGCATTAAATGTTGTCTATCGTCATCTGATATAATGTGTGTAATTACTGGACGCCATTTAATGAAGAAAGACTTTGCATGCTTTTCAGCGTCTTTTAGCGTCTCCAAGGATTCGCAATGCAGAACTTTAAGCAGTAAATCTGCAACCTCTTTCAAGCATGGTACAGTGTCCTTGAGCCAATGACGCAATAAACACTTTACCCCTGACAACAGCAGTAAATGAATGCCCTTCGTGCCCACAGGGGCCATATTGGATGAGGAGCCAGCTATATAATGGAAAATATAGTGTAACGGTTGCAATTCTATGTCTCTTTGCCACATTCTATGTATAAGATCCCTGATAGCAACCCACATAGAAGTAACTCCCGTGCATTGCCACAAGCAGTGCATAAGGTCAGCCTTATCTAACCGACACTTGGGGCAAGCCCTCAAATAGTGAGGAGGAACCTCCCAGTGTGCAAAATGAAAGGCATGTGTCGCTTTATGCAAAATCTTAAAATGCATCTCTCTCTAATCCTCACTCATTACCGCCTCTCTCACATATCTCGAGCCCTGCAGAAGTTTATGTGTCACTTCCTCCTCCCCTAAAAATGTACCCCAGTGGTCAAAAATACGCGTGGCTAAAGTTTGCATGGGGCGATCTATGAGTGTCTTATAAATGCCTGATAGAGATGATAAGCTGGATAGGTGACCGATCAGATTGGTAAACACCGCCTCCATCGGAATCATGTCAAAATTCCTGGCCCTTGACCTGCAGAATGCTCTTATTTGGTAATATTGCATAATGTGAGACGCCGGCAGACTATATTTGTCTCTTATCTCTGGCCATGTCATGAACGTACCACTAGGAGCTACCAGAAGATCTATTAGGCATCTAACTCCCCTATCCCTCCAGATTTGGAATAGTTTATTAGTTCGGCCAGCCAGGAAAGCCAGAGAGCCCCAGAGAGACATGTTACTCGAAATCCCAAAAGGGAGATCATACAACTTTCTCACTGCCTTCCAGGAGGCAACCGTGTCTCTGAGCAGGGCACTGCGTCTCACCATGGCTGGTAATTCGGAGTATTTGGAGTGGAGAAGCGCAGCAAGATTCCAAGGGGCCGCCAACTGCTTGTCCAATTCCAAATCCCAAAAATAAGAACACCCCAATATCCAATCCCTAGCATGTCTGAAAAGGGCAGCTAAGTTGCAAGTTCGTATACAAGGCATATTCAGGTCCCCCGATTCCCTGGCTAGCTGTAATTTACGGTACGCTACCCGTGGTCTTTTCCCTTTCCACAGAAATTTAGTAATCGTAGACTGTAATATCTTAATGTCAGAATGTTTCAACAGTAATGGGATAGTCTGAAGAGGGTAAAGTAATCTCCCAAAAGACATCATTTTTACTAAGTGCACCCTCCCCATTAATGAAATAGGGAGGGACACCCATCTGTGCAGTTCCTCCTTTATCTTAGAGAAAAGAGGTTTGTAGTTTAAACTATAGAGATCCGTTGGCGTTTTTCCTATCTTAATACCCAAGTAAGTCAAGTGAGAATCAACCACGTCCACCTCAATATTTGGTAAGTCCGGATTCACTATCCGGATTAGCTATGTTCGCCAACAACCTCCCTGCCTTGTTCCCATATCTGTAGAATCTAGCAGTCCGTTGGTCTCGGAAAAGTGCATCTATCTGTTCCTGTCTTTCATGGAAGTCAGCTCTCGCCCTCTCCCAGGCCCTTCTATGTTCCTCTAAAGGTGTATTGCGAAACGTCGTGTATGTGGTCCTCAAAGTCTGGGTAGCATTATTAAATAGATCCCTAGCCTCCCTCTTTTTATGTGTGACATATGCCATGATCCTCCCCCTCAACACCGCCTTGGCCGCATCCCAGAAAAGACGCAGATTATTGGCATGCTGAGCATTCGTAGTTAGATAATCCTGCCACCAGCATTTCAAGTGGGCCTGAAAAGTCGTATCAGTGGCCAGAGTCAAGGGGAAGTACCACAGAATGTCTGTTCCCTTGGGCATCACCGGAGCCACTGTCAATTGGATGGGGGCATGGTTAGAAATGACAATGTCTGCAATATTAGCCATCTGTAATCTAGCAGTCAGGGACCCAGATGTTAAAAAGTAGTCAATACGCAACCACGAAGACCACATTGATGAAAAGAAAGTATATTCCCTCTCGTCAGGGTGAAGGTGTCTCCAGGTATCAGTCAGGTATATAGTCCCAAGAAGGTCCTGCAATAAAGTCACGCGTCTCTGTCTGTTATCCCTAGTCCCCTCATCTCTCCTCCTATCCTCCACCCCAGAAAGGACCGTGTTAAAGTCCCCTCCAACAAGTATGTCCCTCTCAGTGTCTTTTAGCAACCTGGATTTCAGGGCCCGGAAAAAGGGCGCCTGCCTATCATTGGGAGCATATACATTATATAAGCTTAACCTGCCTAATGAAGAGTCAATAACCAGATGACACTATCTACCATCACCATCAGTGTCTTGGGATATAAGTGTGTGAGCAAAACTTTTGTGTACCAGAATGACCACTCCAGCCTTACGATCTCTAGAGGAAGAACCATATACTGTTCCTACCCACATCTGTTTAAGTCTGCTAAAGTCCCCCTCTTCTAAATGTGTTTCCTGTAATAGAGCCACCTTGGCACCCAACTTATGAAGATGTCATAATACCATGCGTCTTTTAGAGGGCGATTGTACCCCTTAACATTCCACGATATAATCTCCATCTGGAGCATCACACAGTGGGATGTAAATATCGGTCCGCAAAAATGTACCTGAGATCCCATCAGCACTCACAGTCCAGTCTGCTCGCTCCAAACATAACAATCTTATGGTCTGACTTAAAGGAAAAGAAAAGAGATGAGAGCACATACAAAGCATAATACATAAAACCACAACAACAAACAGAAAAAACAAAACCCAAGGGAGCCTATGGCAATCCCTATCAGTGCCTATAGCAGTACAGGCTTTACTTTTTTCTCTGATGGTCCCCAGTGGGGCACTGACACACTCTCCTGAAATCCTACCCATACACAATTCCAAACAGGAGCCCCGCTCCCCTCCCTCTACATGACCCAGCTTCCCCTACCTCCCCAATATAGAGTCTTACCCCCCCCTTCATGCAAACCCCGTACCCCTTATAGCATAAATCAACAGTTAAATACCGGCTGATATAAGGGAAAAAGATATCATGTAAGAGGGTAAGGCATTATAGCATCAAAAGATCAAGTCCATCGCACAAAAATAGGTGCGGATCATCTCCAGGGCGTAACAATACTAATCAGAAAAGAAAAACAAACTAATTACAAAAAATAGTCCCAAGCATTAATCACCAGTCCCCAAGTCTATAGGGTACAAGGCACCCTTGAAGGACGAAAACAAAAAGAACCCATACAAAAATGTTGTAATTGCAGTCACCCAACAGAGTCCTGGGTAGGCGCAATTCGATCCTCTCGGCATTTCTTTTGGGCACCTCTGGCAGAAGTTTCCATGTCTTCAGTGGAATCTAGCAGAAAAGCTGCAGCCTCAGGTGTAGCAGAAGTATGAAAAGTTCCATCGCTTTGAAATACTTTTAAAGTCGCCAGATGCTGTAAGGCAAAATGGATCTGCTTCCTGACCAACGATGCGCACACTGGAGCAAAGGCTTTGCGTCTTTTAGCAACATCAGCTGAATAATCGCCAAAGACAAGCAATTTATGACCTTGGTATATTAGTGGAGAATTGAGCTTGCGAAATGTGCGGAGAATCAAATCTTTATCAACATAGTTCAAGTACCGGACAATCACTTGGCGGGTTCTAGGGGTACGATTTGGTCATCCGGCTGAGGTGGGGGTCCCACTCTATGAGCCCTTTCAACTAAGTAGCCCCCTTCCAAGCCCAGTGCTTTAGGCAGGTCCACCGAGCATAGTAGAGAAAGCTGGGAGTGCTGCACCACCTCTGGGAGCCCCACCACCCGCAAGTTGTTCCTCCTTGATCTATTTTCAAGGTCTTCCACTTTGTCTTGTAAAACCTTATGCGATTTAGTTAAGTGCCTGAGACTGTTCCTAGCCTCTGCCAGTTCATCTTCAACAGTAATAAACCGCTGCTCCCTATCAGCAATCTGGGTAGTATGTGAGGAGACTTCAGTGGTTAACCGGGCAATGGCCGCCGACATGGAGGTCTCTATTGTGGCCGTAATCTGGGGAGATAAGAGCTTAGCCATCTCCACTACGAATTGCTTACCAGTGAGTCCCAGGTTGGGGATGATTTCCTCCATGGGTCCACTTACTTGGAGGTCCGGCAACATCGGTTCTTGCTGCTGCGCTGAAACAAGCTCCCCAGAGTTCCCGCTCGCAGCCATCTTTGTCAGTGCTGCGCTCGGAACAGGCTGAGAGGACTAGGAGTGCTGAGATGTTGTAGTCCCGCCGCGGAGGACACATTTCTCCATCGGAGAGTAGGCGGGGTGAATGGGGCACCAGACACCCCCTTTTCTCAGGTTAGGAGAGCGGGTAGTGCGGCTTTAGCGGTCGGAGTAGCGTAGCTCCCACACACACGTCTACTCCATCAGAGCGCCGGAACCGGAAGCTTCAGAATTATTTTTTTGTATTCTTATGTAATTTTATTTATTATTCTACAATTTTTACTTTGTTACTTACTATTTCTGATTTACATAAGAAGTCCTGATTTTGTAAGATTTACCAAATGCACAATATATTTATTTAACCATGTTTATATAGTTATATTAACATGTTGGGTGGGTAGATTAAGTTTGTTTATCCCTCATACGTACGGTTTTAAGATCTGTTAACACTAGTAGCGTGGGTGCTTGCCATGACGATTGGGTCACATGACCGCAGTCAGCTGATCGCGCCCTTGAGCATGTCAGCATACTGCGTCTATGCGCTCGTATTTCGTCTTCCTGCACAGCCACAATGAAGGAGCACACACGCTAGTGGCGCCATGACATCATAGAGAGAGCGGATGAGCATGTTTTCTTTTATATATATAAAATCTATCTATCTATATATATATATATATATATATATATAATTATTAACCCCTTAAGGACTCAGACAATTTTATTTTCACTTTTTCATTTTTTCCTTCTCGCCTTTAAAAAATCATAACTCTTTTATATTTTCATTCACAGACTAGTATGAGGACTTTATTTTGTGTGCGACCAGTTGTCCGTTGTAATGCCATCACTCACTTTACCATAAAATGTATGGTGCAACCAAAAAAATACTATTTGCGTGGGGAAATTAAAAAGAAAACTGCAATTCAGATAATTTTGGAAGGTTTCTTTTTCACGTCGTACAATTTACGGTAAAAATGACGTGTGTTCTTTATTCTTTGGGTCAATATTATTAAAATGATACCCATGAACACATACTTTTATATTACTTTTGCGCTTAAAAAAAAATAGCAAACTGTTTAACCAAATTAGTATGTTTAAAATCCTACTATTTTGAAGACCTATAACTTTTATCATTAAAATTTTATTTTAATAGTTGGAATATTTACACATGCGGTGATACCAAATATGTATATAAAATATTGTTTTATACACATTTTGGGGGGGGGATAGGGAAAATGGGACAATTTACATTTTTATTGGGGGAAGGGGGTTTTTCAAAAAAATTTTTACTTTTTTTTACTTTTATTTTTACACTTTAATAGTCCCCATAGGGGACTATTTATAGCAATCACTCGATTGCTAATACTCTTCAGTGCTCTGCATAGGACACATCACTGATCAGTGTTATCGGTCATCTTCTGCTCTCGTCCGCTGGATCGCAGACCAGAGCAGGAGACCCGTGGAAGGCAGCGGAGGCAGGTGGGGGGACCTCCATCTGCCGTGCTGGATGATCAGATCGTTACGGCAGAGCTGCGGGCGATCCGGTCATCCATTCAAAAGACCGCACTGCCGCAGATGCCGTGATCTGTATTGATCACGGCATCTGAGGGGTTAATGGCAGACATCCGCGCGATCGCGAACATCCACCACTACCGGCGGGTCCCTGGCTGCTGATAGCAGCCGGGACCTGCTGCGCATGATCCGGGCATAGCTCCAATGCTCGTGGTTATGTATAGGATGGAAATGTACGTCCTGGTGCGTTAAGTACCCCCTCACCAGGACGTACATTTAAGTCTGGCGTCGTTAAGCGGTTAATGTAACACACATGAATAAACACAGGTGTTAGTAATGAACTGTAAACATAAGTTATATGCAATTAATGTCTAATCGAGCAATTTTTCAAGTCTTAAATGTTTTGAAGTCACATCTATACACAGAACACTTTATGTAAAAGTTTGATATGTAATGGGCACATGTATAAGATGTATGAATTTTTGTGATAAATATGTATTGATTGACACTTGTAATTCTGATCAACAAATATGAGTGTTTGGGGCCTATAAATACCCCCTATGTAAATGCATCACTAAGCTTGAAAATGGTCCTGTGAGAGGACAGAAATGTTGCTATGATGTGAGCCAATATACTCTTGATTCCTTATTTTATATCTATTTATCTATCTATCTCATATCTATCTATCTCATATCTATCTCATTTCTATCTCATATCTATCTATCTCATATCTGTCTATCTATCTCATTTCTATCTCATATCTATCCATCTCATATCTATCCATCTCATATCTATCTATCTATCACATATCTATCTATCTCATATCTATCTATCTATATCATATCTATCTCATATCTATCCATCTCATATCTATCTATCCCATATCTATCCATCTCATATCTCTCTATCTATCTATGTATCTCATATCTATCTATCTATCTATCTATCTCATATCTATCTATCTCATATCTATCTCATATCTATCTATTTATCTATCTCATATCTATCTCATATTTATCTCATATCTATCTCATATCTATCTATCTCATATCTATCTATCTATCACTTCTATCTATCTCTCTCATATCTATCTATCTATCTCATATCTATCTATTTATCTATACCATATTTATTTATCTATATCACATCTATCTATCTATCTATCTCTCATATCTCTCTATCTATCTCATATCTATTTATATCTAATATACAGAAAAATTGAATAAACAGTGGCACACCAAGTGTCAGCAAAAAAAAGGTGATTTATTCAAAAGAACGTCTTGGGCTGAATAAATCACCTTTTTTTTTTGCTAACACTTGGTGTGCCACTGTTTATTCAATGTTTCTGTATCTCAGAGGGGTCCCCAACCTAGACCTGACACAGTAGACACCCGAGCACCTTTTTTTACCCTGAAGTGCTGCTTCCCTGCTCTATCTATATCTAATATATATCTATATATTTATATAGACAAAGAATAAGTCAGCCAGCACTTTAGTTGATACCAAACTATTATATGGACCTGGCCTACAGGTGCACGCTACTAGGCTAGATATACAGCAACAGGAGAATACAGCAGCACACTGCCAGCACAAGGATATAGGTGAAACATGAACATGCAGATAAAACATGGAGAGCTATACAGCTATGGTGTAATAGATGCAAATGTGACACTATGAAATAGTGAGGCACTTAGCTCGCAAATTTGTCTCCGCCGGCGGTCAAATAGGAGTGGCTACCTCCATGTTGGCCTTGCACCCCACCCACCTCTATCAGGTGTGTATATAAGGTGTCTTGGATGTTCCAGATCCTGCCATGCTTACTGAACTGTTCACACAGAGGCATATTCACAGTGTAGGGTCCGTCCCAATGAGGCCACCTTATCGCGGTGGGACGGTCCAAGCTATTTGACCGCCGGCGGAGACAAATTTGTGAGCTAAGTGCCTCACTATTTCATAGTTTCACATTTGCATCTATTACACCATAGCTGTATAGCTCTCCATGTTTTATCTGCATGTTCATGTTTCACCTATATCCTTGTGCTGGCAGTGTGCTGCTGCATTCTTCTGTTGCTGTATATTTATCTATCTGTATCTGTCTATATATTAGCTTTGTAATGAAGGGAAGTTGATATAACAGTGAATCTGGGGTTCTCCATATGTAAATACTGCCTTTCCTGAGACTCCTCACTCTGGATAGAAGATCAGGATCCTGATCCCCATCTATTAACTCTGAAATGAAAGCAGATCCCTTTTTAATTGAAATTATTTAGTTATGTAACTTGCAGATTTGCTTTCCAGCTCTTACATAATATATGTCTCAGTGTTATAAACATAATAAGTGTGTATGATTAACACGAACAGTGAGATTTCCAGATTAATCTGGAGACGCTTATTGTACCTCTATACTGAACTGGGATCATTGAACTGGTGACTTGTAAGTGGGAGGGCAGCCATCTAGTGGTGAACACTGGTATGACACTGTGCAGAAATAAAAATGAATACAAACAGAACCATCATCTAAAGTCACCACTAGAGATGAGCGAACTTTTCAAAGATACGGTTCGGACGATTCGCCGAATTTTTAGAAAAAATTTGTTTCGATCAAAATGTATTTGCAGTGAATCTATATTAAAAACAGCTTATTCTGGCCTACAGAGAGCCTCAATAGGGGTGTAGAACACTTTACTGTGTTCTAACACTCATATGGAGTGTGCTGGGGTAGTGAAATAATACTGTTATTCAGAATAGCATGCAGATTACCAGCATCGCTTTTAGAATCACTGCCGCACAGCAGCACAATGACAGAGCCTGGTGGTGGCATCAATGTCAGGACACCATATAGTGACTGAATGACACAGCGTGGAGGTGTTGGCAGCATGAGGAGACCATATAGTGGATGAATGACACAGCATGGAGGTGTTGGCAGCATGAGGAGACCATATAGTGGATGAATGGCACAGCCCGGAGTTGCCCGCAGCATGAGTAGGCACTAGGCCTTCACAATCCCTAAGATTAAAAGATGAATTAAGAAATTCAAACCGAAGATTTTGGATAGCGGGTGCTACCTACCATAACAAAATGTTTATTCCCAGACCCAGGCCCCACAGCGGCATTAGTAAACCATATATTGCCTGAATGATACAGCCTGGAGTTGGCTGAAGCATCAGGAGACCATTGAAATGTACGATTTTATTTAAATTTAAGATTTTGAAATTTAACCCCTTCCGGTCCCTGCCGCGCGCCGGGCAGAGATCGGAAGCGGATGCCTGCTGAAATGCTTCGCCGAGGGGGGCCATGTAGGCCCCCCATGTTGGCGATCGTCGCAAACCACGAGGGAAATCGCCCTTGCGATCTGCAGCGATACCAGGCCGATCGGGTCTCTGGGACCCGACCGCCCGGTAATTTTGCATGATCCCGATTGTCACAGACAGCCAGGACCATGCTGGAGGCTAGGAGTGAGATGGCAAGCCTGCCACCTCCTCCTATCCCCTGCGATCCATCGGTTAGCTAACCGACCAATTGCAGGGGGGGGGGGGGGCGGTTACTTCCTCCAGCCCTGCCCTGCCCCTGGAAGTCCGGAGAGGACGGGAGGAAGACCGGAGGTCGCGCCGGGGGACAGGGGAGTGCTGGGGACCGGCCCCGGTACTTACCTTGTCCCTGAAGACCCTGATCCCGGCGATGAAGACGGCGGCGGCGACAGGTGAGTTCCTCTTCAGCCGCGGTCGGGCCCTTTACAGCAATGCACGTCGCCGTAAAGCGACATGCATTGCTGTATTGGGACCCTGTATACTACAACTCCCAGCATGCCCAGACAGCCCTTGCCGTCTGGGCATGCTGGGAGTTGCAGTTTTGCAACATCTGGAGGTCCGCAGTTTTGGGACCACTGTGCCCTTCCAGATGTTGCAAAAATACACATCCTCAGCAGGCCCTTACTGTCCAGGCATGCTGGGAGTTGTAGTTCTGTAACATCTGGCCCTTCAGATGTTGCAGAACTACAACTCCCAGTATGCCTGGACAGTTTTGGCATACTGGGAGTTGTAGTTTTGCAACATCTGGAAGGGCACAGATTGTGAACCACTGTATTAGTGGTCTGCAAACTGTAGTCCTCCAGATGTTGCAAAACTACAACTCCAAGCATGCTGGGAGTTGTAGTTCGGCAACATCTGGCTCTAAAGATGTTGCCGAAATACTACTTCCAGCATGCCTGAGAATGTTTGGGAGTAGTGGTTTTGCAACAGCTGGAGGCACACTGGCTGGGAAACATTGTCTGTTTCCTAACTCAGTGTTTCCCAACCCGTGTGCCTCCAGCTGTTGCAAAACTATAACTACCAGCATGCACTGATAGACTGTGCATGCTGGGAGTTGTAGTTTTGCAACAGCTGGAGATTCCCCCCCTGTGAATGTACAGGGTACACTCACATAGGCAGGGGGCTTACAGTGAATATCAGGCTGCAACTTTGCGATGCAGCAAATTTTCCGCGGCAGCTCAAACTCGCAGCGGGAAACTTGCTGTAATCCCCCGCCCGTGTGACTGTACCCTAAAAACACTACACTACAGTACACTAACACAAAATAAAATAAAAAGTAAAAAACACTACATATACACATACCCCTACACAGCCCCCCTCCCCTCCCCAATAAAAATGAAAAACGTCTGGTACGCCACTTTTTTCAAAATGGAGCCTCCAGCTGTTGCAAAACAACAACTCCCAGTATTGCTGGACAGCCATTGACTGTCCAAGCATGCTGGGAGTTTTGCAACAGCTGGAGGCACTCTGTTTGGGAATCACTGGAGTAGAATACCCCTATGTCCACCCCTATGCAAATCCCTAATTCAGGCCTCAAATGCACATGGCGCTCTCACTTTGGAGCCCTGTCGTATTTCAAGGCAACAGTTTAGGGCCACATATGGGGTATCGCCGTACTTGGGAGAAATTGGCTAAAAAATTTTGGGGGACTTTTTCTCCTTTCTCCCCTTATGAAAGGGTGAAGTTGGGGTCTACCCCAGCATGTTAGTTTAAAAAAATAATTTTTTACACTAACATGCTGGTGTTGCCCTATACTTTTCATTTTAACAAGAGGTAAAAGGCAAAAAAGCCCCCCCAAATTTGTAATGCAATTTCTCCCGACTACGGAGATACCCCATATGTGGGCGCAAAGTGCTCTGGGGGTGCACAACAAGGCCCAGAAGGGAGAGTGCACCATGTACATTTGAGGTGATTTGCACAGGGGTGGCTGATTGTTACAGCGGTTTTGACAAACGCAAAAAGAAAAAAAAAACACGTGACCTCATTTTGGAAACTACACCCTTCACAGAATGTAATGAGGGTGCAGTGAGAATTTACACCCCACTGGTGTCTGACAAATCTTTGGAACAGTGGGCTGTGCAAATTAAAAATTTTGTACAGCCCCCTGTTCCAAAGATCTGACAGACACCAGTGGGGGGTAAATGCTCACTGTACCCCTTGTTCCGTTCCTCAAGGGGTCTAGTTTCCAAAATGGTATGCCATGTGGGGTTATTTTACTGTCCTGGCACCATAGGGGCTTCCTAATTGCGACATGCGGCCCCGAGCGAAATTTGCTCTCAAAAAGCCAAATATGACTCCTTCTCTTCTGAGCATTGTAGTTCGCCCGTAGTGCGCTTCAGGTCAACTTATGGGGTACCTCCATACTCAGAAGAGATGGGGTTACAAATTTTGGGGTGTATTTTCTGCTATTAACCCTTGCAAAAATTTGAAATTTGGGGGGGAAACACACATTTTAGTGAATTTTTTATTTTTACGTATGCAAAAGTCGTGAAACCCCTGTGGGGTATTAAGGCTCACTTTATGCCTTGTTACATTCCTCAAGGGGTCTAGTTTCCAAAATGGTAGGCCATGTGGGTATTTTTTGCTGTCCTGGCACCATAGGGGCTTCCTAAATGTGACATGCCCCCGAGCAAAATTTGCTCTCAAAAAGCCAAATATGACTCCTTCTCTTCTGAGCATTGTAGTTCGCCCGTAGTGCGCTTCAGGTCAACTTATGGGGTACCTCCATACTCAGAAGAGATGGGGTTACAAATTTTGGGTGTATTTTCTGCTTTTAACCCTTGCAAAAATGTGAAATTTGGGGGGGAAACACACATTTTAGTGAAATTTTTTTTAAATTTTTTTACATATGCAAAAGTCGTGAAACACCTGTGGGGTATTAAGCCTCACTTTATTCCTTGTTACGTTCCTCAAGGGGTCTAGGGGTTGCTGTTCTGGCTCCATAGGGGCTTCCTAAATGCAACATGCCCCACAAAAACCATTTCAGAAAAACGTACTCTCCAAAATCCCCTTGTCGCTCCTTCGCTTTTGAGCCCTCTACTGCGCCCGCCGAACACTTTACATAGACAAATGAGTTATGTGCTTACTCGAGAGAAATTGGGCTACAAATATAAGTATACATTTTTGCCTTTTACCAAAAATTGGGTCTACAAGAACATGCAAGTGTAAAAAATGAAGATTGTGAATTTTCTCCTACACTTTGCTGCTATTCCTGTGAAACACCTAAAGGGTTAAAATGCTGACTGAATGTCATTTTGAATACTTTGGGGGTGCAGTTTTTATAATGGGGTCATTTGTGGGGTATTTCTATGATAAATACCCTTCAAATCCACTTCAAACCTGAACTGGTCCCTGAAAAATTGTGATTTTGGAAATTTTGTGAAAAATTGGAAAATTGCTGCTGAACTTTGAAGCCCTCTTGTGTCTTCCAAAAGTAAAAATACATCAATTTTATGATGCAAACATAAAGTGGACATATTGTATATGTGAATAAAAAAAATATTTGTAATATCCATTTTCCTTACAAGCAGAGAGCTTCAAAGTTAGAAAAATGCAACATTTTCAAATTTTTCATAAAATTTTGGGATTTTTCACCAAGAAAGGATGCAATGTTAATGTTAATGTTAAAGTAGAATACGTCACGAAAAAACAATCTCGGAATCAGAATGATAACTAAAAGCATCCCAGAGTTATTAATGTTTAAAATGACAGTGGTCAGATGTGCAAAAAATGGCTGGGTCCTAAGGTGTAAAATGGCTGGGTCCTTAAGGGGTTAAATCAATGATTTTAAAATTGAACTTTTAACTCCCAAGTTTTAGCATCCCGGACCCCAGCATGTGGGTACAAAGGGCCAAATCTAACAAGCCCCCACAGGGCTCATGTGGCCGTGAGATGTAGGCGCAATGTCCCCATTGCCCTGACCATCCCTTGTTTCCAACACTTTTTGCCAAGGCAAACCATGTGAAGAACAGCTTGACACCGCCATGCCCTGCACACATGGTATGCTGAAGGGCGTCTGAGACTTTTCCGTGCAGTGGGGGCTTAGGACACAGTGGGAGATGTGGCGGCGGAGTCGCACACTGTCACAGGACCAACAGGCTGATAGAGTGGAGCAGGAAGCAGCATAAGTACACAAGAAGGGTTCACAACTCCTAAAATTAAAAGGTGAATGTTGAAATCTCTATTGAAGATGCATGTTAGGTAGTGCTACCATCAAAAAATTTAAGGCCCAAGCCCAGAAGCATCAGTAAACCAAGTAGTTCCTGAAAGAAACCGTCAGGAAAAGGCATCAGCAGTACACAAGAGGATTTCATAACCCCTAAGATTGAAAGATCAATGTTGAAATCTCAATTAAGCATGTATGTAAGCTAGTGCAAAACATGCAAAAATGTAAAGCCCAAGCCCAGAAGCATCAATAAGCCGAGTAGTTCTTGAAACACATAGGAGCAGGCATCAGCAGTACCCAAAAGGGTTTCATAACCCCTTACATTGATAGATCAATGCTGAAATTTCTATTAAGCATGTATTTAGCTCATGCTAAACATCCAAAAATTTAAGGCCCAAGCCCAGAAGCATCAATAAGACAAGTAGTTCCTGAAAGACAAAGGAGCAGTCAGGAGCAGGCATCAGCAGTACCCAAGAGGGTTTCATAACCCCTTACATTGAAAGATAAATGTTGAATTTTCTATTAAGCATGTATTTATCTTGTGCTAAACATCCAAAAATATAAAGGCCCAAGCCCGGAAATATCAGTAAGCCAAGTAATTCCTGAAAGACACAGGAGCAGGCATCAGCAGTACACCAGGGGGTTTCGTAAACCCTTACATTGAAATATCAATCTTGAAATCTCAATTAAGCATTTATGTCAGATTAACAGGTACAAAATGGTACATTACTTAGATGTACGTCTGCGGTATGCACTGATGAGGGCAGAAAAATGCACTTCAATAAGCCTAAAAACTCTGTCTTTTTGTAAAACACCAGCCGTTGAATAATTTTGCTTGGACTTTCACAGTATGTAGGCCCTTGACAGATTAACAGGTACAAAATGGTACACTACTTAGATGTAGGTATGTGGTATGCACGTATGAGGGCAAAAAAATGTGCTACAGTACACTTGGAAAATGTATTTTCGTAAAGCACCAGCCGGTGATTACTTTTTCCAGGACTTTCCCGGTATCTAGATTTGTTACAGATTTACAGATACAAAATAGTAGACTGCTTTGATGTAGGTATGTGGTATGCACTTATGAGGGCAGAAAAATGCACTACAGTCCGCTGAAAAAAACGTATTTTTGCACAGCAGCAGGACACAACAGTGCAGCACCACAAAAAAAAGGGGACTAAACCCTAAATTGCACTCTGTCACAGAGTATTAAGAATGGTGTGAACTGGTTTTTATTCCGTCTACAGACTAGTATAAGTAGCAGAGGATTTCTTGTGGAAAAAATATACAGAATTGTGCTGAAAAATCATTCCTGCCTCCTGTGATAAGGTTCATGAAGTTCAGGCAGCTTGTTGATATGTATGAGGCAACGAAAATCTATCTGCCCCTCTCTGATAAAATGCTGAATAAAGTGACTGGGAGGTTAATGGCTGGCGTCAAAATCCTTCTCAGTGAGAACAAGCAAAGCACTGCACTTCTCTCTGTACACAACACTGATGTGACTAGCAATTGGAAGTGGAACGCTGCGGTATGATCAATTACAGGATATAACTCAGGATCAGTACGGGATAAGTAATGTAATGTATGTACACAGTGACCTCACCAGCAGAATAGTGAGTACAGCTCTGGTGTATAATACAGAATATAACTCAGGATCAGTACAGGATAAGTAATGTAATGTATGTACACAGTGACCCCACCAGCAGAATAGTGAGTACTGTTCTGGGGTATAATACAGGATATAACTCAGGATCAGTACAGGATAAGTAATGAAATGTATGTACACAGTGACCCCCGCCAGCAGAATAGTGAGTACACCTCTGGAGTATAATACAGGATATAACTCAGGATCAGTACAGGATAAGTAATGTACTGTATGTATACAGTGACCCCACCAGCAGAATAGTGAGTACAGCTCTGGTGTATAATATAGGATATGCATGTCTATTTTGCTTGGGGCCTCCAAATTTCTTCAAATGGCCCAGGTGAGTGCAGCTCTGGAGTATAATACAGGATATAACTCAGGATCAGTACAGGATAAGTAATGTAATGTATGTACACAGTGACCCCACCAGCAGAATAGTGAGTACAGCTCTGGGGTATAATACAGGATATAACTCAGGATCAGTACAGGATAAGTAATGTACTGTATGTATACAGTGACCCCACCAGCAGAATAGTGAGTACAGCTCTGGTGTATAATATAGGATATGCATGTCTATTTTGCTTGAGGCCTCCAAATTTCTTCAAATGGCCCAGGTGAGTGCAGCTCTGGAGTATAATACAGGATATAACTCAGGATCAGTACAGGATAAGTAATGTAATGTTTGTACACAGTGACCTCACCAGCAGAATAGTGAGTACAGCTCTGGGGTATAATACAGGATATAACTCAGGATCAGTACAGGATAAGTAATGTAATGTATGTACACAGTGACCTCACCAGCAGAATAGTGAGTACAGCTCTGGTGTATAATATAGGATATAACTCATGATCAGTACAGGATCAGTACTGTTATGTATGTACACAGTGACCCCACCAGCAGAATAGTGAGTGCAGCTCTGGAGTATAATACAGGATATAACTCAGGATCAGTACAGGATCAGTAATGTTATGTATGTACACAGTGACGTCACCAGCAGAATAGTGAGTACAGCTCTGGGGTATAATACAGGATATAACTCGGGATCAGTACAGGATAAAGTAAGTACTATATGTAGTAGCTTTCACATTATGAGGCTCCCTACTTGGTGCATTTAAGCCTCACCTAATAATGAAATAACCCTATTGCCATGTGATCAGTCTGTTATGTGTGAAATTGTGGCAAAGTTGTTGCTCAAATAAAAATGCTGCCACATATCATTGCAGGTCATAAAGTGAACACAATACATGTAGGACACAATTACGAGTAAAAAAAAAAAAAAGTCCTATCCAGGGACCTAAAGTGTCATCTTCTCTGTTTGGTATCATTTTCTTATTTTCTTTTCTCCATCAGCCCAGACTTCCATGATGAGGACTTTTTCCCTCTATGTTTCACCTGTACAATTTACAAATTCTCTATACCAAGACAAACCCCCTTAGAATCACACACACTGTGTCCCTAAATATAATAATACCACATAATCCCCTGAGTATATTTCTACACATACTACATGTGTCAAGAGACTAGTGCCTTGCAATGTGCCCCCTAAAAATAGTGCCATATACTCTGTCTCTGAATGTAATATTGTCATACACCAAGTACCCTGAAAACAAATTGCTACATACTGTGCCTCTGAAAAAATACTGCTACGTGCCATGCCTGCTGGTACAATACTTCCACACGCTCTGTCCATAAAAAGAATACTGCCATACAAAGTGATATCTGAAAACAATACTAAAAACAACACTGGGAAATTATATTTTGTACCACAGGGGCTACTAAAGTAGTTCTATATTTGTACATAGAAGCAGTATTTTAGTATACATTGGAGACAGTGTTATAGTAGTTATATTCTTGTATATAGGAGCAGTATTATAGTAGTTATATTCTTGTATTTAGGGAGCAGTATTATAGTAGTTATATTCTTGTATATAGGAGCAGTATTATAGTAGTTATATTCTTGTATATAGGAGCGGTATTATAGTAGTTATATTCTTGTATATAGGAGCAGTATTATAGTAGTTATATTCTTGTATATAGGAGCAGTATTATAGTAGTTATATTCTTGTACATAGGAGCAATATTATAGTAGTTAAATTCTTGTATATAGGAGCAGTATTATAGTAGTTCTATTCTTTCATATTGGGGCAGTATTATAGTAGTTATATTCTTGTATAGAGGAGCAGTATTATAGTAGTTATATTCTTGTATGTAGGGGGCAGTATTATAGTAGTTATATTCTTGTATATAGGAGGCAGTATTATAGCAGTTATAGTCTTGTATATAGGAGCAGTATTATAGTAGTTATATTCTTGTATATAGGAGCAGTATTATAGTAGTTATATTCTTGTATAGAGGAGCAGTATTATAGTAGTTATATTCTTGTATGTAGGGGGCAGTATTATAGTAGTTATATTCTTGTATATAGGAGGCAGTATTATAGCAGTTATAGTCTTGTATATAGGAGCAGTATTATAGTAGTTATATTCTTGTATATAGGAGGCAGTATTATAGCAGTTATAGTCTTATATATAGGGGGCAGTATTATAGTAGTTATATTCTTATTCATAGAGATTAGTAGATTTATTCTAGCAGTAGATTACTCTGAACAGGACAGTCAGAAGCAGAGTAGAAAGCTAAAGAATAAAAAATTGAAATGAATGAAAAACATATCCAGCGTTTCACTCGAAAATGTTTATTATTGTTGCTGATCTGTGTCATGATGATTGTCCACCTTATAGTGTCTCCAGCTGTTTGTACTGTGTGTATACGGCAGCATCTGTATCCCAGGAGTCAGACAAGATGATATGTGTGATAACAGCCGGATCTGGAGTTCCAGTCTGACTGGTTTCTGGAGTACACGGTGCACAATATTCCAGCCTGAGAATTTCCTGACAGGTACAAAGAGATTCAGACTATTCATATGATCATATAGGATAATGGACTTATTTACATTCCTTCCTGTAGGATCCTCAGATTGACAACTACAGGAGATATAGAGGTTATTCTCATATTGGATGGACCAGTGATTGAGATCTCATGAACTTAGATGGATTTAGCCCCCAATATTTGCACTAGAGTGGAGCAACTACTCCACTAGCCTCCACATATCTGGACAACCACTCCACTATACTCCACACATGGGCAGCTACTCACCTATCCTCCACATATATGGGCAACTACTCCACTTATCCTCCACACATGGGCAACAACTCACCTATCCTCCACATATATGGGCAACTACTCCACTTATCCTCCACACATGGGCAACAACTCACCTATCCTCCATATATATGGGCAACTACTCCACTATCCTCCACATACATGGGCAACTACTCCCCTATCCTCCACATATATGGGCAACTACTCCCCTATCCTCCACATACATGGGCAACTACTCCACTATCCTCCACATATATGGCAACTACTCCACTATCCTCCACATATATGGGCAACAACTCCCCTATCCTCCACATATATGGGCAACTACTCCACTATCCTCCATATATATGGGCAACTACTCCCCTATCCTCCACATATATGAGCAACTACTCCCCTATCCTCCACATATATGGGCAACAACTCCCCTATCCTTCCCATATATGGCAACTACTCCACTATCCTCCACACATATGGGCAACAACTCCCATATCCTCCACATATATGGGCAACTACTCCCCTATCCTCCACATATATGGGCAACTACTCCACTATCCTCCACATATATGGGCAACAACTCCCCTATCCTCCACATATATGGGCAACTACTCCCCTATCCTCCACATATATGGGCAACTACTCCCCTATCCTCCATATATATGGGCAACTACTCCACTATCCTCCACATATATGGCAACTACTCCACTATCCTCCACACATATGGGCAACAACTCCCATATCCTCCACATATATGGGCAACTACTCCCCTATCCTCCACATATATGGGCAACTACTCCACTATCCTCCACATATATGGGCAACAACTCCCCTATCCTCCACATATATGGGCAACTACTCCACTATCCTCCACATATATGGGCAACTACTCCACTATCCTCCATATATATGGGCAACTACTCCCCTATCCTCCACATATATGGGCAACTACTCCCCTATCCTCCACATATATGGGCAACTACTCCACTATCCTCCACATATATGGGCAACTACTCCCCTATCCTCCACATATATGGGCAACTACTCCACTATCCTCCACATATATGGGCAACTACTCCACTATCCTCCATATATATGGGCAACAACTCCCCTATCCTCCCCATATATGGCAACTACTCCACTATCCTCCACACATATGGGCAACAACTCCCCTATCCTCCACATATATGGGCAACTACTCCCCTATCCTCCACATATATGGGCAACTACTCCACTATCCTCCACACATATGGGCAACAACTCCCCTATCCTCCACATATATGGGCAACTACTCCACTATCCTCCATATATATGGGCAACTACTCCCCTATCCTCCACATATATGGGCAACTACTCCCCTATCCTCCACATATATAGGCAACTACTCCACATTAATGGGCAACTATTCCACTATTATCCAGATATATGTGCAACTTCCCCACTATCCTCCACCTATATGGGCAACTTCTCAACTATAATCCACATATATGGACAACTATGCTCCCATCCCCCCTGCACCCTGAGCCAGGCCGAGAGCAGCCATAATGTGGGCAAGTACACTGCGCATGTGGCGGATTGTTGCTACGAGGAGGCACAACTGGAGCCACACTGTAGGGTCTGTCATCGGCGGATCCCCAGCGTTATATACACTGCAGATCTGATACATGTCACCCTACTCTGAAAGTGGAAGGTCTAAATGTAGTCGACTAGCCTAGTCAGTATCAAGAGGTCCCTCACAGCAGAATTAGGAGGAAATTAGTAAATTGTGGTTACAGTGGGGTGCAAGTTATTCTTGTCAGGTCATGACGCCAGGGCACCTTTAACCTATACATGGTCCGAGGTCAGGGGGGCTATAAACACACCGATGCCAGGTTACGGATAACAGTCTTTTACTAAGGCAAGTGTAGATGGTACAACACACACAGTGCAGAGCAGAGTTGAAGGGATGCAGTGTAACCCTTGAGAGCCCTGTTGCCTTGCTGATACTTATGGTGATTTTCACCCACTTGAATTCGACTTGGAGATTAAGAGATCTCCCACGCTGATTAGGGTTCTGCTAAGGTCCAGTTTCTGACACCGCCAGGGTATGAACTCACCAACCCCTGTACGGGGAACACTTGCAAAATGGTGGGGCTGATTCGATTAAATGTTTTCTTTAGGCTTCCCTTGGAATCACCTCACACTTCTTCCACCTCCTTTCCACACTGCAGCTCACATTGAGCTCTGCACAAAGCAGTGACTAGACTCACAAAGAGCAAGCACTAACTAAGAGCAAGCACAGAACTATGGCAGACAGCCACACAGGTCTTGCTAATCAAATGTTGTTATCTCAAGTAGGGGATCCTTCTTAATATGCCTCAAAACTGTGTTCCCCAAACTGTGGACCTCCAGCTGTTGTAAAACTACAACTCCCAGCTGTTGTCTGTTTGGGCATGCTGGGAGTTGTAGTTTTGCAACGTCTGGAAGTCCACAGTTTGAAGACTACTGCCCTAAAGGACATACTGTACGTACAGATGTCTCTAACCTCTGAAGCTCTCATTGTTTATATAACTATATGCATTATACCTATATAAACTTAATGTAAAAATCAGCTTATTATAGCAGTCTCCTAAAATAAACAATAACAGGGAGTACTAGAACCGAGAGAGATAAGCCATTGGGCGGTGAAAAAGCTTCTTTTGGGTTTTATCTGTGTATATATCTACGACATCTGAATAGCTTTAAGAGCCCAACCCTCCTAGGCTATCTAGTCACGTAGGAAAATGTATGCAGCAGAAGACTATATGTTTGTCAGACTATCCTGGGGCCTTTTCAATCGGGCATAGTTCTCCCTGTGTACCACCAGAGCAAGAGAACCCAATAGAGCAGTGGTCGCCAAATGGTGGACCTCCAGCTGTTGCAAAACAACAAATCCCAGCATGCCTGGACAGCCAATGGCTGTCCAGGAATGCTGGGAGTTGTAGTTTTGCAACAGCTGGAGGTCCACTGTTTGGAGACCACTGCCATAGAGCAAAGCTCTCCTGCTCCAACATAAGAGGACTTTAGTAATTAAGTGTCAGACAGTAATGCGCATGCTCACCAAGGATCTGTGCTTGTGTTGGTGGTAATTGGCCATGTCCTGTGTCCCCCATCATGCTGTTGGCTTGTTTTTGGGAACTGGCTACATCAAGTTTCTGTGGTCTCAGACTACAATCCCCAGGATCCTTTGTGTCAAGGTGGAAGGTGATTTATTTCCCTCCCACACATCTGTCATTCCCACCCATTGCAGCACAGCAACCCTCCCCCTGATCACATGACTTGACAAACTTCACCTGACACACAAGATGCGGATCAGTGTGATGTTGAATGCACACACATGTGCACCGGTGACATCATCAGCACCTAACTTGTGATATAATGTCTCGGGCTGCACAGCAAACTGGGAAAGGTCTGAGACAAGACTCATTTTGTAGGCTGCAGAAAATGAAATTCTGGGGGAAAAACTAAACACAATTGAACCCAGGTAAGTCTGGAACCAAAGTATCAATAGAATCACAATAACCCCAGGACAAGAAGTCCCGGGCATTAGAGTCCCAATAATGACTGACTACCTTAAAACTTAGCTTTTAATAGAATAAACGTAAAATCACTGTATTGCCCACTACAATTGTTTTATATTATTGTATTACATTATGCTTAAATGGGTACCCTCATTAAAAATATGTATATATTTAATAGATTATGTAAAAAAAAAAAAAATGTTTCTAATATATATATATATATATATATATATATATATATATTTTTAAATCATGTTTTATGTGTTTTTTTTACGTTTGTAAACCTGGCCACTAGGTGTCACCCTATATGGCTCAGGATTACTCCCCCCCCCCCCCCCCGACGTTCAGCATGTTCGGATCAACGCTGGCTGGGCAGCGTGGCCCAGCGTGGTCCGAAACGCCTGTGCACATGAATGAGGAGAGGGAGATGCAAGGCAGACGGTTTCCTATACAGGCAGAGAGCGAGTACAGCGCTCGTGCGCGCACAACATTTAAATATCCCGGACGCAAGCCCCGGCCAGGCTTCAGATGATGTCGCTCCTGCCGGGGCCGCCCACTTCCTGCCCTCAGCAGAGATATAAAACATGAGATTTAATACAAAGAAAAAATATGAAATAAAATAATAATAATTATAAGTTATATTATAATAAATTCATATAAATTGGAAAGTTACAGACGTGCCCTGAGGCTGTAACTTTCCAATTTATATGAATTTATTATAATATACCTTATTATTATTATTTTATTTATATTTTTTCTTGATATTAAATCCCATGTTTTATATTGATCTGGAAGTCCATTATTCTTTTCCATTTGTACCATAAATCCATCCTACACTCGTTTTTAGAGTGGTATTGCTGAGGACTGAGTACTCTATTTTTTTTTATAAGTTTTAAGGTAGTCAGTCCTTATTGGGACCTTAGTGCCCTGGACTTGTTGTCATGGGGTTATTGTGATTCTGGGGAAAAGAAAGACAAAGAAATGTGATACTATCCACCAAACATAGGTAAGTATATTAGAAACTAGACTAACTTTGCTGCCCCCGTCTCACATTCATAGAACCATAAATACCGGAATACCCCTTTAAAAGGGGTACTCCGCTGCCCCAGCTTTTGGAACATTTTGTTCTGAATGCTTGGAGTGGGTGGCGCAATTGTAACTTCACAGTCATTCCCCCTCAATACAAGTCTATGAGACCTACATTGAGGGGGCATGGTGTGACATCACGAGGGGGCATGGCAGTGACGTAATGACCCCGCCACCCGCACCCAGCGTTCTAAACGAAAATCGGGTGCTGCACAGGGTTGTGGGGTTCCCAGTGGCGGGACCCTTGGGATTAGACATCTTAATCCCCTATCTTTTGGATAGGGGATAAGATGTCTAGGGGCGGAGGACCCCTTGAAGTTTTCAAATATAGGTAATTTACATATATGCATAATTTACTGGTCTCAGTTAACTACAGGTGCTATAATATTTGTATATAAAAAAAAAACTGTCAAAAACAGGAATCCCTGCTCCGGCACTAAGGCAAACATTGTTTAGTACATATTCATTGGGTGGACATAGAGCACTTGACCCGTTACATGTGTACTGCCTATGCTGCTGTATGCATCACCCATTACACTCTGAAACTCACTTTGCACCCGACCCACATGTAGGTCTCGCTGCTCAGTGTACATTAGCTGGTACGCCTGTCTTTTGACAGGAGTCACTGGTCCTGTACCAGGCCTACATGCAATATATACCTGTGCATATACCATGCATGGGACACGGTGAGAGGGCATGGGACACGGTGAGAGGGCATTGTATCATTACCTGCTGTAAGCAGCTACTCCCTCAACTCACCCACCACTCCATCCCATTCATGGCCTGCCCACCATGCCTCCTCCTCTCCTCGGCCAGCTCTCAGGCTTACTCCCATTTACTTCTGTCACTCCACCCTCTTCCCTTCACATCACTGCTGCCAGAGAAGGTAAGTGGAAGCAGGAGAAAAGCAAAAAGTGCAGTTTGGGAGGCTTTTCCTCTGGATTCCTCTACTTATTTCATCAGTGGGGGGCAAACATGATAAGTCTTATTCTCTCATTGCCAACATTCACTGGACTGGGCACTCTGTGCCTGGCTTAGTGCAGGTAACTGAGCAGTGAGGCAGGCAATGCTTGCCTCTCTGCTCAGTGTACAGGAGTAGGGACTATTGCATGAATCTCAATCGATTTTCAAATTCAGATTTGATGGCTGATTTAAGTGAATCTTCTCAAAACCAATTTCAAGAGTTATGGGGCCTTTCTCCAGGTGAACAGACTTATGTTGAGTCCTGGGTATAGAGAGGGTAGTACCCTATGCTACCAGGGACACTAGCTAATTTCTAGGCCACCATGACAGGTAGTATTAACCTCTTCACTACATTAGAACATCAGGAATAAAAATAAAAAACGACTTGTACTGAACATACCCAGCCTGGCTTCAGCGTTGCCTCCGTTCCCCTCTCCGGTGGTTGGTGACATTTTTCGGCATCCTGGTAATGGCCCTACACATCCCAGGGCCATTTATCATTAAGTGATGCAGCCAGCCTAGCCAATGATGAGGTATGGGACTCGGTGGCCCATCAGCTGTGACTTCAGCAATGACCCCCCCCCCCCCCAGAGGCATGATATTTAAATTGCAGAATGTCTTAGTCCTGCGCCCGTGATACAGGTTTTTACCCTTCACTAGCATTTTTGACTTCCCATGATCTGACCTTTTGCTTGTTTACTAACTTTGTTCATGTCTTCTGATATTGTACTGTACTGCTCTATAGGTTTGACCCATTGCATGTCCTGACTTTGCCTCATGATTCTGGTGAACTTTGCTGCTTTCTTGGTTCTGACCCTTTGGCTTTTTTTTTTTTTTTTTTTTTTTCTTACTTGTAACCCCTCATTTGTTGTATCTGTAATGTTTTGTTCCTTTGTTGCTGACCCAGACTGTCTGACACTTATGATGCCCCTGCACTTAGTCCAGTGTAATGACCATTGCCCAGTTGGGGGGTACCATTTATGGTGGACCATCCTAGTACAAAGAGACAGTGGTTTGGGTGAGATCCAGGTCTGCACTGATCCCTACCACAGACATGACTGACAATATCAATAATGACAGCTAGCATTTCCTGGCATTCTGTGCCAGGCACTGCCCCCGAGACGGGGACGTAACGCCTCACCACACCCCCTCTTGACATCATGCCATGCCCCCTCCATTCATGTATATGGGAGGGTGAGTGACGGCCGTCATGCCCCCCTTCCATAGACCTGAATGAAGGTGGCGTGGCACGACGTCACATCTCCGTCTCAGGAGCAGCGCCCAGCATAGAGTGCCGAAAGCTGCTCGGAGATGGCAGGGGGTCAAACTGGCAGCAATTCTTTCCTTATCACAGACTACCATGAATGCCAGCATCAATCTATTGTAGGCTTTCTGCATTTGCAGATGTTGTTCGTGGATACTACTGCACCCCTATTTCAGCTTACTGCCAGTGATTTTTATTTCTTTGACAGGTTATATGATATTGTCTTTCAGTAAAAATATATGACGGTATATCTTGGAGACAACTCGCTGCTCTGTGCACTGAGGCTATGGGATATATCACACAGCAGGATGATTGACAAGCCAGGAGCCTGCACAGAGCCTTGCTTTTCCCACCCACACTTCCTGTATTTTGTCTCCGTACAGAGACACACATGGGATAGCTGCAGGGAAAAGACAGTATTCTGGATAGTGGAAGAACCCCAAGTGGCAAGAAGTATAGAGCATTTGTTCACCCAAAAATATACACATTTTGTAACCTATGTATATTACAACTATACATATAATGTTTTATCTACATTTTTGCACATGACAGTGACCCTTTAAGGGGAAGCTACCTAAAAGGGGTATTCCACTGCCTCAATGTTCAGAACATTTTGCTCCAAACAATGAGTGTGGGCGCCGGGGCTCCTGACATGCCGTGCCCCCTCGTGACACCACACCCCCTCAATGCAAGTCTATGGGAAGGGGATGTGACGGCCGAGGCAGAATGCTAAGCCAGTGGAGTACCCCTTTAAAAAGTTATCAGAGAGAGCATATCCTTTTCTAACAAAAATTATCATTTGTAATAAATCAAATACATGAGGTCACATAGATCAAAAATATAGACTGTTTCCCCCGCCGCATATATTGATGGATAAAACAAGGAATATGCAGTATTTGTTGCTAAGTAAAAACCTGATTTATGTGACAATTAATTTTTAGGGCACAACGGACGTGTGCTATAGGCGTTCCCTGAAATCACACCTTGTGCAACAACGCTGCAGTGGAATAAAAGTGAAAGAAAAGTTGGGTAAAGACATTTATAGAGCAACCAGCCTAGTGATAGAGAATAGAGATGAGCGAACTTACAGTAAATTCGATTCATCACAAACTTCTCGGCTCGGCAGTTGATAACTTATCCTGCATAAATTAGTTCAGCTTTCAGGTGCTCCCGTGGGCTGGAAAAGGTGGATACAGTCCTAGGAGACTCTTTCCTAGGACTGTATCCACCTTTTCCAGCCCACCGGAGCACCTGAAAACTGAACTAATTTATGCAGGATAAGTTATCAACTGCCGAGCCGAGAAGTTTGTGACGAATCGAATTTACTGTAAGTTCACTCATCTCTCATAGAGAACAATGGCTCCTGGGATGGAAGGAGTTACATGTAAGGCTTTGTTCACACAGATTTTCAATTTTTCTTTTATTTTTTTGGAAATTTTTACATTCTTGGTGATTTTTTTAGTATTTTTTTTTCTTTGACATTTTAGGCATTTCAGGTCTATGTAATTTATGAGCCATAAAAATGTAAAAAAATTATAAACAAGGATTTTTTTCCATGCAAAATGGTCATTTTATATCAGAAATAAATACACCTATACATGCACTTTTGAAAGAATAATTATGAAGTAAAAATAGCCTCATATTTTTTTAATTTTAATTTTTTGCTTTTCTTTTATAAACAATTTTAATGCAAATTGTTTGTTTTATGGTGTGTTTTTTATTTAGTTTTTTTTTTTGGCAGCTTTTAGGCATTTTATGCAGGTCAGGTCTATGTCATTTATGAGCCATAAAAACAAACAAAAAATGCACAAAAAATATAAACAAGGATTTTTTTCCCTGTGTAAAATAGTTGCATTATTTCAGAAATAAATACACTTATACGCTTTTTAAAGAATAATTACCAAGTAAAAATAGCCTAAAATTTTCAAGTTTTTTTTTCTTTTCTTTTATGAACAATTTAAATGCAAAATTGTTTATTTTATGGTGTTTTTTTATTGCACAAAATATATATATGAAAAAAAAAATTTCTGCATGTAAAATGTTTGTATTATGTCAAAATTAGGTCAATTTTTTGGTATTAATTATGGCAATTATTGCATTATGGCATATTTTATAACACTGAATATCAGTACTAATACACGTTATATAGGTCGCTATTATCTTATGTAATAAATTGTGTACAGAGACAGATAGTGAATCCTTGGGATTCATCCTACAGAGCTGTAAGCGCTAATTATACCGCCATATACTGCAACATAATTCCCATGCTTCTTAAATGAGAATACCTCTATAAAATGGCAAATATCTTAACATGGATTATAGTGTGGCTCCTTGGCAGTGTTTCCTAACCAGTGTGACTCCAGCTGTTGCAAAACTACAACTCCCAGCATGCCCGGACGGGCGTTTATCGATACAATGCACGTTATATAGGTTGTTATGATCTTATTTCCTAAATTGTGAACAGAGGCTGATAGTGAATCCCTGGGGTCGATACTACAGAGCTGTCAGCGCTGAGTATACCGCCATATAGTGCATATATTTACCATGCTTCTAAATGAGAACACCTCCATAAAATGGCAAATATCTCAACATGGAATACAGTGTGACTCCATGGCAGTGTTTCTCAAGCAGTGAGCCTCCAGCTATTGCAAAATTACAACTCCCAGGATGCCCGGACAGCCGGTGTTAAAAATAGTAGATGTGAACAGCCTTGCAAGCATCTTATATATTGTGCTTGTAGGAGGGTTGTATAATATTGTATTATGTGGTTATTAAATAAGCACTCCAGGCAGATTGTTTAATTCCAGCACAGCTGCATCTATATGTTTTATTTCTGTAACTGGGTCATGTGATCAGTTTGATAAAAAATAAAAAAAACACTATGAGTGAGAGGAAGTGGTCATTCTTGGGTCAGATGACTTTCTGTGAACTACAGGATGGCATTATTCCCTATTAAAGGGGTTATACAGTAATAGAAAAAGAGAGAGAATTTCTTTTAAAGACGGCTCCCTGTCTGTCTCCAGGTTGGGTGTTGTTCTGCAGTTTAGTTCCATTGAAGGGAATGGAGCCATGCTGTAATATCGCACACAACCTGGAAACAGAAGGGGCGATGTCTTTGAAAGAAAACAGGTCTGTTTTTTTTTTTATTCCTGGACAACCCTTTTAAATTGCTCCTGCTAGCTTACAGACCCCTCCCCTCCCAGCTCTCTCTACTGCTGTTGTTATCTCTATGGGTTTAGGATACATAATAGACATATACCTTCCCTCCCAGCTCTATCTGGATACTGCTGCTATCTCTATGGGATAAGGATATATAGTAGTTATAAACCATCCCCCCATCTCTATCTATATACTGCTGCTGTTTTCTCTATGGGATCAAGATATATAGTAGTTATACATATCCCTCCAACTCTATCTGTATACTGCTGCTGCTATCTCTAAGGGATCAGAATATATAGTAGTTATAAACCTCCCCACCAGCTCTATTTGCTTACTGCTGATTCTCTCCCCATGGGACAAGGATAAATAGTAATTATACATTCCCCAGCTCTATCTGTATACTGCTGCTATCTCTATGAGATCATGATATATATATATATTAGTTATACACCTCTCCTCCAGCTCTATCTGTATACTGCTGCTGCCTCTATTGAATCAGGATATATAGTAGTTATACACCTCTCCTCCAGCTCTATCTGTATACTGTTGCTGCCTCTATTGAATCAGGATATATAGTAGTTATACACTTCTCCTCCAGCTCTATCTGTATACTGCTGCTGCCTCTATTGAATCAGGATATATAGTAGCTATACACCTCTCCTTAGACTGCGTTTACACATTGCATTTCTTGCAATGTGTAATTTTGTTCCTAAAATCTAAGCAAAAGAGTTTCTATTTTTATCGTGGTTGAGGAAATCATGGTAACGGTAATTTTTACAGCAATTTTGGAAAGTTGTAGCAAAAACCTCTAGTTATTGTGCAGTATAAGTGCAATAAGTGTAGTAAAATTATGTGAAACATGCAGTAAAAAACACATGTGGACACAACTAAAGACTTTAAATGTTCACAAAACACTTTAATTGTCATTATAGGTCAAATCACTTTCCCCTCAAGGCATTATTTTTTCTATAAAAATAAATAAAATAAAAACACCCAAAAAACTCAATATGAAGAAGAAAATGGATCAAACCCCAGGGGTTTGGTATTTGTTTATTTGGTTACCCCAGATCCCATAATTTTGGGCAATTGTGTTTAGATATGATTAGTGAAGCTGGACTCATGACACCGTCTCACATGTTTCCGTGCCTCCAGTGTTAACGTTTTGTGGTCTTTTTTTTGTCTTTTGCTGTCCTGCTATGGATATTATCTATGCACTGTGCACACATTATGGTGTTTTACTGGTGCCATTAAACCTGCATTTAAAGGGATACTCTACTGGCCAGCATTCAGAACATTTAGTTCAGAACGCTGTGCACGCCCCCTCATGACATCACATCACGCCCCCTGAAAACAAGTCTATGGTACTGCCCCTCCACCTCCCATAGACTTACATTGAGGGGGCATGGCGTCACGAGGGCGCGTGACCAACCCCAACAGTGCACTCACAGCGTTCAGAACTAAATGTTCCGAACGCTGGCCAGTGGGAGTATCCCTTTAAGTCTGTAGTAATTTAAAGGGCTGTATTTTATATTTTTATTTTTTGGGGAGGGGGGGGTTGGCTTTAAATCAGCAAAATGTTCTTCTGTTCCTCATATAAAGCTTTGACTTTTGACCATAGCTACTTCTGTCTGCAGAAGTTTTACCAGTCTTTGTATACTGAAATGTGGTCACAGACACCCCGGCCAGACAGGCACCAACAATCGTTACACTTTGAAATTCAATTACGCACCTAAAAAAATAAACAGTAATCAAGTTTTTCAACAGTTATATAAGAAAAAAGAAAAAAAGTGATATAGAAAATGGTGTATCATTCGCTGCCTTTTATGCATGTTTGTATTATACGGATACATGGTCATTGTCTTAAAGGGGTACTCCACTGGAAAACATTTTTATTTAATTTTAATTTTTTTTTATACATTTGTAAATTACTTCTTTAAAAAATCTTAGTCCTTCCAGTACCTATCAGCTGCTGTATGCTCCACAGGAGGTTCCTTTCTTTATGAATTTCTTTTCTGTCTGACCACAGTGCTCTCTGCTGACACCTCTGTCCATGTCAGGAACTGTCCAGAGCAGGAGAGGTTTGCTGTGGGGATTTGTTCCTACTCTGGACAGTTCCTAAAATGGATTTTTTAATAGAAGTAATTTACAAATCTTTTTAACTTTCTGGCACCAGTTGATTAATAATAATAATAATAATAATGTTTTCCAGTGGAGTTTAACCCCTTAAGGACCCAGCCAATTTTCAGGGTAGGACCCAGCCATTTTTTGCACATCTGACCACTGTCACTTTAAGCATTAATAACTCTGGGATGCTTTTACCTTTCATTCTGATTCCAAGAAAGATTTTTCGGGACATATTCTACTTTATGTTAGTGGTAAAATTTTATCGCTATTGCATCATTACTTGGTGAAAAACTCCAAACTTTCATGAAAAAAATGAAAAGATTAGCATTTTTCTAACTTTGAAGCTCTCTGATTGTAAGGAAAATAGACATTCCAAATAAATTATATATCGATTCACATATAAAATATATCTACTTTATGATGGCATCATAAAGCTGACATGTTTTTACTTTTGGAAGACATCAGGGGGCTTCAAAGTATAGCAGCAATTTTTCACAAAATTTTCAAAATCTGAATTTTTCAGGGACCAGTTCAGTACTGAAGATGGATTTGAGGGGCCTTTATATTAGAAATACCCCATAAATGACCCCATTATAAAAATTACACCCCTGAAAGTATTCAAAATGACATTCAGTAAGTGTGTTAACCCTTTAGGTGTTTCACAGGAATAGCAGCAAAGTGAAGGAGAAAATTCAAAATCTTCATTTTTTACACTCGCATGTTCTTGTAGACCCAGTTTTTGAATTTTTGCAAGGGGTGATAGGAGAAAAAGTCCCCCAAAATTTGTAACCCAATTTCTCTCGAGTAAGGAAATACCTCATATGTGTATGTCAAGTGTTCGGCAGGCGCAGTAGAGGGCTCAGAAGGGAAAGAGCAACAACGGGATTTTGGAGAGTGAATTTTGATTAAATGGTTTTTGGGGGGCATGTCGCATTTAGGAAGCCCCTATGGTGCCAGAACAGCAGAAAACCCCACATGGCATACCATTTTAGAAACTACACCCCTCAAGGCACGTGACAAGGGGTCCAGTGAGCCTTAATACCCCACGGCCGCAATGCCCCCTCCCATAGACATGAATGGAGGGGGCGTGGGGGCTGCTGCAGGGAGATCGGGGGGTCCCGTGATCAGACATCTTATCCCCTATCCTTTCGATAGGGGATAAGATGTTTTTGTCCTGAATACCCCTTTAACACCTCACAGGTTTTTTTTTTATAACTTTTTGTTAAAGTTGGATGTGTAAATGAAAAAAAAATGCATTTTTTTCCCCAAATTTTACAAGGGGTAATAGGAGAAAATGACCCCCAAAATTTGTAACCCCATTTCTTCTGAGTATGGAAATACCCCATGTGTGGACGTCAAGTGCTCTGCTGGCGAACTACAATGCTCAGAAGGGAAGGAGCGCCATTGACCTTTTGGAGAGTGAATTTGTTTGGAATGGAAGTCAGGGGCCGTGTGGGTTTACAAAGCCCCCTGTGGTGCCAGAACAGTGGACCCACCCACATGTGATCCCATTTTGGAAACTACACCCCTCACAGAATTTAATAAGGGGTGCAGTGAGTATTTACACCCCACTGGCGTTTGACAGATCTTTGGAACAGTGGGCTGTGCAAATGAAAAATTACATTTTTTATTTTCACGGACCACTGTTCCAAAAATCTGTCACACACCTGTTAAGCATAAATGCTCACTGCATCCCTTATTACATTACGTGAGGGGAAAATGGGGTCACATTTGGGGAGTCCATTGTTCTGGCACTATGGGGGCTTTGTAAACAAACGTGGCCTTCAATTCCGGACAAATTTTCTCTTTCCCAATCTCGCTCCTTCTCTTCTGAGCATTGTTTTGCATCCGCAGAGCACTTTACATCCCTATATGGGTTATTTTCTTACTCAGAAGAAATGGGGTTACAGATTTCGGGGGGATTTTTTGCTATTTCCCCTTGTGAAAATGAAAAATTTAGGGTAACACCATCATTTTAGTGATTTTTTTTTTCATTTCCCCATCCAACTTTAACGAAAATTTGTCAAACACCTGTCGGGTGTTGAGGCTCGCTATACCCGTTGTCACGTGCCGTGAGGGGTGTAGTTTCCAAAATGGGGTCACATGTCAGTATTTATTTTTTTGCATTTATGTGAGAACCGCTGTAAAATCAGCCAACCCTGTGCAAATCACCAATTTAGGCCTCAAATGTACATGGTGCACTCTCACTCCTGAGCCTTGTTGTGTGCCCGCAGAGCACTTTACGCCCACATATGGGGTATTTCCATATGGGGCAACACCAGCATGTTAGAGCAAAATTTGTAGTGCAATTTCTCCCGAGTACGTAAATACCCTATATGTGACCCTAAACTGGTTCCTTGAAATACGATAGGGCACCGAAGTGAGAGAGCGCCATGCACATTTGAGGACTAAATTAGGGATTGCAAAGGGGGTGGACATTGGGAATCACTGGCGTAGAATACCCCTAACAGGGTGTCTCCAGCTGTTGCTAAACTCCCAGCATGCCTGGACAGTCAGTGGCTGTCCGGAAATGCTGGGAGTTGTTTTGCAACAGCTGGAGGCTCTGTTTTGGAAACACTGCCGTACAATAATTGTTTCATCTTTATTGGGGGAACAGTGTAAGGGGTGTATATGTAGTGTTTTATCCGTTATGTGTTAGTGTAGTGTAGTGTAGTGCTTTTAGGGTACATTCGCACTGGCTCAGGTTTATGGTGAGTTTCCCGCTAGGAGTTTGCGCTGCGGCGAAAAATTTGCCGCAGCTCAAACTTCAAGCAGGAAACTTACTGTAAACTCACTCATGTGAATGTACCCTGTACATTCACATGGGGGGGCAAACCTTCAGCTGTTTCAAAACTACAACTCCCAGCATGCACTGACAGACCGTGCATGCTGGGAGTTGTACTTTTGCAATAGCTGGAGGCACACTGGTTGGAAAACCTTCAGTTAAGTTCTGTTACCTAACTCAGTTTTTTTCAACCAGTGTGCCTCCAGCTGTTGCAAAACTACAACTGCCAGCATGTACTGATCGCCGAAGGGCATGCTGGGAGATGTAGTTATGCAACAGCTGGAGGTACACAACTACAAATCCCAGCATGCCAAGACAGCTGTTTGCTGTTTGGGCATGCTGGGATTTTCAGTTTTGCAACATCTGGAGAGCTACAGTTTAGAGAACACTGCACAGTGATCTCCAAACTGTGGCCCTCCATATGTTGCAAAACTACAAATCCCAGCATGCCCAAACAGCTGTCTGGGCATGCTGGGAGTTGTAGTTTTGCAACATCTGGAGGGCTACAGTTTAGAGACCACTGTATAGTGGTCTCAAACTGTAGCCCTCCAGATGTTGCTAGACAACTCACCGGCTACCGTAGGAGCCACCCACACATCATCGCCGCCCGCTGATCTCCACCGTCGATTGTCGCCTTTGCTGCCACCGGATGGGTAAGTGGACTTCGGCGCCGGTCCTCCTCGGTTTCCCCATTTTTCCCCGCCTATTGTGGGTGGGCAGAATGGGGAAACCGAAAGTTAACCCCCGCCCCCGATCTGTTATTGGTCGTCGCGTCTGTACGACCAATAGCAAGGATAGGAGGGGTGGCACGCCTGCCACCTCACTCCTATCCTATCAGTGGGATCGTGGGTGTCTTGGACAACCCCGATCCCCCTTATTTTCTGGGTCACCGGGTCACCATAGACCCGTATGACCCGGAATTGCGCAAATCGCCAGTGTAAATTCACTGACGATTTGCGGCGATCACCGACATGAGGGGGTCTGATGACCCCCCCTGGGCATTTGCGCGTGGTGCGATATCAGCATTCACCCCGGTCCGGTCCCCACACGGCACGCGGCGGGGACTGGAATTCCCCATGATGTACCGGTACGTCATGGGTCCTTAAGACCCAGGGTGTCGTGACGTAGCGGTACGTCATGGGTCCTTAAGGGGTTAAGGGCTAAATATGCAAGGTGGGGAACTGAGATTTGAAAGGGGGTGTCCTCTTAAAATTAACCTTTCAGACTTATAATAAAAAAAATATATTAAAAATAAAAGATGGATAGATGTGCTAGTCATCAGGTTTCTAAGCATACCTTATTTTACCACCATAGCCCTTTCCATCACAGAGATTTCACAGTTTTTGTCCTTAGTAAGGCTAAAACGTCCAGGGGGCGTTCCCCAACATGACAAGAGCCAAAGTAAGTCCTGCCTCTTTATTACCGCTTAAACATTTTAACTGACAGCAACTAAATAAAAAGAACATAGGTTGGACATACCTGGGCCCTTGACTTTTAAAGGGGTACTCCACTGCTCAGCATTTGGAACAAACTGTCCCAGACGCTGAAGCCGGCGCCGAGAGCTCGTGTTATTATAGCACCGCCTCCTCATGACATCACGCCCCGCCCCCTCAATGCAAGTCTATAGGAGGGGGCATGACGGGGCGGGGCTATGACGCCACGAGCTGCCGGCGCCGGCTCTAAGCATTCGGAACATTTTGTTCTAAATGCTGAGCAGCGGAGTACACCTTTAAGTTATTTTCTCAATTAAGTCTAAGTGAGTTGCACAATCATTTTGCAACTTCTACAACCATTGAGGAAAAATTTACAATAAACCATCAAAAAAAAAAAAGAAAAGAAAAAAAAAAAAAGAAACAGTGTGATACCAAGGATACAGTACTTAAGGGGGTACTCCGATAGAAAAACTTTTTTTTTTTTTTTTTTTTAATAAACTGGTGCCAGAAAGTTAAACAGATTTGTAAATTATTTCTATTAAAAAAATCTTTACCCTTCCAGTACTTTTTAGCAGCTGTATGCTACAGAGGAAATTCTTTTCTTTATAAATGTATTTTTTTTTCTGTCCACAAAGCTCTCTACTGACACCTGATGCCCATATCAGGAACTGTCCAAAGCAGGAAAAAATCCCCATAGCAAACTTGTGCTGCTCTGGACAGTTCCTGACACGGACAGAGGTGTCCGCAGAGAGCACTGTAGACAAGACAAAAAAGAAATTCAAAAAGAAAATAATTTAATCTGTACCATACAGCAGCTAATAAGTACTGGAAGGGTAAAGATTTTTTTAAAGAAGTAATTAACAAATCAATTTAACTTTCTGGCATCAGTTCATTTTAAAAAAAAAAAAAGTTTTTCACTGGAGTACTCCTTTAAGTTGTTATTTTCTGTCTGACCACAGCACTCTCTGCTGACACCTCTGTCCATGTCAGGAACTGTCCAGAACAGGAGAGGTTTGCTATGGGGATTTGTTTCTGCTCTGGACAGTTCCTGACATGGGGATAAGATGCCTGATCACGGGGGGCCAACCACTGGGACCCCCCCCCCCCCGTGATCTCCCTGCAGCACTCGCATTCTATGCAGGAGCTGCATCTTCAGTTTCGGAAACCTCCGAGGAGTTTCCGAGACTGGGGACGTGACGTCACACCACGCCCCCTCCATTCATGTCTATGGGAGGGGGCGTGATACCACGCCCCCTCCCATAGACATGAATGGAGGGGGCGTGGCATGACGTCCCGTCGCCAGTCCCAGAAACCCGGAGGTTTCCGAAACTGGAGACCCAGCTCCCGCATAGAATGCGAGTGCTGCAGGGAGATCACGGGGGGTCCCAGCAGCGGGCCCCCCACGATCAGACATCTTATCCCCTATCTTTTGGATAAGGAATAAAATGTTTTTGCCCGGAATACCCCCTTAACTTCCTCTGTAGTATACAGCAGCTGATAAGTACTGAAAGGATTAAGATTTTTTTTAATAGAAGAAACATACATATCTGTTTAACTTTCTGGCACCAGTTGATCTCCATAGGAGAGCTAGAGATACACGAGCAATGTATCCCCGACTCTCCCATAGAGATGCATGGATGAGGAGCATTGGTCTCCGTCCTTGTGGTGGTCGACACAGCTCCATGCACAAATCGTGCTTACTCCATGCATGCTGACAACCGGGGTATCGGGCAGGAGATTGTGGGGTTCCCAGCAATCGGACCCCCGCGATCAGACACATACTCCCTATCCTGTGAATAGGGGATAAGTTGTTCATTACCAGAGTTACCCTTTTAAACCATGTAAAAGCAAAGCAGATCGGGTAGAACTAGAATCAAGGGCTGCTCAGGCGACGGCCAAGTCTGATGCTTTCTCTTTGCACCCGTTCCTTTACATTTCCCTAACAAACTCAGCTTTGCTTCACCTCTTCGCCTTTTCCCACTTACCTCCTTATATCAAAAAAAGGTAGTTTCTATCTCCAACTAGAATCAAACAGCAATTTTGTATTTAGTTTTTTCCTTAAGTATCCCAGCCCCCATCTCTCCAAGTGTAGTGACCCTCCTCACCTCCTCTGTTTGACATGGAGGGCTGTGTTTGCTATTAAACAGAGCGGCTATTCCTTTAATTGTCTTAGTAGGTGTGCAATCCCTTCGCTCTCACCCACAAGTAAGGAAACCTCCCAGGTCTCTGCCCACTTCCTAATTACAGCTGAGGAGATAGTTTTTAATTGAGTCGGCATCCAGCTCTGTGTCACTGCTCCTCGGGGAAGCCACCTGATACTTTGTTTTCTTTTGTTTTGTTACTTTTGTTTTGTTTTGAAAACATTTGAACATTGTATCCAACACTCAGAATTCCGATACTTTGAACATCTTCTCTCCAGTGGTTTTTAATTCCACGTTTTACGCAGAACTTTTAGATTTATACTTTTTCGTTTTTTTGCCATTTGCACCTCGAATCGGAGCCTCCTCTATGGACTTCTCGAACCATCTCAGACCTCGAACTGTTTAGGTGTAGGATGGTATAAGACTAACACTGGCACTTGTGAGAGGGCGAAAAGGTGTGCAGATTATTTTTTCTTTTTAGGGGGGGGGCGACCTGCCACGCACCCCTTCCTGAATTTAAGCCATGGGGATCTGTTACTGCACCAAGACCGCCGGCATCACCAGTAACGTGTGGAATGGGATTAAGAGCCAGATCCAGAGTCGGGCACCCGAAGGGTTGGAGCTGGATGAGATCCACATGTTGCAGCAGAAGCGGTGAGTAGGGAACTGTCGGGCATGCTGGGAGTTGTAGTTTTGCAACAGCTGGAGGCACGCTGTCGGTTTGTTTTTAAGGGATTAAAAAGTTGTCCTCGCCTGGTCTTATGTTAAGGTTTATCTTGGCGCAGGAGTTTGCGATTAAAAATGTCAAAATGCATGTACAGGTTGAAAGATGTTTTACAGGAGCCATCTGTGAGGGCATTGGACCTGCAGTGCTTCCCAACCAGCTTGCCTCCAGCTGTTTCAAAACTACAACTCCCAGCATGCCCGGACAGCCGAAGGCTGTCCGGGCATGCTGGGAGTTGTTGTTTTGCAACAGCTGGAGGCACGCTGGTTGGGAAACACTGAACTAGAGAGTCACAAGTTTGCAGGCTGCGCAGCAGGAACCACAGGATTTATGGACAGGTTAGGAGTTGGGGCTCCAGGTAATGCACCATTGATGTAACCTGAGACCTGCTGGGAGTTGTAGTTCCTTAACAGCTCAGGAAGCAAACCACTGATGGCTGAGTTTCTGTACAATCCAAAAACCCAGAACTGTCGGGTCGTGACGGGAGTGGTAGTCTCCTATCACTCAGAGAGTAAAAATGTTGCAAACTACTGACACATGTATCTCTTACATGGCAATATATGAAAACTGTGAGGATATACGCTACATGACATAAGTGTTTGCAACTGGCACACTGTAGCGATATGTCAGAAGTGCAGGTTTATCAATGTTGACCTTGTATGTAGTTTGCAGTAGGGATCATTGAGCTGCGCTACTGCTTTGGTAGCGACATAGGTCATGCAGACAAAGATCATTGTGTATTGCATGCTGTAGCTAATGATAGTGAAATATAGATATATGAGATGGATAGTTATTAGATGGATGGATAGATAAGAAATTGATGGACGGATAGATATTGGATGGATAGATATTGGGGATATTGGATAGCTAGATAGATGGATAGGTATTGGATAGATAGATATTAGATGGATGGATAGATATTGGAGAGCTAGATAGGTATCGGAGGGATAGATATTGGAGAGATAAATATTGGAGCGATAGATGGATGGATATTGGAGCGATAGATGGATGGATATTGGAGTGATAGATGGATGGATATTGGAGGGATAGATGGATAGATATTGGATAGATGGATATTGGAGGGATAGATTGATATTGGAGGGATAGATGGATAGATATTGGAGAGATAAATATTGGAGAGAGAGAGATGGATATTGGAGAGATAGATGGATGGATATTGGAGGGATAGATGGATAAATATTGGAGAGAGAGATGGATAATGGAGAGATAGATGGATAGATATTGGAGAGAGATGGATGGATATTGGAGGGATAGATGGATGGATATTGGAGGGATAGATGGATAGATATTGGAGAGATAAATATTTGAGAGGGATAGATGGATATTGGAGGGATAGATTGATATTGGAGGGATTGATGGATTGATATTGGAGAGATAAATATTGGAGAGAGAGATGGATATTGGAGGGATAGATGGATAGATATTGGAGAGATAAATATTGGAGAGAGAGATGGATATTGGAGAGATAGATGGATAGATATTGGAGAGATTGATATTGGAGGGATAGATGGATAGATATTGGAAAGAGAGAGATGGATATTGGAGAGATAGATGGATGGATATTGGAGGGATAGATGATAGATATTGGAGAGAGAGAGAGAGAGAGAGAGATGGATATTGGAGAGATGGATGAATATTGGAGGGATAGATGGATAGATATTGTAGAGATTAATATTGGAGGGAGATAGATGGAGGGATAGATTGATATTGGAGAGATGGATATTGTGTCGATAGGAGATAGATATTAGATATTGGGGAGATAGAGTTAATAGGTATATTTATATTACGTTATGACCTGCAAGTTGCCACGACTGTGCCTAGAAAGCGATCCTGGTTTGATTTGTCTGGAGACTGTTGAGTCCCCATAACTGTACCTTGCGTGCCTCATCATAATCGCATTCATATCATGATCTGGATACAGCGATCTTTGGCTGTGCCACCGGTGTTGAGGCTAAAGTCACCGTGTAGCCCGAGCCTAAGGGCTTGTTGACTTCTGGGTTATGCTTGGAGATGACAGCCATGCCGGATCTGTCACATGTTGGAAACCAGTGGTGTCCGATGGATCCTATTGGCTACGATGTGGTCTGTCAGGTTTCCCGTCACGGTGTCTGGCATTTTATCAGGCACCCTGTTATTTTGTCAGAGATTTTTGATGGAACTTGTGATAGAGGCTCCTAATGGAATGGAAAATTTTAGAAATTTTGGAATGAGGCTAGGTCCACATTACAAAACTGAAATTCCTTTTAGAAATTTTGGCGCGGCAGTATCCCATGGCCGTCAATAGGATTCTGCCGCACAGTGCACATTGTAGAATTTCTGTGGCTGAAATTCCTTCTTGGAATTTCTGCTACCAAAAGATTGATCTCAGTAATTCTTTAGGTGGAATCCCTCTAGAATATATTACAGTCTATGGGAACAGCAATGTACGAGTGGTCACTGGCTGCACTCGGAATACCTGGCCAGAATTTTTTCAGCCGGTGATTCCTCAGTGTGCACCTAGCTTAATTGTCCATGCACCAGCCAAGTGTTTTACTACCCAAATAAAGTGTACCTGTCAAAAAAACAAAAACAAAAAAAAAAACAATGTTTTTATTTGTCAGGTTCCGATTGTTTAGACCCCAGCAGATCACGAGAATAAGGGGGGGAGAGATGACTTACATTATGAGTCCATCCTGGTCATGTGGCACAGGGCCGGAAGAGAATACGCTAAGGTTATATTCACTTGGAATGTCCTCACGGAAAATCTCAGTGCAAAAATTACCCTAACAGGACCCCCCCGGAAATACGCTGTCTCATAGACGTGTCTTTTTTTTCTGTGGACACCAGAATTTCAATTTCTGCTCCAGATGTTTCCAGCGTGCTGTTTCTTCTATGTTAAATGGGTATTCCATTGAAAAAATATATATATCAACTGGCTACAGAAAGTTAAACAGATTTGTAAATTACTTCAAACACCTCGAAACACCATACTCTCAAAAAAGGTGAAAGGTGAAAAAATACTGAAAAAATGCCATGTGTGTATGGCATTTTATATCTCCCATTGACTCCCAGCTAGCTCTTACAAAAAAACAAGACGCCATAAGTAATCCCAGCCTAAAGGAGTGGGTTACGTGTGATATTATTATAATACAGCAGTAGCTTCAGTCTCTCTCCTGTACTGGTAATTTGTTACAATGTATCAGTGCCCTTTTAAATCAACTGGTGACGGAAAGTTTAAACATATTTGTAAATTACTTCTATTAAAAAATCTTAATCCTTCAGCTGCTGTATTTTCCACAGGAAGTTGTGCATTTCTTTTCTGTCTGACCACAGTGCTCTCTGCTGACACCTCTGTCCATATCAGGAACTGTCCAAAGCAGGAGCCAATCCCCATAGCAAACCTCTGCTGCTCTGGACAGTTCCTAACACAGACAGATGATATGAAAAAAAATTTTTTTCCACAGCAGTACCCCTTTAAGGAAAACCTTATGGCACAGGGTGCCCTGTTTACATTCATAAGTGATACATTTGCATATTTTGACATGAACGATGCTAAAAATGATCAAGCGGCAACACAGCGTCATACAGATCCGATATCTCCACACTTGGCATAACTGCTGCCAAAAAAACTGTAACTAGTGATGTAATGTTATCTGAGGTCTTATCGGCACACGCCAAGCTACTTCTATCTATATACAGAGACTTGGTTATATATAGAGATTCCTGCAACCCAGTAATAGACACAGAGATGACACTTCGGGTCCTGGTTGTGAGTGTGACCAAAGACAACACATACAGTAAAACTATAGCATAACACACATATAAAGATCCTGGGGGACCCCCGTGATCAGATATCTTATCCCGTATCCTTCAGATAAGGGCTAGAGCAGCTGATAAGTACTGGAAGAGTTAAGATTTTTTTAATAGCAGTAATTTACAAATCTGTTTAACTTTCTGGCACCAGTTGATTTGAAAAAAAAAATTGTATTCCACTGGAGTACCCCTTCAAGTTTAGTTAGCCTGAGATCACATCTATCAGGTCCATTATGATCTGCAATCATCAGCACTTTTCCACCATTTGGTGCCGGCAAAAAAAACATAGTCTCTGCATGCTGCGAAGTTGAAACTTTAAGCGAACCTGCCAAGTCACCTATATTTATTATAAAAATCCCTCTTTTCATTAGCTCACAGTGTTAGAAATCCTCTCACGAGAAGGGGGACGTGTCCCTCCCTTGTGGTGGGTGGTGATTGGTGTGTGGTGGGAAAGGGTCTGTCCCTCCTTTATGGTGGTGGGAGGGGATTGATGTGTGGTGGGAGGGGGTGTGTCCCTCCCTTATGGTGGTGGGAGGGATTGGTGTGTGATGGCAGGGCGTGTCCCTCCTTATAGTGGGGGGAGGTGATTGGTGTGTCTGCTCATGCAGCTGTGTCCATGAGTCATCTCTTGTCCATGACTCACGGACAAACTGATGCTGCTGCAGGACTGGTTAGTGTCCCAGTTTGCATGGGGACCTCTAGTGGTGGGATTTTAAGAAGCCATTTCTTTATTAAATACTAAATATAAATATATATATATATATATATATATATATATATATCAAACAACCATATTACAAAATGTCTTTAAATCAGTAATAACATATAACATATTTGTGAATCTGACAGTGCCCATTTAACCTTAATTTGGCATCTTCCAGTTTTCAATACAGTATTTTGACATTTATTGCTGTTCTTTTCTTTAGTAATTTAGATTATTTTAGAAGGTCAAGAGTTAGAAGAAAGTTACAGTCTATATTGAAGTTTCCCAACCAGTGTGCCTCCAGCTGTTGCAAAACTACAACTCTGGCCTTAGCTGTCCAGGCATGCTGGGAGTTGTAATTTTGCAACAGCTGGAGGCACCCTGGTTGGGAAAGACTTAGAATTACATTCAAATCACCACTGTTGTTTAAAGGGGGAATTTATTTATTTATTTATTAAGATCAACTGGTTCCAGAAAGTTAAATTGCTACTGCATTAAAGGGGTACACCGCTTCTCAGCGTTTGGCACAAACTGTTCCCAACGCTGGAGCCAGCTCCGGATGCTCATGACGTTATAGCCCCGCACCATCATGCTGCCATGCCCCGCTGCCACTAGTGGATGAGGCCCTGACTGATCTTAAAGGGGTATTCCAGGATTTTTCTTTATAATACAGTGTAATATGGTTCTATTACCTCCATGTTGGGCCTTGTCACGTTTTCATGCACCATTTTTCTGTTGTCTCTGAGCTTTCCCAGCATTCCATATGGCCAGAGACTATGGGGAGATTCGTCAAACCCTGTGTAGAGGACAAGTGATGCAGTTGTCCATAGCAACATTCACATTGCTTCTTTCATGTTTCAAAGGCCATTATGAAAGTGAAAGTAGCGATCTGATTGGTTGCTATGGGCAACTGCACCACTCTATCTCACCCTTTATGTATACAGAAATCTTGAGGTCATGATTAAAGGGGTACTCCAGCCCTAAGACATCTTATCCTTTATCCAAAGGATAGGGGATAAGATGCCTGACCGTAGGGGTCCCTCCACTGGGGACCCACCCCCGCAATCTTGTATTCAGCACCCACCTAGGGGAGCTGCGTGCCGCGCTGCCAGCTCAGAATCTACCGTGTGACGAACACGGGGCCGGAGTATCATGACATCACGACCCCACCCTCATGTGATGTCACGCCTCCTTCCATAGACTTGCATAGTGGTGGCGTGATGTCACATGGGGGCGGAGTCGTGACATCACGGTAATGCTAATAAAGAAATCTGCATTTGTTGTGCATGGGCGCCGAGCCATCATACTTGTCTTTATGGAATTGTGCTTGAGTTCTGTAGACTACAGAGGAACGATGTAAAATCTGGATCGTATTTCTGGGTCTTGTAGTTCTACAGCCTCTTAGAAGTACTTGAACTATAACCTGTGACCTACCTACTAGTGTGCGTAACCTTGGAACCTCGGCTGATGATATAACTATGACTAGGAACATGATATAATTCCACCTCCCTTATCAGACGTTACCGGATGGACTGATACCATCAGTTAATATTGGGATTTGAATGGACCTATTATAACTTGTTCTCCCATACTAATAGAGAAGACACATGGAGACGTGACAGCCTCCTCCTGAGATTTGTTCATTAAGAGTTTTATGTCAATAAAGCTTAAATGGGATTATCCAAGATTTAAACCTTGCTCATTGCTGAGGGTCTAACCTATGAGACCCCTACAGATCATCACAATGAAGTGACTGTGGAACTTTATTGGGCACAGCAGTTTGTCCATATGGGTGTCTGCACCTAATACTGCAGTACAGTCCTATTGTGGGGGTCTCAGAGGAACAGTGATTGATTAATAAGACTGAAGACTAATTTGTAAATTTATAGGGGTATTCTGGGCAAAAACATCTTATCCCCTATCCTTTAGATAGAGGATAAGATGTTTTTGCCCGGAATGCCACTTTAAAGGGTTACTCCACTCCCCAGCATCCGAAATATTGAGCCCCTAACGCTGTGTGCGGGCTTCCGTGTTCACGCCCGCTCCCTCGTGACGCCACGCCCCGTCATGTGATGTCATGTCCCGCCCCCTCAATGTAAGTCTATGGGAGGGGGCGTGGCGGCCGTCACGCCCCCTCCAATAGACTTGCATTGAGGGGGCAGGACATGACGTCACATGACGGGGCATGACGTCACGAGGGGGCGGGCGTCAACTACAATGTTCCGGATGCTGGGTAGCGGAGTAACCCTTTAATGTTACAAATTTCTGAACGCTTGAGCTTTGGCTTGAGGAAGTGAGTCGCTACGCACATAATGTTTGTTCCATATGTTCCCCGCTGTCTGTGACACTCTCTGTCCTGTGTAACATGCCATGTTATTGGAGATAAAAGATTCTGTGAATTGCCGAATGGTGAGTGCCATCTTCTGCTTTATCAGTATTCATTGCTGTTTGTTTTCTGGACTGAGCACAGCCTCTGGCATCGAAGGTGCGGTTTTGAAGGAGTATCCGCCCGCTGAGGTTTATTTGTGCTATATATAGCCGTACCGGTCATCTTTGCTAGTCATTCTTTTTGCAACTATTAAAGTGGTGCTACTGGAAATTTTCTTGGAAATGCCCTCTTGCCGAGGCCCATTTCCATTGGATTCAATTCTTCAGCTTGTAGTTGGAACCACCTAAGATGGTTCAAGTGCTGCAACATGCTACTGTTGGCAGAGATGATCAGCACCTGAGTAGTGTTGATCGCGAATTTTCGAAATGCAAATTTTTACCGCAAATATAGGCACTTCGCAATTTCACAAATATTTAGTATATAGTGCTATATATTTGTTATGACAAATATATTTTTTTTCACAGTGCACATTACAATGATGTGTACTCTGTTAAAAAAAAAAAAAAGAAAAGAAGTGATCATCCCTTCCTGCTTCCAGCTTGTGGTCCAAAGATGGCTCGAATATTATTTACTGTGTGAGTTAGTGTGGAGCGCGAATATTTCAGATATGGGAATATTCGCGAATATTGGCACTTCCGAAGGACACTGATCACTCCTTTCTTTTAGCTTCTGGGCCAATGAGAAGGATGCAAATACAGTTGTCAGAGGTTAGCAACATCCCTAGCAACCAATAATAAACTTGCCCACAGATAGTTGAAAGATCTAATTGTTCTTAAGCAATTGAAAGATCTAATCATTCTTAAGCAATTGTATTTTCTGTAATAGAGACTCTCTCTAGTATGAGCCCAGTAAAGACTAGACCCAAGTAATTATCTTTGTAGGTTATGTGGGCAGTGGCCATGTTGGCGTGACTTGTTTGCAACTAAATTAAAGTTTCTGTGCCTGGCACCCACTATTACATTCAAGTCTTACTTCTGTGTTGGCCTACATTCAATACCAGTTCTGGCACGCGTGGGAAATTTTCAAGCACATTTATTACTTATGCATTGTGTTTAAAAGTATACTATACAGATTTATGTTTGCCATATATGGATTTATTCATTGCTAAAAAATGCACTAAGTTCAAATTGACTAAGTGTGTAAATATTTATTTTTGATACTTCATAGCTATTTACCTCTAAATCAAGAGACTCTCTACTTATACCAAGTATTTATTCTTGGGGTTATATTATTCTCATGAAAGAGTATAATGTTTACAATGTTACATTATCCTGCTAGTACTAGTAAATTGACTTACAGAAGTATAATCCTGTTCACGAAAATGTCTTATTGGGGGGGAAAAAAAATTCTACATGGAACATTACACTTGTTATGTTTTACATTGTTTTTAGTGAAGGTACCACCCTGCAATAACCTCACAAAGCATTGCTTATTTTAAGAGGGGGAGTATGTAGTGTCCCAATACCGACAGCTAATGTCTTCAAAAAGTTGTCATGTGGCTAAAATAAATCTTAGCAAACTGTATAAATGTGTATGGGTATTGGACGTTATTTGCAAAGTTTTTGTGCAATGCACCATATTTATTGCATAAACTGAGGTATTCAAGAGTCTAAGGGCTTGTCCACACTGCTTCATTTATGTACTGAATTTCCTCTACTTCTACATGCAAAAACTTTAAAGCAGAATTTCCATATGAAAACTCAATGGAAGGTCCTGACCAGGATTATTCCCTGCTTTGCATATGAACATAAATCTGCTGCAAATAAAGGCCTATTCACACTATTTTCAGAGAGAAATTCTGCTCTTGAGTTCGGCTTGGGGAAAAAAAAAAGGTAGCAGCAGCCTCTCATTGTTCTTAAAGTAGAACTCCAGCCAAATGAAATTAACTTTTTATATAGCTGCACATGAAAAAAGTTATATAACTTTGCAATGTGATGTGTAATCTTTGCTAAGCACATACCCTGTTTCTCTCCAGGCAGAAAGTCCAGGAGATCTTATCACATTGATGACTAGTGTCTACCATAGACAACACTTCACACTCCCTTCTCCCCAGCTCAGAGAGCTGACAGCTTCAGTGCGCCATGCTTGAGTGTCTCTGATTGGCTGGTGGGCAACACCCTCCTCCCTGCAGCCCACAAAGGAAACAAGCCCAGTGTGTGGAGTTTTTTGCTGACACAGCAGGATATTCAAAGGCTGTTTATGAGGGCTATGGGGGTCTGATTTTGAAACAAATCAATATAATGTGTCTTGTGGTTTTTTTCCACTTTTGCTGGATATCTCCTTTAATGGGATTCTGCTTCTGTGGCAGGAATCTGCTCTAAAATGTATTTCCATTTACTTAGACAGCACACTTTCAAGTGGTCCTAGCGCCTGCTTTGGACAGAATTTCTTCCTAAAACTTCTCTGTACTGAGATTCAGTAGCCCTTACTTGCGTTCCATGGTTTTTGCAAGGAGAAAAATAATCAGTGTGGTGGAGCCCTAAAGGTTTAACATTTGTAATTCATATGATGAATGATGGCTAGGTCACATGATCCTTCCAACCAGATGAAGGGGTGAACTCAAAACCTGTTAGTAGTTTGGACCTGGCTCTTGCCAATGCCACATGTCTCTCAGCTTTACTCCTGCTGGGCAGGCTAGTAAAGCTAAAGCTTTAGGTCAGTTTTTGCCAGAGAAACCTCTCCTGGCTCTGCTATTGCTAGACATATATACTCTTAGACAACCTGTTTCTTCTCCAGGTGAAATCTTGTCTACCATCAAGTTACTATTCCTGCTCCTATCCACACTAGAAACACTGTGATGGTGTTTCTAGTCTTTACATACAAGAAGGAGTTTATAGTTTTCATCTGAGGAAAGCAAAGCTAAACAAGGGCCCCGCTGCAATAAAAAAAATTTAAGAAATTACAAAAATTGAAACAAAATGGGTTTAAAATAGCTTAAAGGGGTACTCTGCCCCTTGACATGTTATCCCCTATCAAAAGGATAGGGGATAAGATGTATGATTACTGGGGACCCCCGCGATCTCGGCTGCAGCACCACAGACATCCTGTGCACAGAGCAAACTTAGCTCTATGCCGGATGACTGACGATGCGGTCCGGAGGCTCGTGACGTCACGGCCATGCCCCCTCAATAAAAGTCTATGGGAGGGGGCATGACGGCCGTCACGCCCCCTACCATAGGCTTGCATTGAGGGGGCTTGGTGACTCCACGAGACGTCACAAGCCTTTGGTGCTGCACCCGATGCTCTAAACAAATGCCGTGTGCAGCAGTGAGATTGCAGGGGTCCCCAGTGGTTGAATCCCCGTGATCAGGCATATTATCCCCTATGCTTTGGATAGGGGATAAGATGTCTAGGGGCTGAGTACCCCTTTAAAACACAAAAAAGAGGCCATATCCACGAGTTACTGATACATGGACTGGTATAAAAATCTATTTTCACCAGGATGTAGATCAGCCAGAATGCTATATAGGGAGGTCCTTCAGGTAAAAAATAATGGACTACTCACATGCCTGCTATTCATGAGAGGGGCAGCTGCTTGGTATTATACTTGCACATAGTTAGGGCACATAAAAGGTGGCAGTTCATGATGGCATGTAGTGCATTCTGCTGGCTCACATTAGTAATGCCCATTCTATTCAGTCAGACAGCCTGCCCAGCATCCTATATGTGCTCCCCTCATAGCATCAGCACCCAGGGCTCCCCCAACATCAGAAGGCCAGACAACATCCTGAAAAAATCTATTAATATCTTCAGTGGCCTATGGATGGAGTTAGAGCTGGGTGGCTGCCAGGTCATTGATAGTTTTCCTGCATACATCCCTATGGGTATCATGTTGCACACCAGTCTACATACTGCACCGCAGTGAGCCAACCTGTGAGGATCCTTATCAGTAAATCGGTAATTTGGAACATTACCGTCTGTCTACATTGCATCTGCCTTAATCATTACATGTACACGTGCTAGAAAGCACATTAGAAATTCCTTCATTCATTAAAGCTACTCTAAAAACATTATTTTAAAAGGACAGTGACCAAATATTCTCGCTTAAAAGCTGTAGCCGTTTTTTATTGGAATTGCGTGAGGGGTGGCTCGGTGAAAAGCAACTTATCCCCATCCACAGTAAGGGGAAAAGTGTCTAATCGCATGGGGACAGACTGCTGGGCCCCTTCACCATGTCCTGATCATGCCCCGGCTCTCTTACATATGAATGGAGCAGATGCCAAAGTTCAGCTACATCCCCCCTGCCATAACAGGTTAGCTACACCAACTGTGATTAATACTACTGACTCGCCTGATCATCCCCATAGCTACCACACTGCTACTATCCTCTGCCCTATGTACTTACTTATTTTCTGTGGCTGTGACTCCTCTTCACTCCTTCATTCTTGCCTCTGACTACTGCTTGTTAGGAGTCACGCTGCGGTCAGACATGCTGGCCGCGGACGTACTCCTCTTTCGCTGCCCGGCATACTCCATACTGCCATTTGCATCCCGCAATGCGATCGCAGCCTACCTACTGTGTCTTACTTTCCCCGTTGCCCCCGTGCACTCTCTGCTTGCCGGCACGTGCATCCCCGCATCCTATGGCATGCACATTTCATTGGTTCTTGCTTCTCCATGACCCTAAAGTACAAGCACTTCCTTTTGATCCTTGACGGATCTTTGTGCCTTACTAGCCAAAGAGAAAGCATTCAGTTTGTGTCTTGCTTTGCCGTGTATCAGATCCTATTGCTACGTATCCTGACCTTGCTCCTGTGCCGCCTGCCCTCTGACCTCTTGCTACGTGACCTGGCCTTACTACTGTGCCGCCAGCCCTGACCGCCTGCCTGTCCTGACTACGTGTTGCCTCATCCTTCCAATACCATGTTACACCTCGGCTGCCTGTGTGGACGAGTTGTATCAGGGGTAGCGACCTGGGTGCTGCCTGCCGCAGCAAGTCTGTCCCGATTTGTGGCGGGCTCTGGTGAAAACCAGCGGCACCTTAGACTTCGCTCCCTGGTACGGCCCACGTCATCATCCACACAGGTACAGCGTATCCCCTTCACCTCAGCCATAATATTGCTCTTCTTTCTTCTTTCCTTGTTCCTTTTCTCTTCCCATTACTTCTCCTCTGACCACTTCTCACTAGCTGCCGAAGCCCCATTCTCTTGCTCTTTTTCTCATCTTTTTCTTCTTATCTCTTCCTACTCCTCTCTGGATTCGGCTACTCTCCGCTTCATCTTTTTCCTTCTCCCCTTTTTTTAACTATATTTTTTCACCTTCTCTTCTTTTTCATCAGCCTTCTTCTCTTCCCCCTCTTTTCCCCTCTTCTCTTATTTTTCCTTATTTCCTTTCTTCCTCCTTCCTTTTCTCCTTTATTTTACCTTCTTCTCCTTCTCCTTCTCCTTCTCTAGTGTTATATTAAAAAACAAAGGCACTCCATGGTGGAGACTCCCCACACAATGCAGGTAAGGGAGAGGGGAACAGCAGCTTACCAGAGCAGTTTGTGTACCCACATACACAGCAATAGTGAGTAACTGCATGCACAGTGAAATGCATTGCATGCTAAATGAAGATTACCAACACGTACTGCTGACTCCCGTGAACTAAGTCCTGTACAGCGCTGCTAAATTCCCGAAAACCTCCGAAGTCACTTGCCTCTATTCTTCCTCTAGTGCTGACATTTTCCTTCCTCCTCTTTGTCCACTCCTCCTTCCCTCTTAATTTCCTGTACTATCCCTTTAAGAAGGGAAAGTAAATCTTTAAATATGTGTGATTTAAAATGTTCCTCATCAGCCAGGAGGAGTGTAAAATAAGTCTACAATATGTATCTACAACCGTCTACTAGAATATTAAACTCTGGATTTCATAACCTCTAGTCTTGTTGTTTCATAGGGTCATGTGGATATATAATGACATACACTATATAATTTTGGCACAACAAGAGGAAAGACAGGTGGCACCACTGCTAATATATAACAACAACACCTCTAAAAAATTCAGGAATGTAGAAGACTGCTGGAGCAAAAACACAACTAGGGGTGCATAATGTGAAAAATTAGCAAAACGCACAAAATAAGTCATGTAGGAAAATATTGGCACTCGCCTATTGTAAAAATTAACTTTATTCTTCCATGTTACAAAGATTGCTGCAGGTTGTACAGAAAAGATGCAACAGCTGAAGCCTAAAGGGGTACTCCACTGGCCAGTGTTTCGGCTGCATTTGGAACATTTCGTTTTGAACGTTCGGTTTGGCCATGCCCTCTCGTGCCATCAGGTCATGCTCCCTCAATGCAAGTATATGGGAAGGAGCACAGCCGTCACGCCCACTCCCATAGACTTGCATTGAGGGGGCAATGCCTGATGTCACAAGGGGGCGTGGCCGACCCCCGCTACGTGCGTGCCCAGCGTTCGGAATTAAATGTTCTGAATGCAGCTGGAACACTGGCCAGTGGAGTACCCCTTTAACGTGGGAACCGCTACAGAACAGTTTAGCAGTCTCCTACTTCCTCTGGCCTCCTCCTTCGCCATTGCGTCAGGTTACCCTATAACTGAAACCCACTGATGATGTATCCCTTTTAGGGAGGAACACGACAAAAGCATAATAGCATACAATACAACGGGGTATAGCTGCAAAGGGAATGCCAATAGGGAATGCCATTTAGTTTGTTTCGAATGTTCAGACCTAATACACCTAGTGCCTCAGTGCGCATGATCCACCCAGCTTCCCTCTGTCTAAAGCCATCTTCACATGATGGCATTCCTGAGCAGAATCCAGCAGAAATATTAAACTTGGAAATTCCATTGCAGCAGAGTCCCATTGAAAATGTTTAATGGGATTCTTCTGCACTGTGCACATGGCAGATGCTCGAGTTGAGCGTACATAAAGTAAAGTGGCTCCTAGCGAACCTCGCAGCTCGGCTGTTGATTGCTTTAGTCTGCATAAATTAGTTCAGCTTCCGAGGGCTCCAGTTGCCTGGAAAAGGTGGATACAGACCTAGGAGACCTAAGACTGTCATCCAGGACTTTTCCAGGCAACCAGAGCCCTTGGAAAGCTGAAGTAATTTACGCAGACTAAAATAATCAACAGCCGAGCTGCGAGGCTCACTACGAGCCAATTTACTGTAAGTTCGCTCAACTCTAGCAGATGCTTTCTTTTCCGGTCTCCACCGACATAATTGACAGCACATTTCCGAGCAGTCCTAGCATTGGTATATTTTGCACTCTGCACATATCCTGCTATTTGCAAAATGTCTGCCTGTATAACACGGGAACATTCTGCAAAATTTCCACGACCTTATCCGAGCTCTAATCTAACAAAGGTTTTTTTTTATTTTATTTTTTTAAATACACAAGATCTCTTTAGACAGGTATGGTGTATGCTAGGTTTATTAAACATATAAGCAGGCCGCAGAGCTGATGGCAACCTACCTACATTTGTTGCATTAAATTGGGAGGGAAAGATAGGAAAAAGATCCTAAGACAGAGAGAACCTGTGCGCTAAATGTATTACGTCTAGACCACCAAAAACCACTAAACAGACTGCATTCCCGTTGCAGCTGTACTCCGTTGTATTGTATGTTTTTGTCTTGTTGTTGAATGGTTTTATGAGTGGCAGATCTTCCCCACAAAGGGTACTTTATCAGATGGTTCCCATTATAGGGTTAACTGAGGAGGGTGAAGGATGATGCCAGAGGAAGCAGGAGATGGGGAAACTGTTCGGTATTAGTCCTGCGTTTATCTTCAGCTGTTGCATCTTTTCTGTACAGCCGGCAGCAAGCCTTTTAACATGGAAGAATAAAGTAAATGTTTACCATAGGTGAGTGCCAATGATATTTTCTCATACACCTCACTGTATAACTTTGTTGTCCACCTATGAATGTTACATTTTGATGTCATTTAAGTATTTATTAAGAAGAGTTCAGTAGAAGTTACAAAGTACCTCTCGTGATCTTGTTAAATTTTATAATCATCCCAGGTCACTGCCCCCATCATGATAAACCACCCCCTGCCTTTATTATTATTATTATTATTATTATTATTTTTTTTTTTTTTTAGTTTTCTACCTTGAGATTGTTCTGTATTTTCTGCTCAGTCTCAGTCAGATTCACAGACTGGGAAGGGAAATTACCCAGCAGGTGTGACATCATCTGAAGCCATACAGGGGAGAACTTCTTCACTACACACAGCCAAGAGCAGTTCAGTGTGAGATGAGCTATGATTGGCTAAGGCTGCACACACCACCCCTCCGCACTCCAGATTGCATTTCCTGATTTTGGACTTCTGTCAGGCCAGCAAGTCTGTGCAAGAGATGAGGGGAAATGTGCTCTGGACAAGGAGGGCGACACCTAGGGGGAAGCTTTTTTTAAACACAAATCAAATATAGAAAACTTACTTTTTTTTTTAATTAAGTACATTTTAGAAAGATTTTTTATTTACCATAAGGACTGCAACAATAGCAAAAAAAAAAATTTTTAATGACAGCACCCATTTAAGTATTTATTAAGAAGAGTTTAGTAGGTAATGTCTCCTGTCACTCTCCATGGTTTTCTGGTTAGATGGGACACAATATTATAACCTATTGCTGACAAATACAATGTAATGCTACAGATGAGGCAAATAAGGTCAACCTGGAGGAGAACTACAGCTTCTGTGCTACCTGACTGCACGCTCTGAGGATTGGCTGAATGCCTCTGGACACTTAGATAGTTGTAAAGATAAGACCAGAAGTATAAAAAAAAAAAAAAAAAAAGTTTCAGAAGTTTAATGTGGACATCGGTACCTAGATGTCTGTAAGAAGGCTGAATTAGAAACAGCATAAAATGTGTAACAACCGGTAGGGTTGAGAAAATCGAATGACAAATCCGAATTTGTTAAGAATTTCAGGAAAATTTGATTAGCAATGAATGCGAATATCACTGCGATTCTATTGCGCAAATCGCTTTGTTAAACTCCATTTAGTGCGGTCCAGACTCCCGGGCATCTAAAATGGTGGATCCACATATGAGGATATGGGGCAAGGAATCCTGGGAATGCGGGAAAAAGGGTAGGCAGGATGACCCTGAATCACATGCAGGATGCAGCCTATCAGCAGCCAGTCACCCCTGTGATGTCACAGCCCTATATAATCAGCAGCCATATTGCAGCCGTCACTTCAGCCTTTCACCGCAAAGAGATAGATAGGGACAGACAGCGCTGTGTGTTGCACAGAAAAGCTTTTTTCCAGCAGCGATTCACCTTCAAGTCAAGTCAGAGTTCTGTTGCACAGAGAGAGGGACAGAGAGCAGTGTGTGTTTTGCACAGAAAAGCATTCTTAATGCAGCGATTTACCTCCCAGTCATTGTCTACAGCGTTCTATTACAGAGAGCAGGGTGTTGCACAGAACAGCAGTGATTCACCTCAAGCACAAATCCTACCTAGAAGCACTGATAGGGAGGGGCATGAGATTGAGAGAAAAAGTGCAATTTTGGGTGTAGTACACAGCGACTGTGTGCTGCAGCACTGGTGTTTACTGCTGGTGTTGTGCACAAATACTTTGTGTACTGTAATGCATTTTTCTCCCCTCATAAGTGCATACCACATACATACATCTAAGTAGTGTACTATTTTGTACCTGTTAAAGTCTCAAGGGCTTAGATACTTTGAAAGACCAGGCAAAAGTACTCACCGGCTGGTGTTGTACACACATACTTTTTTAGGCGTAGTGAAGCGTACTGTACTCCCCTCATATACGCACTAAGTATTTCAGGCAAAGAAGTGCCAGGATGTGCACAGAGGAGTAGCAGAGGCCTAAATTCATCAGGCAGAGGTCACAGCAGACTAGAGGCGAGTGGCAGCAGGAGTCGCAATGAGAGGCCTGACCTCTCGGTATCAGCTAGCGGTCGAGTCTCGACAAGCAATCCTTCTGGCATCATCAATTGGTTAACACGGTCATCCACTTCATCACAAGTGACATCTGACACCCCCAGTCAACAGTCGGTGGGTTCCTCAGACAACCCTTATTTGGCATGGCCCGCGAGCAGTCCCTGTCCTCCCATTGCCTCTGTCCTATGCTGTTCCCTCCCCTACAGAAGTATCTTATGCTGTGGGTTCAGCTCCACTATTTAGTGAGGACAAACTACTAGAGGACAATCAGCAGCTACTGCTCATCAAAAAATTGGAGGAGACTTCCGCCGCTTCCTACACTAGGCGGACAAGTAGTGATGAGGAGAGTGGTGTGGGAGGTGGTGTTGCAAGCATTCAGGCTTCTAAAGCAGAAACTGCTGAGGAACCTGAGGAGGAAATGAGTGACGTGCAGACACAACTTGATGATGATGATGATGATGATGATGAAGCCTATTGCACTTCAGAGCCAGGTGCAGAAGGGGCACCATCATCAGAAGAGGGTTGCAGGTTGCCCGTGAGGCAGCAGCTGAGCCAACAAGGTGGTAGCATGGTTGCCAGTCAGCATGGTGGCAGAAGTGGAAAGTGTGTAGCCAAATGTGCGTGGTAGAGACCATCGGCTTCGTGGCAGCCTACCTTCTTGGGAAGTAGTGGAACAGGGAGTTCCTGGAGTCGGCGGCAGTAGCAGTCAATCAGTGTGGACTGTTGGGCGGAAAATCAGTTTTTCATCAAGCATCCGGAGGATGTTCACATAGCCACATGCAAGATATGTCGGCAGAAGTTGAAGCGTGGCCAATGTCCCAATGTTGGCACCATGGCCCTGCGTCAACATATGCAGCATCACCATAAAGCGGCCTGGGAGAACCGTAGCTCCGATGTGGTGGTCCAGCCTGCTGCATAACCCAGTAGCCTGCCACTCCCCGTTTCAGACAGCAAAGACCTCACCACCTCAGCCGAAGGGAGCTGTGTGTCATACCCATCTTCTGTCGCTCCAGATGCTCCTACTCCTCCTAATTTGTGTCAGTCATTCCGCCAGCAATCCATCGGTGAAGCCTTGTCCAAAAGACAACAATATGCGCCCACTCATCCAATGGCGCAGAAACTGAATGTACTTCTGTCCAATTTGCTGGTGCTACAGTCCCTCCTTTTTCAAGTGGTGAACTCTGCCTCTTTCAGAGAACTGATGGCTTGTGCCGAGCCGAGGTGGAGAGTGCTAGTCTGTCATTTCTTTGCATGGAAGGCAGTACCAGCCCTGCACAATTTTGTGGAAGAGAAGGTGGGCCAGTCCTTGAGCCTGTCGGTGTCTACCAAAGTGCACTTCAGCACCGAAGTGTGGAGCTTTAACTACGGTCAGGGGCAATACATGTCCTTTACAGCCCACTGGGTGAATGTGGTTCCTGCACAGCCACAACAGCAACTTGGACAGGTCACGCCACTTCTGCCTCCACGCTCTCAGTCTGTTGGTCCTGTGACAGTGTATAACTCCACCTCCTCATCCTCCACCGTGTCCTCAGCCTCCACTGCACTGACAAATCTCAGTGCCCCTCCAGCATACCATGTGTGCAGGGCATGGCGGTCACGCTGTTCTTCACATGGTTTGCCTTGGTGAACGAAGTTTAACAGGGGAGGAACTGCTAAGTCATTCATCAAGAAATCAAATCATGGCTTACTCCATGAAATTTGGAAATGGGAACCATGGTGACCGACAACAAGAAGAACATCTTGTCTGTGCTGCGCCAAGGAAGCCTGAGCCTTGCACCCTGCATGGCACACGTGTTCAATCTGGTTGTCAAGAAGTTCCTGAAGTATTCCCCCCCATCTGCAAGACATCCTAACAATGGGAAGGAAACTTTGTATGCGCTTCAGCCACTCGTACACAGCAAAGCACACCCTCCTTGAGCTCCAGCGTTAGAAAAGCATCCCCCAACATAGTCTGATTTGTGACGTTTCCACATGTTGGAATTCCTATCTCCATATGTTGGACCGACTATAAGAACAAAAAAAAAAAAAGCCATCATCAATTTCTTGATGATCCAAGTGGATAGGAGTACTCCCCTGTGTAACTTCAATGTCAACCAATGGCAGCTCATGCGTGACTCCTGTTTGCTCCGGCCCTTTTGAGGAAGTCACATTATTAGTCAGTTGTGAGGATTTTGGGATAAACAGCGTCATTCCACTGCTTAATCTACTAAAACACGTATTGGAATTAATGGCTAGTCTGGGCACTGGAGATATGGCGCTTGTATCTCACGGCCACATGAGCCCTTTTTTTGGCTGAACTGGAGGAGGAGGAGGAGGGGGAGGGGCACAGTGGAGCACAGTTTAGGTTTCAGGAGATGGGTGTTTAATCTAGTAATCTGACAGGAGAGTAGGAGCAGGCTGTGGAGCTAGAGGGTTATGAGGAAGGTGAGACAGAGGACCCAGTTCCTCCGAGTCACTTGCACAAATGGCACGATGCATCCTCGCTTGCGTAGTGACCGCCGAATTGTCACCATTCGGCAGCGGGATGACTTCTGGCTCTCCACCTTATTAGACCCTCGCTACCGGCACAAAATGGGGGCCTTTTGTATACCCACTGAGAGGGAGGACAAACTGACCTACTACAAAGGCATCCTACATAGTCAGTTGGCCGATGCCAATCTGCAACATCGTCCAACTCGGGGGGGCCCCCTGCTCTCACCTTCCACTGCCATGGCTGCTGGGGATGAGTGGGGTGGCAGGAGCAGTACCAGCTGCAGCAGCCTAAGTCTACAGTCGCTGATGTGTAGCTTTCTTCACCCACATAGTGAAGCAACTCATTAGCAGCAGGTAAACCTGGAGCAGGACCTGAACCAGCAGGTGGTGGCATGCCTTGACATGACCATGCCAACACACCTTGAAGATCCGCTAGACTTCTGGACAGCCAATCTTGATTTGTGGCCGCAACTAGCAGAGTTTGGAAAAGCTGTCCTGCCCGGCCAGTAGTGTGCCATCAGAGCGGGTGTTTAGTGTGGTGGGGGCCGTAGTCACCCCAAAAAATACTCCTCTGTCCTCAAATAATGTGGAGAGACTGACCTTTTGTGAATATGAATCTGGCATCGATGAGCCAGGATTTCCACCCATCAATGCCAGATGCATCAGAGTAGATTGACCATGGTGCCGAACCAACACTTCACAAATATGAATAGTGCAAAACATGTTTAAGGCGCTGCTCCCCAGTAACAGACATTCCTCCGCATCATACCACAAGTAAGTATTGAGGATATGCATTAGCTAAAACTTCACTTTTATTACCATAAAATATATGTACTCCAATTTTTTTTTATTTTTTTTTACATCAAACAAATGGAAAGGTGTGCAAAAAACACAAAGTGCCATCTACACCACCAAGTATTGATAAGATGCAAAGACCTCTAAAAGGTAGAAGGGGACAACGTATGGTCCATTGTAACCGGTAGGGTTAAAAACTTCCCCGGTGAGGCCCTACTCTCACATTATTAATTCCCTTCTTTGCAAGTGTTACTCAACCTAAAAAGGGCGGCCCCACACAGAAACCTCTGCCTATTTACCCCTACAAACACTGCCCTTTCCCAGGGTTTTTAGGTGGAAATAGAGTTTCCTGTGTGGGGCCACCCTTTTTAGGGCAAGTAACACTTGCCAAGAAGGGAATTAATAATGAGAGAGTAGGGCCTTACAGGGGAAGTTTTTACCCCCATCAGGTATAATGGAGCATACGTTGTTCCCTTCCACCTTTTTAGAGGTCTTTGCATCACATCAATACTTGGTGGTGTAGGTGGCACATGGGGTTTTTTGCTCACCTTTCCTTTGGTTTGATAAAAAAAAATTGGGGGGCCATATATTTTATCCTAAACATTATTAAAGGTTAAGTTTTACGTAATGCAAATACTTATTTGTGCACACGAACACTTTTACAAAAGAGACCGTTTTCTTCTGCCTACCTACCTCAGCTACTATTCGGATCCTACCACCCACCTGATGCCACACCTCTGATGCCAAGTTCTCGTTTTTTCACCCACCTTCGTCACCAGGTGCTGGTATGGCCACCCACCGCACCACCTCTATCACCGGGTCACTTTCAGGACTCCTGATGATGCTGCCACCTCCAGACTGTCTCATTCTGCCACCATATGTTCTCCTCATGCTGCTGCCACCTCCAGGCTGTGTCCTTCAGCCACTATATGTTCTCTTCATGCAGCCGTTACCTCCACGCTGTGTAATTCAGCCACTATATGGTCTCCTCATACTGATGCCACCTCCAGGCTCTGACATTGTCCCGCCATGTGACATGTGACTCCTTGTTAGATTTGATCTTTTGTAACCACACTATTTATTCAAAGTAAACGCCAGGGCCTGGGACATTAAACTGGGGAGTGTAATATTAAATTAAAATTTCAAGATTTTACATTTAAAAAAATCAATGTAATCTTTTCAATATGGAGGCCCTATGATCATCGACATATGTCAGCTGTGGAATTACCACAAGAATCCAAGGAAACAGGTTGGAGCGATAACAATGAACCATAACTGATAAAATGAAACATTTGCAGTTCCACAAAGTGTAAGACAGTGGGATGGGATGTGGGGGCGCTCAGAGGCATGGGCTGGAAAACTGGTTGTAGCTTGTCTCGCGGCGGATATGCTCTATGCTCACCAGAATGGGTACTCAAAAATGTAAAGAAATTCAAATAAAATTTAAATTAAAATTACATTAAAAAATCTATTTATTCTCTTCAATTTTGACGCCATATGGTATCCTTGCTGCCAAATCCAGATGCTCTGCACCAGTGATTCTAATAGTGATGCCTGTAATCTGCATGTCATACTGAATAACAGTATTTCACTAATATATAGCAACTACCTATGCGTGTTAGGACAAGGCAAAGTGTTCTACACCCCTATTGAGGCTCTCTGTAGGCCAGAAATAGACGTTTTTAGTAGCGATTCGCTGCAAATAAATTCGGAACGAAACACATTTTTTGGGAAAATTTGGCAAATCGTCCGAATTGAATTTTTCTAAAGTTCTATCATCTCTTATTACAGGCATGCAGTGGTTTACTAGTTTTTATAGACCTACAACTCCTGGTGTGTCTTACTAGATGACAGCAAAAATGTTAACCCTCTCCTTACTATAATGTCATGTAGCTAAGAAATATTCACTGGCCACTTTATTAGGTACACCTTGCTACTCCCTTTTGCCTACATTATTGGTGGCATACTTTCTACAAAGTGCAGGAAGCTTTGCTCAGTAATTTTGCTCCATATTAACGTGATGACATCACGCAGTCCTTCCATATGGACATGATGACATCACACAGTTCCTCCATATGGACATGATGACATCACACAGTTCCTCCACATGGACATGATGACATCACGGAGTTGCTGTCTATTTGTTGGTGGCATGCCCATGATGAGAATCTCTGGTTCCACCATATCCCAGCGGTGATCTATTGGATGAGATCTGGTGACTGTAGAGGCCATTGGAATCCAGTGACCTCATTGTCCTGTATGAGATGTCATGTGACATGGGGTATTATCTTACTGGAACTATCATCAGAAGATGGGTCCACATAAATTATCTATTGGTACTAAGGGGCCCAAAGTGTGCCCAGAAAAGTCCCCCCACACCATTACACCACCACCAGCCTGATCCACTGATACAAGGCAGGAGGGATCCATAGGTTCATGTTGTTTATGCCAAATTCTGACCCTGACATCTGAATGTCACAGCTGGAATGGAGACTTATCAGACCAGACAACATTCTTCTATTGTCCAGACTTGGTGCCTATGTCAATTGTAGCCTCAGTTTTCTGTTCTTAGCTGACAGCAGTTGCCCCCGTGTGATCTTCTGCTACTATAGCCCATCTGCTGGATGTGTTGTGCATTCAGAGATCGTATTCTGCATACCTTGGTTATTTGAGTTACTGTTACCTTTCTATCATCTCAAACCAGTGTGTCCATTCTCCTCTGACATCAACAGGGCATTTCCAGACAACTGCTGCCCCCTAAATCTCTCTTTTTTTTTTTGGACAATTCTCTGTAAATGTTTTCATTTCTCTAACCTTTTCAACATTAAACTGTAGTTCCATTTGGGCTAGTGAGCGATCTGGAAACACCAGAGGGTAATATAGACTTTATTTATCTAGGCAGAGTTCATACACATGTTTTATATGGGGCCAGTAGGGTTCCAAATCATAAAGTCAGTGTTATCAATTTTATATTCCTGAATTATTGCAGGTATGGACCCGGTCCAGCAAACATATTCTGGTTTTAACTGGGTAATAATGTGTGAAGAAGAAAATATTTTTGAACATGTCATACCTGCAGGTAAAAACCCAATATAGGACTAACTAGTTTAAAGGGGAACTCCGGTGAATAATTTTTTTTTTTTTTAAATCAACTGGCGCCAGAACGTTAAACAGATTTGTGAATTATTTTTATTTAATCATTTTAATCCTTCCAGTATTTATCAGCTGCTGTATGCTCCACACGAAGTTCTTTTCTTTTTAAATCTATTTCCTGTCCGACCACAGTGCTCTCTGCTGACACCTCTGTCCATGTCAGGAACTGTCCGGAGCAGGAGAGGTACCAATAAAAACTAAAGATCACTGTGCAAACAATAATCCCCCAAATCCCCAAAAAATAACTGTTAGGTTAGAAATGAACAATTTTAAGCATACTCATTTTCTTGGGTAATTTAAAACAAAACCAATATAAATTGGGTTGTTGTAATCATATGGACCTACAAAAAAAAGGTAGTGTCAGTTTATCTAAGTGCACTGCATAGAAAGTAGGAAATAATTTTTTTTTCTTACCCCACAAATGTATTTTATTTTATTACATTTTTTTATTAATTTTTTTGGCTTAACCATAATGTTTTTTGATAAAATGAGTAATGTCATTACAAAATACACCTTGTTCCGCAAAAACAAGCCCCCTTATAGCCCTGTAGATGGGAAAATAAGAGTTTTGGCTATTAATAGATAAGGAGGACTCTTTAAAGACTAGAAACCAGTCCAGACTCTTTGTTGTAATTTACATAATTTAGTTGGACGAGGTTCGGCTGAGTCGGGAAATTGCTTCTCTGGATGGATTACACAATGCTAATATGCTATAGAAAAAGTAAGCAAAAGCTATGGAAATTTTGACAGATGGCTTAAAAGGCCAGAAAAGTTAAACAGAAAGTTACAGATTTGTAAATTATTTCTATTTAAAAATCTTAATCCTTTCAGCACTTTTCAGCTGATGTATGCTCCAAATGAAGTTGTGTAGTTCTTTCCAGTCTGACCACAGTGCTCTCTGCTTGTGTTGAGCACGAATATTCGTAATGCAAATTTTGATCGCGAATATCAGCATTTCACGAATATTTCGAATATAGTGATATATATTTGTAATGACAAATATTTATTTATTTTTTACATGCAAAATTTTATGAAAATGTTAATGCAAATTTTCCATGCAAATTTTCACATGGGAAAAAAATAGTGAATGAACAAAGCAAATATGCGAATTTCACGAACCTAAGACTAATAATCGTCAATATTAGTTCCCTTTACCATTAAAGAAGGGAGGGCTCAATATTCACGAATATGCGCATATGCGAAGAGCAGAGAGGGATGATCACTGATCACTGTGATGTGTACTGTGAAAAAACTAAGCGAATATTCGTAATTGCGAATATATAGTGCTATATTCACAATATTCGAGATTTCGCAAATATGCTATATTCACGATTTAAAATTCGAATTTCGAATATTCGCGAGCAACACTAGTCCACAGTGCTCTCTGCTGACACCTGATGCCTGCATCATGAACTGTCCAGAGCAGCATAGGTTTGCTATGGGGATTTCCTCCTACTTTGGACAGTTCCTGATATGGGCATCAGGTGTCAGCAGAGAGCACTGTGGACTAGTGTTGCTAGTGAATATTAAAAATTCAAATTTTAATTGCGAATATCGCATATCGAATATTGTGAATTTACAAATCTTTAAGTAATTTACAAATCTGTTTAACTTTCTGTCACCGGTTGGAGTACCCCTTTTAAGGACCAGGGGCGTACATGCGTACATGTAAGCCCTGGTCCCGTTACCAGACTTTGAAGTGCACTCAAGAGCTGAGAACGCTTAAAACCCTGTGGGTCCTGACTGCTATCAGCAGCCAGGATCCAGGGTTGATGCCAGGCAATGCCAATCGGGCCTATGCCGGCATTAAACCTTTACGCCACAATCGAAGTAAAAGTGTCCCGGCAGCTCAGCAGAGCTGATCGGGACCATTGCGGGGAAACCGCAATGTCTCGATTAGCTGTGAGGATGAATGGAGGGTGCTCATCTGCCTTCTCTCCATCCGATCGGTGATCATCTGCTCCAAGCCAAGTCGTCTGGAGCAGCAGAGCACCGATAACACTGATCAATGCTATGCTATGGCATAGCATTGATCAGTGTTTGCAATCAAAATCCTATGGGGGCTTAAAAAAAAAAATTTAACTCTTGGCTTGGCAACCACATAAAAAAAATAAAAAATAAAATAAAATAGTTCAAACACAAAATGAACACGAAAACATTTCTGAACATTGTGTTCCCTATCCCTCACAGAAAAGCGTCAATGGCCCATGGAAGAAAATAAATTCATAGTAAACTGTTTATTTTGTTTACATGTAATTAAGTTCTACCTCTTGACCTGGTTTAAGGGACAGTCCTGCAAAAACATCTGGAACATATATTTTTTCCATGCACCTCTTTTCTGATCTGGTTTGTGCCTTATTTAGGCACCAAGCTCAAAACCTTTTTAGGAAATGTTGCTTCTTTCGTTTTTGAGGGGCCCTTTTAAAAATGAAAGACGTGATTAGATTGATTGCTATGGGCAACTGATCAACTTTTCCTCTGAATAAATGTTGATAAATCTTCCCCATTGTATCTAAATTGTCGGTGTGGTTGAACATTTTGACCCTTTTGCCTTGCCTAGATTTTTAGTTTTTCTCAATGTTTAGAGGATTACTGTATATTCATATAATTTCTATTAATTAGTATTTTTTTGAACCTGATAACTTGGCCATGAAGTATGGTCTTATCATTGGGTATAGATGTGCCTAGAATGAGTACAAACAAGTGAGAGTTGAGAAGGAGGCAGCATGGGAAAATTCTTGTGTACGGGTAAAGTACAAGTTATCCAAACTGAGATGAGGACTGGGTTAGTCCGAAGGCAGATCCCAACCTAAGCAATATTAAAGCCTATCCTCTGACCATGATGAATGAAGACAGAGACTTCATGGCTTCTGATTCACAATCCAGTTGGCATAGTATTATTTTAGTTCATTGTTGCTCTGTATTAAATACCGTATTTATCGGGGTATACCACGCACCGGCCTATAACACGCACCCTCATTTTACCAAGGATATTTGGGTAAAAAAAGTTTTTTACCCAAATATCCATGATAAAATGAGGGTGCGTGTGTGCGCGTGTATACCCCGATATACCCCCAGGAAAGGCAGGGGGAGAGAGGCCGTCGCTGCTCGCTTCTCTCCCCCTGCCTTTCCTGGGGTCTAGAGCACTGCTGCCGGCCCTTTTCACCCCCTGGTTATCGGCGCCGACAGCCAGGGGGAGAGAAGGGGCAGCGGCACCCATTGCCGGTGCCGCTGCCCCGTTGCCTCCCCCCATCCCCGGTGGCATAATTACCTGAGTCCGGTCCGCGCTGCTCCAGGCCTCCGTCGTGCGTCCCCAGCGTCGTTGCTATGCACGGCGCGGCGCTCTGACGTCATGCGCCGCACCGTTCAGCGCATAGCAACCAGGGGGTGAAAAGGGGGTGCCGATAACCAGGGGGTGAAAAGGGCCGGCAGCAGCGCTCTAGACCCCAGGGAAGGCAGGGGGAGAGAAGCGGGCAGCGACGGCCTCTCTCCCCCTGCCTTTCCTGGGGGTGTATCGGCGTATAACACGCACACAGACTTTAGGCAAAAAATTTTTGCCTAAAAAGTGCGTGTTATACGCCAATAAATACGGTATTTATGAAGGGTCCTCTAAACCAGTGGTCCCCAACCCAGTACTCAAGGCCCAACAACAGTCCAGGATTTTAATGATTTCCTGTTCTATGCCTACGGAATAGGCAACCAGTCAAATTCTGGACTGTTGGTGGAGCCCTGAGGACTGGGTTGGGGACCACTATTGTATTCCTATGAAATAGAACAGGGAACCATTCAACATATCCTGGACTATTGGTGGATCATTTATTTATTTATTTTTTAAGTATTTAAGATTTTGCTATTTTAAAGAACATACATCACCAACAAGGTGAAACAGAGAAACAGTCTCCACAGGTCCCAGAGACCAGCACCATAATAAACACAGGAATTCAAGGTAAGATTAAGCACATGCTATCAGCATAAAAGGGCTATATCTGAGACCGTACTGGAGAAAGGCCCAACACAGACAAAACAGACACTCACACACACTCACATCCCAGCAATCCAAATCCATAGGAACCTCGGGTGAAAGCGCCATTAGGGAGGTCTTAGCCCAGGTGACCCGCAAGCCTGAAATCGAACCAAACCAGTCAAGTAGGTCAATTAAAGACAGGAGAGAGCCCTCTGCATACACCAAGTACACTAATGTATCATCTGCATATAGGGATACCTTTTCAACAATAGAATCCCTGGGTATACCACAAATAGGGGGATCCTTACAGATGGCCGCCGCTAGAGGCTTTACCGCAAGCCCAAATAGGAAAGGGGACAGCAGACAACCCTGCCTCATCCAGCGACCTAAGGGAAAGAGTGCAGAGACATCCAAATTAGTCCAAATGCGGGTATAGGGTTATCATATAAAAGGCGGACCCAAGCACAGAAACGGGGACCAAACCAGAACCTCCCAGAGATAGGGCCATACTACAAAACCAAAGGCCTTGTAGACATCTAAACTATATCACTCCAGAAGGAAATCCTGCCCCCACCACCATAATATTAAGTTGTGGGCGCTTAACATTAACATCAGTAGCTCTACCCGGCATAAACCCAGTTTGGTCAGGATGACTGACAGAGGCAATGACACTATGAAGGCGAGTAGCCAGAACTCTAGCTAAAATTTTTATATCAACATTGAGCAGAGAGATAGGTCTGTAAGAACCAGGTAGCAACAGATCCTTACCAGGCTTGGGGAGTACAACAATCAAAGCATCCCTCGTAGAGTCTGGAAGAGAGTCTGCGACAGCCACCAAGTGAAACAATCTAAGCAGTATAGGGGCCAGCCTCTCCTCATTCATCCCGTACCAGTCACCAATCATCCTGACTCACCTCTTCAACTGTAAAAGGAGCATCGAACACCTTCACCTGCACCCGATTAAGCATGGGAAGGGATAGGTGTTGTAGAAAAAAATAGGATTTCCCGCTGACAGGGCTGAATAGGAGCAGAAAATTAAGAGGCATAAAAGTCTCTCTTATAGAAGACGGAATTAATCATCTGGGGGTCAGACACCACAGCACCATCACCACCCCGATACACGGAATAGAGGCGGCTGGCCAACTAGCTCTCGCCAAATGAGCCAGAAACTTCCCATTCTTGTTCCCAAACTCAAAAAGGGCCGCCTCACTGTCTGCCAACTGCAACTGGAGCCTATCCCTCTGAACCACCAAAAGAGACCGCTGTGTAGGTACTGGAGTCCTCTGTGTAGGTACAGGAGACCACAGGGGCACTCAAGGAGGTAGATCACCATCCAACCTCCTCGAGTGCCTCTGTGGTCTCCAGTACGTCGGACGTACCATTCAACCACTGAATCAGCGCATTAACAAGCACAGATCTAATGTCACCAAGGGGTACCAACTCCATAGTGTCTCCAGGCATGCAGCGGAAAAGCACAACAGCGACTTCAGGTGTCACACAATCACACCCATTGAACACATCTCCGCCGACACGGCCCACCGCTTCGCAGTACTGAGGAAATGTGAAAACTTCTGGATCTTCACCCTCAAAACTTTGACCTCCTCGGGTCTGAATGAATACATCGAAAATGTTACGTAATCCATACCCCCAGTCCACCCACTGATGCCAGCCAAAGACAGCACAAGGTCCCGATGACATCATGACAGCCGCACAAGATGCCTCCTCACTGCGGGACAAGCTGACAGCAAGCCACCGCCGAAACCACCTGTCTCTCCACTCCCCTTCTACCTCTTTTCTTCCTTACAAGTTTACAGCTCCTCCATGACAAGTTCCGAGTGTGTTCCAGACTTCAATGACCTCCAGATTAGATGACAGCCCGCCCGGACGATGATAAAGTCTGACACCAGCATCCTGACAACACTACAACACATCTGTCATGACGAGCGCTCCGGTCTCTGCCTCTAGATTGGAGCGCTCGCCTCCTGCTGCAGCCATGCGCGCCCCAGTTCTTCACCCTGACCGAGAGCGCAGTGTTCCTGTGGTCTCCTGCGTGGATACGGGTCACGTCGCGGCTCGTCCTCGCACGCGATCCGCATCCCAGTCTCATTTACCTCTCCCCGCTCCTGTGTACACCGGCCACGTGTCCCGGCGCGCGCATCCCTGCACAGCGATGACAGCCTCCTCCTACTGCCTCCTAATTGGTCCCACGGACGCCGGCAGCTTCCTTATTGGTCGCCACCATGGACATTTCTCGCGGTTCAGTTTGAACATCCAAATACTCCTGTAAAAGACTATACCTATGCTTTTTTACATGCTTTTTGTGGTTTTCATGCCCCTTCTTTGAATATGTCTTAATATATAGATCTTTAATGCCCGGCCCTTACCTGGCCCCAGCACATGACGTCACCAGCTCACCTGGTTTTGGCGCCATTTTTTCATTTATTTAAACACGTATACCTGTCACCTTGCCATACAGCAACCACCTGCAATTGAAAAAGGGAGCTGTGACTCCCGAAACGCATCTTGCTTTATATTTATTATTTTCTTTGATTTCTTATGCTGTAAGAATAAATTATTTATTTTTCACCAATACCAGCGACTTCGGGTTATTTCCTTGAGAGCGCCATCACAGCTTTTTTCTCCTATACCCCATGCGTTCCGTCGCAAAGCGACTTCCTCAGGGGTGGTTTAATGACCCCGTCCTCTGCTTTAACATCTGTGTCGTTGGCCTGTGTGGAGTGCCTCCCACGTGTGGTATTGTATATGGGCTATAGGACAGCATTTTAGACGCTAATATTACTGCATTATTGTCTTCTATCTAGGACTATTTATTATGTCATTCCATTGTGGTACCATTTGTGCCTTTATATTGTGTTATCCTGAGTAGCCACATTGAGCCGACCACATTTATTGATATCAGAACTTCAGTAGGACGGGGTCATTTATTGGGGGCAGGGGGTCATGGCCCTGCTCTGAAGTTGTGGCTTTTTGATAGTAAGATGTATTGCACTGAGTTGCACCCACTTTCATATATGATATTATGGTGAGCCACCCCCCCCCCCCCCCCAAACACACACTGTTTTTTTGTGTGGCAAATTAGGCTAAAGTAGTGGGAGCCCTCACATTATGTGGCCGCTCACTCTGGCATCCAGACCACGCCTCTCCTGTTGGCGGAGCCTTAAACGGGTACTCCAGTGGAGCCAGTTGATATGAAAAAAATTGTTTTCCACCGGAGTACCGCTTTAAGGACTGGGTTGGTGATCTGTGCTCTATAATATGGTAGTTGTCTTCAGATTTATTTTGAGGAGCAGAGTTCCTAATGTCTAGGATAATTGAAACTAGCTCTTACCCAAGAGTTGGATATTGGATTTTAGAGGGTATGAAGTTTTTCTGTTCTTCCAATTCAAAGCAACTTGGCTTATGCCCCTTCCACACTGTCATTTCTCCCCTACGAGAACAACCGTCAAAGTTAGTGATGAGCGGCAGGGGCCATATTCGAATTTGCAATATTTATCGCAAATGGACGAATATTCATCCTATGTTCGCGAAATTCACATATTGGCTATGTTCGTTCCCTTTTCTTCCATGCAAAATTTTGTAATGGAATTTGTATAGTGCGCATATAGTGCGATTATCTTTCACCTGAAAGAAGGGAGGGATCAGTGTCCTCTGGAAGTGCCAATATTAGCGAATATATTTGCATATACGAAATATTCGCGCTCAACACCGACTCACACAGTAAATAATACTGGAGCCTTCTTTGGACCACAAGCTGGAAGCAGGGAGGGATGATCACTTTTGTTTTTTACACAGTACATATTGTTGTGATGTCTATTGTGAAAAAAAAAAACTAATATTGTAAATATTTACGAAATCGCAAAGTGGCGATTATTCGTGGTAAAATTTAGCATTTTGAATATTCATGCTCAATATTAGTCAAAGTCTATCTTTTTTTTTTTTTCTGACTTTAACGGCTGTTCTCGTGACTCAGTCGCCGGGACCTATTATGAATGGCGGGACAGTAATTTTTCTCCCGCTATTCGGCCCGACTCTCCAGATGGCCGTCACACTGCTGTGTACTAATGGCAGTGTGAAAGATGCCTTAGCTGGCATAGAAGGAAAAGCTTTCTGCTTTTCTCTGCCTCTATGTAAAAATGTGTGGCCAACATAAAGGGATGGCAAGGCTGTTGAACGCCTATTGGTGGCATCCCTCGGCTCAAGCTCTAGGATTAGGAAAGGTAAGTTAACAGACCCAAGTGCTAAATGGATCACTAGCAAATTAAAGGGGTTATCCAGGAAAAAAAAATGCATGTATCAACTGGCTCCAGAAAGTTAAACGTAATTTACAAATCTTTCTATTAAAAAAAAATCTTAATCCTTTCAGTACTTATGAGCTGCTGAAGTTGAGTTGTTCTTTTCTGTCTAAGTGCTCTCTGATGACAAGTGTCTCAGGAACTGCCCAGTTTAGAAGCAAATTCCCATAGCAAACCTCTTCTACTCTGTGCAGTTCCCGAGACAAGCATAGATGTCAGCAGAGAGTACTGTTGCCAGACAGAAAAGAACAACTCAACTTCAGCAGCTGATAATTATTGGAAGGATTAAGATTTTTTAATAGTAGTAATTTACAAATCTGTTTAACTTTCTGGAGCCAGTTAAAAAATAAATATAAATATATAATACAACAAAACCCAAGAGAGCAGCACTCCTATACAGCCGTGAGTAGATGATGGGGTGCAGACAGTGCATAAAATCTTGGTAGCAGATCCTTTTCAATAGTACACGAATAGGCAACAGCACTACCGTATGGTGCAAATAAAATGGTCCTTTCTTCACAGCAACATCGTGGCAACATTTCGGCTAGCTCACCTAGCCATTGTCAAGCAACAAAATGTGCATATATGTGAGAATATATGGCCACACAGGGCCCATCAATTAGTGACATCACAGAGCATATTTAAAATAAACATATAGCTCAATATAGAAACAGACATTCATATGGCATCCCACTATAGGAATGCAGAGTGCGATTGTATGTACATACAGTAAAGTGCATATTACACTTATAATTCGTTAATTGGTGTCCATGTGTGAATGGCGTTTACTAATTCCCTGGGCGGAGACACGGGTGCTCTACAGGTTGGTATGGGAGACAGCAAGGTAAACAAAGTCCACATGTATTCAGTTCCGCAACGCCGTTCTCCTCGGCGTGCAGGCCGGAAGCCGGAAGGGGCGTCATAGTCGGTCACGAGTTCACTGTTGGTAGGCTGCGGCCAAGCTTCTGCCTGCGCAGGCGCTCTGAAGCTTCTCGCTGTATCGCAGCCATCTTGGTGTAGGGCAATAGGTGCACAGCAATCCCCACTGCACTTCTAGCAATCTGGTCATCTTCGGCTATTGCGGAACCGCAGTCTGCCAGTTAACCTCTCCATGTCCACCACGGTCCCCACCATATGGCGGTTGCCCCGGGTAACAAGGATGCACAGTACAGTAAACCGGGGAAGTGACCTCATAGCCCTCATATGAATAGATAAGTAGTACCGACCTTGTATTCTCGCCATTACCGGCTGTTGCGTGTAGAAAAACTATAGCTGTCTCCTTACTTGTTATAGACTGAGCAACCCTTGTCCACCGTCCTGTAAAGCAAACACACACAATAATATTAAAATTATGGTTACACATAACTGAAAAAACATATACAAAATTACTAATACATACTTTTTCTCATCCCACCTATACAGAGTGATGCAATGGATCTCATGCATTGCAAATATCATGTATTATTTTGAAATCCACGTTCAAGCCATATGGCCTGAGTGAATTCAGCTCAAAGATCCACCATAGTTCTCTCTTTTTTAATTATGCTGTACGGTTGCCACCTCATTTTAGTTTAGTTACCTGATCAAGTAACATGAATTTTAACTCGCTCTCCTTGTGTCCTGCATCTATGAAATGTTTAGGTACTGGTAAATCGGTGCGGCCCTTCCGAATAGTGTACATGTGCTGGTTTATCCTGGTTTTAGCATCCCAGGTGGTCTCCCCTACATAAAGTAGTTGGCAGGGGCACCACAGCACATAAATTACGTGGTCCAACGTACATGTTAGATAACTTTTGATAGTATATCTCTTGTCAGTCGCTGGGTGTATAAATTCCCTGCCCTTCTGCATGTAGGAACAATTCACGCAGGAGCGGCAGGGAAAAGAGCCCTTGCTAATACCAGATATAGAGGTTTGGTGAGGTTTATCCAAAGCTACGTCCGTCTTAACCAGTTTGTCCCTAAGGTTGCCACCCCTTCTGTAGGACATAAAGGGGGGCACTCGAACTCAGGGATGCCCTTATGTCCTTCTCTGAGTATGTGCCAATGTCTCCTCATGATGTTTTTAATTTTCTGTGATGCCTCTGAGTACGTAGAGACAAAGGCTACGCGTTGGCTGAGGTTGGTCTCGCGGCCTCTCAGCAGCTCCTGTCTGTCCATACCCACTACTTTTCTCCTACAGTCGCCCACTAGTCTTCTAGGATACCCTCTGCGTATGAAGTTTTTTGTCATGGTGTCTAATGCCCGATCGACATGTTGCTGTGTATTAATGATACGTTTCGCCCTGATCATTTGGCTGGTCGGTAGCTAGCGTACCATATTCCTTGGGTGATTGCTGTCAAACCTGAGTGTCGATTTACGGTCCGTCGGTTTTATAAAGATGTCAGTGTCTAAGTGATGTCCTGAGATGGTACCTTGAGTGTCCAGAAAGTTGACTGTAGTAGAAGAGAAGGTCAGGGTAAAATTTATGCTGTCCACCATAGAATTCAAAAATTCTTGAAAGACATGTAGTTGAGTCCATAACAAGAAAACATCATCTATGTAACGCCACCACCTCAGCACATGGCTGAAGTGGTGGCATGCATAGATGATGTTTTCCTCTATGTGTGCCATGTAGATGTTCGCGTATGTTGGCGCCACATTGGTCCCCATAGCTGTACCTGTGCGTTGTATGCAATGGATGTCGTTAAACATGAACTGTTTTTTGTCAATGCAATGTACAAAAGTTCAGTAAGGAGTGTCTTCCTCTCAGGTGAAAAATCCTCTGCAATAATGGAGGACACAGCCTGTACACCTCCATTGTGGGGTATGGAGGTGTACAGGCTGACAACATCGAAGGAAGCCAATATGGCTCCCTCCGGCACATGAATTCCACTCAATTTGTTGAGAAAGTTGCCTGTATCCCTTATGTATAACTTAGCTGATGTGGCATAGGGTCTGAGAATCCTATCCAAAAATATAGATATATGACTAGTCACAGACCCTTGTCCGGAGACTATTGGTCTCCCGGGGGGGGGGGGGGGGGGGTCAATCAATGCCTTATGTATTTTAGGTAACACATAAATCATAGGTCTGACAGGGTGAATAATGTAGAGATAGTTGTACAAAGGTTCATCAAGAAGATCCTGTCCCTTAGCCTCCAGCAATACTCTTTTAATGTACGCCCCTGTATTTCCCATTTGGGATCATAAGTAAACCCACTGTAAGTGTGTGTATGTGTATATATATATATATATATATATATATGTGTATATATATATATATATATATATATATATATATATATATTAATATTATTAAATATTAAACGTTTTTTCCCTGGAATACCCGTTTTAACAACTTCATCTTTCGAGAGCACAGTGTGTCAAACCTTGAAAGTAAATCTACACGGTCAACATTTCAGAAGACAATTCCATATTTTCAGTGTGTGAGTGGGATGGAGGTAGGTGTCCTCTGGAATGTAACCCTGGTGTATTCATCATGGAAGGATTGGATTGTTTACTTTTCTAGACCAGAGATTAATTCCATTAGCATTCTACGAATGTATATCTCTATGAGCAATGTGTAATATTATTATCATACTACTTATCTCTCAGAGACACATTGATGCAAAGCTCAAAATTATAGTTTAAGATGTCATCTGAAAAATCTTAAGTAAAACAATCTTTGAATTATGGATGTGCTCCATTTTATAGTGTTTAGGTATTTGGGCTTGCATCTAAAGGAGAGTAAGGAGATGGTGTTAAAGGGGTACTCCACTGGCCAGTGTTTGGAACATTTAGTTCCGAACGCTGTGTGTGCGCTGTGGGGGTTGGGCCACGCCCCCTCAATGCAAGTCTATGGGAGGGGGCATGGTTGCCACGCCCCCTCCCATAGACTTGCATTGAGGGGGCGTGGCCCAACCCCCACAGCGCACACACAGCGTTCGGAACTAAATGTTCCAAACACTGGCCAGTGGAGTACTCCTTATGCTATGGGGTAATGGGGTAACGGGAGATTTAAAGCAAAACAGTCATCACTTTCATGCTGCCTGAACTACAAGTCATCGGGATGGTCCCCAGCAGCTAATTGATAGATCTTTCCCTGTATGAGATCTATTAAGGCCAGCAGGTTGGAGAGAAGTCACCAGAGACTGCTCCAAAAACTCTTGGTCCAGGCAGCATGAACGTAATGATAGATTCTCTTTACTTTAATAAAGAAAAATGCACATTGGAAAACTAGATGTTCTCTCTGTCTCTCAATGTTTACTTGACATTTGCATTGAACATGAATATGCTCTATAGTTCCTTGACTGTAGTAATCTTCATTGGGATGCGCCTTCATCTACCATATCTCCAGTTCTTGCCTTAGTTTAGATTAGCGTTTCTCAAGCGTGTTCCTCAGGTCCCCCCCAACAGGTCATGTTTTCTGGATTTCCTTAGTCTTTCACAGGTGATATAATTATGGTCAGTGAATCGAGCATCACCACAAAACTAAGGAAATCCTGAAAACATGACCTGTTGGGGGTACTTGAGGACCGTGCTTGAGAAACACTAGACTAGACGGACCATCTGGTCTTTTCCAGCCATTATCATTCTGATCAACTATTAACCTGAATGTTTTCATGTGACAAATCTGTTTGTGAGATCTAAGCAGAATTAAATAGGGCATCACATCTCATCTAAAAACGTAACTAGGTTGATACACGAACAACGATTGAACCATCAATCATCTGCTAAAGGAACCTTTCGAAAATGCAGCCATACGTGTTCTAGTCCATATTGGCCTTTCCAGTCAGTACAAGACATGATCAGTAATCAATATCTGGCAAAAGATGAACATTCTGAGAGGAACATGTCACAATAGATTATTTGTGACCAACCACTATTGTAGACCATGTTCAAACACTGCCAAACCCACACAACGATGGCCTATCATTGGTTGGCTCCAATATACGTGTGTGAGTTCTGAATTAGGCAAGAGAAGAAAGCTGTTGCCGGACACCTTAGGTGATGACGTATCTCCCTGAGAATTAAAACTCAACATGACCGGTTCCTCTCTTTCCGGCATCGGTTAGTGGGGCAAGACTGCTCCACAAATTCTTTTATTTCCTTTTCTACATTCGGTATCTTGGTTCTAAGCATTTGGGAGCCCTGTAAGAATAATTCCTTACCCATCTGCCTTACGTTGTCTATGACCAGAATTAAAGGGGCTTAAAGGGGTACTCTGCTGAAAACATCTTATCCCCTATCCAAAGGATACAGGATAAGATGTCTAATTGGGGGGGGGTCCCGACGCTGGGGACCCACGCGATCTCCAGGCCGCTAGCAGCGGTGTCTGGAGCACTGAAGCTTGGATCTTCTGTGTTAGTGATGTCCCGCCACCCCCCTCCATTCAGGTCTATGGGAGGGGGCATGACGGGTAATACACAGCCGTCACGCCTCCTCACATAAATGGAAGGGGCGTGGCGGTCCTGTTCGCCAGTCATCGGGCATGAAGCGAAGTTCGATCAGTGCACCAAATGACGGGTGCCGCAGCGGAGATCACAGGGATCCCCAACGGCAGGACCCCGGTGATTGGACATCTTATTCCCTAGCCTTTGGATAGGTGACGACATGTTTTCAGTGGAATACCCCTTTAAAACACTACCAGGTGGAGAGGGAAATGTATGACTTTACACTCATTAAATAAACATTCAATAGTAAATCAATTCAGAATTATTAATCTCTTTTAGAAACCAAGAAATATTAATGGACATGATCTGTATATATAGCTATTTAGACTTTATCCTCTGTACAAAAAGTTATATAAAAATACACAAAATACATATAATAATTTGCAACAACATTTTGGTGGTACGGTCTTGCATTTCAAGCCACATCCCAGAAGTCTCCAACCTTGTCCTTGAGTCCCACCAACAGTCCAGGATTAGAATTTTCCCTGGTTCTATCACAATGGAGTAACTGAAAACCTCAGAATGTTGGTGGTCCTTGAAGACTGGGGTAGGGACCACTGTGCTAAGGTGTGCCCATGATCTTGGTCTAGATCAATTATCTCAAATTATGGCCCTTCAGATATTGCAAAACTTCAACTCCCAGCATGCCCGGACAGCCAACGGCTGTCCGGGCATGCTGGGAGTTAACGTTTTGCAACATCTGGGGGGGGGGGCACAGTTTGAGACCATTGGTCTCAAGCGTCTTATTGATATTATATAGTGGTGGGACAAGTTCTAGTTTCTGCTATACAATGTTGGTAGGAATCTATAAATGCTGTGTATAGCCATAGACTCATGTAATGACGCTTCATGCTGGCTTCTCAAGAAGCGCTACTCCTGTATTTATTAAATATGGTAATATTCCATAATGGATGGATAACCTTAAGCTGCAGATGTGTTTTTCATTAGGAGATAATTACTACTTTGTTATATAAGGTCGCTAATAGTGAAAGGAATACAATGCATTCACTTATAGGGAATATATCAGCAGTTTTGATCGCTCAAGTTTCCATATAAAGAACAGAGATGAGCTAAAACAGAAGAGTCAGGTCTTGCTGTTTGGATCCCTCAAAACTGTTTAAAGGGATTATCCACCATAAGGTGATTTTGGTGCTTACCTGCTAGACAGTAATGGACTTGGAAAGCATATGTGCTTGTCTTGGGGCTAAATATCTCTGTTGTGAGCCCACTATAATAAATATATATATTTTTTTTGTTAAAAGGCTATTTCCTGTTGGAGTTCCTTCACTCCAACTAAAAGTCCCAGGATCCCTTGTTTGTAAGTGCAAGTTCACTTTTCTCCCTCCCGCACAACAGTCACCCGCCCGTTGAAGCACACCTGAGACACAATTCCCTGCAGCCCTGTGGAGAATGATCATCCACCCCCCCCCCAACCCATCGGTCGTTCCACCCATTGAAGAACAGACAGGCTTCCTATCGACACCTGACTAGTGATATAATGTCTCGGGCTGCACTGCAATCTGGGAAAACCTGAGATGACACTCATTTTGTTTGCTGTTAATAATGAACATTCGAGCAAAGATCACATGAGAATTGTGAGACCATCATGAAACACAGGTGCAGATACAATATAATGCATTACACTAACTAACACTATCAGATGCAATATAATGAACTACAGCCCCTGTAGCATAGTCAAATAAAAAATCTGGAATACCCCTTTTAAGGTTCCATGTAAAGAACAGGTAGAAAATTGGAATTGAAAAGTCAGGTGGTTCAGGTTATATATCCAAAAATATTTTGTAATGCCAGGGCCCCACTATCTCAAGTCCCCTATATCCTTGTAGTCTACTACTCACATATACACATTTATATTATCTGGTTTCCGCTCCCTTCACTCCACAGAAACGGCCCTAACCAAAGTCACTAACGATTTTCTGACGGCCAAATCAAATGGCAATTTCTCTTTACTGATTCTCTTGGACCTGTCTGCAGCTTTTGACACTGTGGATCACCAACTCCTCAGTAGTCTCCGCTCCATCGGTCTCAAGGACTCTGCTCTCGCCTGGTTTTCCTCCTATCTCTCTGGCCGCTCCTTTAGTGTGTCGTTTTCTGGCTCTACTTCTTCTCCTCTTCCCCTTGCTGTCAGGGTTCCCCAGGGATCGGTCCTGGGTCCTCTACTCTTTTCACTCTACACATCCCCCATTGTAAAAACAATCAGTAGATTTGGTTTACAGTACCACCTCTATGCTGATGACACCCAACTCTATACCTCCTCCGCCAACATCACCCCTGCACTCCTACAGAATATCAGTGACTGTCTCTCTGCTATCTCTGACATCATGTCCTCTTTATATCTGAAACTAAATCTTTCGAAAACAGAACTTCTTGTTTTTTCTCCATCAACTGATACTGTACCTAACCCTGATATTTCCATCTTTGTATGTGGCACTACCATAACTCCCGGGCAGCAGGCTCGCTGTCTTGGAGTTATACTTGACTCTGATCTGTCTTTCACTCCCCATATTCAGTCCCTTTCATGTTCTTGTTACCTGCATCTCAAAAACATTTCCAGAATCTGCCCGTTTCTCACTACTGAAACTGCTAAAACTCTCATTATTGCTTTGATTCACTCCTGCCTCGACTACTGTAACTCTTTACTAATAGGCCTTCCTTTCTCCAAACTCTCTCCCCTCCAGTCCATCCTTAATACCGCAGCCAGACTCATCTTCCTCTCCAGCCGCTACACCGATGCCTCCTCCCTGTGCTAGTCACTACACTGGTTACCAGTTCAGTCCAGAATACAGTACAAAATCCTCAGTCTCACACACAAAGCTCACCACAATGCTGCAACCCCCTACATCTCCTCTCTCATCTCCGTCTACCATCCTACACGTTCTCTCCGATCTGCTAATGATCTAACACTAACATCTTCTATAATCCGAACTTCTCACTCCCGTCTCCAAGACTTGACTCGTGCTGCACCGGCTCTCTGGAATGCTATCCCTCAATCCCTCAGACTCAACAACAATATCCATAGTTTCAAGCGTGGCCTAAAAACACATCTCTTCAGACAGGCCTATAACGTTCTCTAATTGGCCCCAACACATCCCCAACACATCCCCAACACATCCCCAACATATCCCCAACATATCCTCAATATATCCCCACACCTCTTGTTTGAATAGTTATTGTGTAATATTATGTCTGATACTTGTGTTTGTTTGTACCCCATAATTGTAAGCGCTGCGGAATCTGTAGGCGCTAGATAAATAAATAAAATAAAATAAATAAATATTTCACCCACACCACCAAATGAGTCCTTAAGAACCAGTACATTTTCCTTCAATGTTTCTTTTTGTGCATGCAGTTCTCTGCTTGTATAAACCCGGTGTAGCTTTTAGGGGTCTGCACTCACTGGATTCTTGGACGATCCATCAGATTGAGCACACCTATTACCTTTTACTTAATATATATATATATATAATCTCAGTGGTCTCCAAACTTTGGATTTCCAGCTGTCCTGGCATGCATGGAGTTTTAGGCTTTCAATAGCTTGAGATCCACAATTTGAAGACCACTGATGTACATGGTGAAATAAGAAGATACTAGATTTATGTGGATAGAACATTAATCCAGGGATTTATTCTGATGCCATATTTGGAGTCGGGAAGGAATTTTTCTGTCAAGGGGCAATTGGCATCAGCCTCATAGGGGTTTTGGCTTCCTCTGGATCAACGCATTAGGTCTTTAGGTTAAACTCGATCGACTCCTGTGTTTTTTGTTTTTGTTTTTTTTCAACCTTATGAACTATGTAACAGTTTATGTAAACTTCCCTGCAGTTGGGGGACCAAAGTGAGACTTTTAATTCTCCAAAATAGCTGATTGTGGACATTGATATATGCTGATGTCCTTCATAGCCAAATGTATATGTTCTACTAATAAAGTAGAAGAATTAAAGGGCGATTCTGGGCAAAAACATCTTATCCCCTATCGAAAGGACCCTCCGCGATCTCCCTGCAGCAGCCCGCATTCTATGCGTAGCTGCGTCTGAAGTTTCGGAAACCTCAGTGCTTCCGAGACGGGGACGTGACATGACGCCACTCCCCCTCCATTCATGTCTATGGGGAGGGGGCATTGCGGCCGTTACGCCCCCTCCCATAGAAATTAATGGAGGGGGCATGGCGTGATGTCACGTCTCCATCTCGGAAGCCTCAAGGTTTCCGAAGCTTCAGATGCAGCTACGCATAGAATGCGGGCTGCTGCAGGGAGATCTAGGGGGGAACCCAGCGGCAGGCCCCCCCACGATCAGACATCTTATCCCCTATCCTTTCAATAGGGGATAAGATGTTTTTGCCCGGAATACCCCTTTAAATGTGTGCCGAATGCCCCTGATGCTACTGAACAACCAGGAGAAACACTACTCAATGTTTTCCCCTTTAGTCATTAGAGTTGAGGTAACAAAACCTATTGGCTGTAATACAATGACATCACAACTCTAACAAAGTCTCTGCTCAGTACGGCCCTGGTGTTTATTCTTGTTGTGCATTTTAATATATGGACTCTATCAACAGGCAACACAACAAACATTAATGACATGTCAAATAGGTATGGATATGCCCCCCACAGGTCTAGAGATCAGGGCTTGCTTGTTTCCATAGTAAAGAGGCCTCCTCACCATGAATGGGGGCCTGACTGCTACTTAAAGGGGTACTCAGCCCCTAGACATCTTATCCCCTATTTAAAGGTGTGATGCGGGGCAGAGTTGCGCCCTGCTCGTGACAACACGGCTATGCCCCCTCAATGAAAGTCTATGTGAGGGGGCGTGACGACTATAACGCCCCCACCCATAGACTTGCATTGAGGGAACGTGGCCGTGACATCACAAGCCTTCGGCGCTGCACTCGACGGTCTAATCGAACACTGGGTGCAGCAGGGAGGTCCTTTGGATAGGGGATAAGATGTCTAGGGGCAGAGTACTCCTTTAAAGAGGACACAAAATTGCACCTCTTCAGTCAGCACACAAGGAGAAAGGCAAAAAAAACCTCCATCAGGCACTACGTGTGCCGTTATCCTCAGCATGAAAGATACAAGTCACATAAAGCCCCTCACCCTCATGTTGTATCTGTAATGTATTGAAAAGTAGGAACATGTCCTCCACTTGCCGGGAACAGCAACAAGGTTTCGGTGTGAAGAACAGAAGCTAAAGGAAACGGTAGATAGGAGTGAGATATGCTGACCAGACAGGGTACAGCATCGGTGGGATCTTTATTGAATATATAGTTAAAAAAAAGTGTTGGCAACGATGGACCCCGATGGCTCCTCAGATCAATATTTAATCTGAGGAAGCACTGAGGTCCAAGAGTGAGTGTACATACCACAGTGGCAGACCATACAGCTGCTTAGGGCCTTGGGAAAGAGGGGACCCTGTCCTTGGTACCAAACCCTTTTCCATTGGCAAGAAACTGTGCGGGACTCCCCTCTTCAGAGGACTGCATTGTCAGCAAAATTTATCGGGGGGGGGTCTGGGGTGTTAATTGACCAATGTGTCATAGAAAGCAGAGGGGAAATAAACACTAGACCTTTCTGTCCTTGTGGTGGGGATCAAATTTCAAAATAGGAGGCCCATTTCAATCATTTCTACAGTGCCCCTTTTCTTCTATGAGCTATCTGGGTCTACCGATGAAAAACACATTTTCACTGTATCATCGGACACCATTGATGCTATAAATTGACTTGTCTATGATTCTGCCATGTTAATCTTACACTGTTGTAGGAAGCTGTGCTATCCTATATTCTATAGCTACCTCGTAAGTCGGTGACGTTCAACCAGTCAATTACACCTGTATGATATAAAGTTTTGTGATGGCTAAAACTCTAATTGCTAAAAGCCACAAATATTGTGGATCAGTCCAGAAAACTTGGGGTTATGTTCATGTGTTCACACGGGACATTTCTGGGCATTTCTACTATTAATAATTAATAATAATAATAAAAATAATATTATTATTAGTAGTAGTAGTATTATGATTAGCATTAGTATTATTACTATTATTAGCATTAGTATTATCGTATTATTAATAATAATAAAATAATTAATAATATATAATTATTTTATTGCTTTTTATTTATTATTAATATAATAATAATAATAATTCCCTTCCTTTCTCCTACGTTGTATATTGCATAAAACTGCACAATATGCTAATTTGTATAACAGGTAAAGCAAAACGTGCCAAATACTAAATCTCGCTGACAACAAAACATTAAACCACTTGATGAGATCTTAAAGAATTTTCTTTTTTTTTAAACCAGGAAGCATTTTACGTAATTTCATGCTGCCAGAGAGAGCAATTATCTTTACCCCTCCTAACACTAGATCATGTAGCTGGATCAACACCAGAAACCATTTCACAACTGAATGTGTAACAACTATGTAATTTACTGAGAACATATGTACAAGAAAAAGGATGGGAAAAAAAAAATTCAGAATTTTTATTCCAGCTGACAGCTTTATATTTATGAACCCGGCCTATGGACTTGTTAAATACGATGTAAAGTCAATGTGCCATAATACCCCGCTTTCACGTAAACAATTGGCAAAATAGGAAATGTGTTTATTCCAATATTTTTTTGATATATGTGATATATATATGTATATGTGTTTATTCCAATATACATTATATATATATATATATATATATATATATATATATATATATATATATATATATATATATATATATATATATATATATATTTTTTTTTACATTTTGGTACTGACTTCTACTATGTTTGGGGATTTCACTGCTCTCAATGAAACTTGATCTATGATCAGAAAGTCTCATTTGAAACTGAATTGGCAAAATATCTACAATATGCTTGTCCTGGGATAGAGACCAATTAGATGAACAAATCTATCCATAATGAATCCAGAATAAATTCCCCCAAAAATTGTATTCGTCTGAAATAGTTTTGATTCATCTTGGACAAACTGTCCAGACTTAGGGTATTAGAGCAGGGACTCCTGTCAAAGGTGGTAGTCCCTGCTCCTGTACACTGTGCATCCCAGAGGTAAAAGGTGATGCTGTATGCAACATATACAATATGGACAACAGCTTAGTATACTGTACAGAGCAAGGACCAAGAAGTCTCTGCTCCTGCATGCTAAACCAATGGCTCAGTGCGCCTCACAGGGTAATCGTGGCACCTTCAAATAGAAGGCCAAATTCACCCTGGCGGCTATTTTGAAAGACTCATACAAATTGTAGGATATTTGCTGATCTCTAGTACTGAATACTGGCCAAAACTTTCACTTTGGGGTTCACGTGTGTTTAGCATGGGTGGCCGCTCTAAGGAGAAGACCCTCAGCTCAGGATTTGAAACCATGACCATTGACCCACACCCACCCACTCATGGGGGAGGTGCCCTTCTTCCCTATGATTACTGATGACCCAATGAGTAATTCTTAAGAACGTCTTCTCTTCTTTTTAGGGGGTTCATGTGATAAAACAATGTGTTAATCTTGTCTTTCCTAGGATCAGCGAGTGTCCTTTACTTAGTGCTGCCAAAGACAATGATATTGGGGCTCTGAGAAAAGTGCTGGAGTGCGCATCGACTGACCTGCATGCGAGAGGTAGGTGGGTAGAGATGTTTGAGTGTGGCCAAAAGGAAGGTTTATAGAACACCTAGGGCAGTGGCGGAAAGTACCGTTGACAGTCGTCAATAATTGTAAGCTTCGGAGGCTAATACTCATATATAACGTTCTCTTTCTGTGTTTACCAGGAGCAGTGGGAGAGACCGTACTTCATGTAGCTGTAATGTATGATAACCTGGAGGCTACACAAATAATTCTAGAGGCGGCACCTGACCTCATCAACCAACCTTTCACTTCTGCCCTGTATGAAGGTCAGATATTATACTGTGTGAGGGTGATATCTCAGGACTTGGTAGTTGATCAATACAATGAACTGAGGTTGAGGGATCTCCATGCCATTTTTGTCAGCCTTTGGAATTTCAGAGGGGTACTCCGCCCCTAGACATCTTATCCCCTTTCCAAAGGATAGGGGATAAGATGTCTGATCGTGGGGGGTCCCGCAGCTGGGGACCCCCAAGTTCTCCCTGCTGCACCTGGCGTTTGTTTAGATCGTCAGGTGCAGCGCCGGAGTCATGGCCAAGATATCACGATTGGGGCGTGACCGTGATGTCACGAGCCTCCACCCTGCATCGCCAGTCATCCGGCACGGAGCAAAGTTCGTGCACCGGATGTCTGGGGTGCCGCAGCCGAGATTGCGGGGGTCCCAAGCGGCAGGACCCTGTGATCAGACATTTTCTCCCCTATCCTTTGGATAGGGGATAAGATGTTTAGGGGCAGAGTACCCCTTTAAGGGTATGGGATAAACTGTAAGTACATTATTATTGGCTTTATTATTTATTGTGTCCTTAACCCTAGTGGGATGAATAAAGCTGCCCTGGTGTGCAAACCTCCCCACACAGTTCCCCATTTCTCAGCTTTTTTTTCCTAAAACTTACATAGGAGGTTGGACGTGTGTCAAATAGCAGATCAGGGAGGAAGGGGCGACTCCTCCACATGCACGAAGGGTGCCAGCTGTTACTTGCAGCTTACACCTGCCACTGGTGGCTGCAATTGGAGATAACATCAAAACCTGGTCATTTAACTCGTTTACTACCCAAGCCGCTAAGGGCATTTGGCGCAGGCTCCTGACTCAAACCTGTGCCATACCAAATGGCCCATAGTTGATTTTAGTAGCTGCGGGCAACCGCCAATTGCTGGCATGAGGTGATCACCACGGGCAGGTATTAACCATTAAACAATTACTCTGTAGATGTAAGACAAGGAAGTATTGGGGGTCAGACTATGTAGATAGAAAGCTTTTTTGAAGTTATCAGAATTTTATCATGAATGGGGTTATCTACGATCAGAGAAATAAAGCTGCTTTCTTCCATAAATAGTGCCACGCCTGTCCTCAGGCTGTGTGTGGTATTGCAGCTCAGTTCCATTAGAAATGTACAGAGCCAAGTTGTAATAAAACACACAACCTGAAAACATCAGTGGTGCTGTTTTTGGAGGAAATCAACACTGTTTTTCTGGATACACCCTTTAACTTCATGGTTATGTAGCGATCAGGAGCAATTTTGGAATTTGGGGCTATAGCCCCTGAAAAAAAAATTGTTCAGCATAACATTTTTGAATGTTTTTACATTCCTAGTATTAACAGAAGACTGACATAAAAACATTAAAAGGGGTACTCCAGTGCTCCAGCTTTCTGAACATTTTGTTCAGGCTTTTCTGAGCCAGAGGCCGTGATTGTGAAGTCATGGCCATGCCCCTCGTGATGTCAAGACATGCCCACTCCATTCATGTCTATGGGAGGGGGCATGTCTGCCGACACGCCCCCTCCCATAGACATGAATGGAGGGGGTGTGGCATGATGTCGCGAGTGGCGTGGCCACGATGTCATGACCACTACCGAACCCGGTGTTTATATAGAAAGCCGAGTGCTGCAGAAGATCACGGAAGACCCCCGTGATCAGGCATCTTATCCCTTATCCTTTGAATAGGAGATAAGATGTCTAGCAGCAGAGTACTCCTTTAAGTCCTAAAAATCAGAACATCTATTACATTGATGCTTGTACGGGTTCTTCAATTTTACCTTCTTTCTCATTTTACTCTTATAGGACAGACCGCCTTACATATCGCGGTTGTCAATCAAAACTTGAGTTTGGTGAAACTGCTGGTTCAAAAAGGAGCTGATGTCTGTTCTCCACGAGCCATTGGAAGTTTCTTCTCTTACAACCCAGAGAACCTGTTTTACTTTGGTAAGTGCAACTGTTGGCACCACCCTTTTTTATTTATTTATTCTTTTTTTCCTTATTACAGCCCCTACCTAAAAATCTCTTATTTTATCTTTACAAACTGGGTCAGATTACCTTTCCATGAATATTCTTTTCTTCTTGCTTATAGGTGAACACATTTTGTCTTTTGCTGCTTGCACTGGCAATGAGGAAATTGTCCGTCTGCTTATTGAGAGTGGTGCCTGCCTCCGGTGTCAGGATTCCTATGGTGAGAACTAATTTTAGGAATTCTTCCCGATAATGCATTGTTCGGCATCAGGAGAAAACTATTTGTAGCTATTGTGGGATAAAATGGTTTCCACACCAAGGAAACATAGCTAAATTATTGTAAATGCGGCCAAACCCCAACTGGGGAGGGGGCTCTGCCTATGATTGCTCTGGTCTGCCTAAAAAAGTTTTCCAGGGGACTTAAGAATGATAGGTTTAGGTCACCTTGGACTATATCCATCTTTTCCAGGAGTCTGGAGCTTTTTGAAAACTTAATTAATTTAAGCAGACCAAAGCAATGGACAGCCAAGGTGTAAGGTTCACTTTCACCTAAACTTACTGTAAATTTGCTAAACGCTACAGTGTATCTTTGATGCCCAATGTGTCCTCTTCACCTTCCCTTTAGTATTTGGGTATATCTGGACCAGTTCCAGCATAAGTCTCCAGCCTGCTGGAGCATCATCTTATGGTGGTTTATATGACCCACGGTAATTGATTGACATAAGGTTGTTTTTTGGTGGCCTCATTACTTTTTTGCATATGGTTTTGGTGATTTTTGTGGTTTAAATAAAGGTTAACTTTTAGTGTTTAGTCTGTGATTTACTCATTTTATTATATCTTCATCATAAAATTTTGACCAAATTATGGACTTTAATTCTGGTATTTATTTCAAAGGAAACACAATACTCCATATCCTGGCCCTCCAACCCAACCAGACCTTTTCCTGCAAGATGTTTGATCTCATCCTTTCCTACGATGAAGAAGGCAACAATGAAGAGGATCTTCAAATGATCCCAAATTACATGGGCCTTACTGCCTTCAAACTGTCTGCCTCCGAAGGAAATATTGTTGTAGGTGTAACTTTTTGAATGAAGAAATACTGTCTTAGAGTAAAATCTGTCCAATGACTTATGTATACTGTACGCCTTTTGGGCATAGATGGACAGCCTCCATATGCTGCTGGACATAGTCAGGCTGAATGCGTTTCGAGAAGAGTATTTTATTACCAAAAAGTAAAGTAAAAACATTCAAGAAATAAAATGAATATAGAAGTACAATAGTAGCCTTAAGTAAAACTATGGGAACCCAATTATAGTAGACAAGTAATGTAGAATATGTTGAGTCCCGTTGTGCTTGGATACATATTGGGCACCATCTACAATTTTGCTTGCACAGTCCAAGACATGTTTCCTACCTCGATAGTCCTGGTGTACATGGAGTCTATACAGTACAGCTGGTTTATTATAGCTAAAAATCTTCAAAAATCCATTAGTTCAGATGACTGTAGAAAACACAACAGTACTGTAAGCTGTGCTGGTTTGGTCCTCATACTCCAAAAAAATAAAATAATATTATATATATTCAAATAGTAGCAGCATTTGGCACAATATGAATTGTAAATCTACTGATAGTACTTATGGCATAAGGACACTAAACAAAGTTCCCTTGCCAGCTGTGGTGCTCCATTCTGGGAAATCAATCCATGCGTAAACCAGCCAAAGAGTGTGTATGAATGGCACTCACCAATCATGGATCAGAAAGAATACGGTTATTGGATATTGGTGTAACACAGTAAACGGGTTACGTGGGAGAGCAGGATGATGCCAGTCACTGGCGGCGTCCTGCTCTTCCATGTAATCCATTTGTAGCGTTGCACCAATATCCCATAAAAGTATTCTTCCTTCTCCAAGATTGGTGAGTGCCATTCATACAAACTCTGTCTGGAGTCCTAAAAAAACACTGTGTGCTATGAATGCACACCAGTCCTTAATTCACCATAGGTCTCCAGTAGAGTCCCTCATTGTGGGGTATTGGGTGATCCCGTGTGGAGTTATGTCCAAATATTGCTGCCTAAAAAAACTGAAAGAGTCATGCCTTTGTTCCTTAATTAATTGTCCAGGGCACCCAACAAGAGAAAAAGGGTGTCAGGGTGTTTCTTAACTAAATTAGTCAATTGGGCAGTATATCACATTGTATACTGTAAAGCAGTGGTCTCAAACTGTGGCCCCCTAGATGTTGCAAAACTTCAACTCCTAGCATGCCTGGCTGTGCTGTCTGGGCATGCTGGGAGTTAATGTTTTGCCACATCTAGGGGGCCACAGTTTGAGACCACTGCTGTAGATCATGGCCCTGCATGAATGTTCTAAGGGACCCTCTTAACCCGTTAAGGAGGCAGGGCATATTGGTACCTGTATGCCCTGGTCCCGTTGCTACTGTCTGACACACGCTCACGAGCTGATGTCCCCAGCAAGGCTCTGCAGGATGGAGCATCAGAGCACCGATAACACTGATCAATGCTGTTCTATAGAGCAGCATTGATCAGTGTATACAATCTAAAGATTACATGGCATAGCCCCCTTTGGGAACTTAAAAATAGAATTATTATTATTTATATTTATTTGTTTTTTCTTTTTGAGTTTAAAGGGGTTATCCAGGAATAGAGCTACAAAAGCACACCCAACCTGGAGACAAACAAGGAATGGTTTTGAAAGAAATTAGCTCTGTTTTTCCATTCCTGGATAATTCCTTTAAATCGTTTTATGATGAAACGGGGAAAAAAAGGAAGCTCCCTTGTACTTGCCTAAAATTCTTATATGGTTTTTAGTCGTCTAACTCAGCTTGTTATTGTTCTTGACTCCATAGATGTTCCAGCATATCCTAAATAAACGGAAACAGGTCCAGTGGAGTTTTGGCCCAGTGAGTTCCATTTTGTATGATCTTTCGGGTATAGACTCTTGGGGAGAGGATCAGTCAGTGCTGGAACTTGTGGTGTCCTCCAGAAAAAGAGCGGTAAGTATATACATTGATCTAACATGTCAGTGTTCCTGACTCGATGGGTGTATTCTCTAACGTCCTCTTTCCACCCAACATATCTTGCAGGCCCGGAATATTCTTGATCTTACACCCGTGAAAGAACTTGTCAGTCTGAAGTGGAGGAGCTGTGGTCGACCATACTTCTGGTTTTTGGCGGCAGTCTATGTCTTTTATATGATTGGCGTGACTGTGTGTTGCATATACAGACCCCTTAAGGAAATTCCGGACAGGTCTAATGATTCTCGAGATGCAACCGTTTTAATGGAAAGACCTCTGAATGTAGGTGTACAAATAGAAACTAGAGGGGGGCAAGGTTTTTTTTTTTTTTTTTTTTGGGGGGGGGGAGGGGTCGGTGCGGGGGATTTACTTTTATATCTCTTATATTTATGGTTGTTCTCTTTATTGGACCCTAACAGGAAGCATATACTACTTATCATGATGACCTACGCCTTGTAGGGGAGCTTATAAGTGTTTTGGGGGCAATTGTCATACTACTGCTTTTGGTAAGTAATATTTAAAGTGTATAGGATTTGCCCTTTTTTGTGATTACTTCTAACTTTAAATATAAAAAAGTATTCTATGTTTTAGATTCCTGACCTGCTTAGAGTTGGAGCCACAAGATATTTTGGGCAGACAGTCCTCGGAGGTCCATTTCATATAATCATGTAAGTGCATTATGCTTGTATAGTTAGTCTCAATTTTGCCAAAATTTGACATGTCATGATTTGAGGACATAAAAAGCTTAGAAATGTGGGATTTTTGTGCCGAACATTGGTATAACTTGAAACTTCTCTTTGTAGAATTGGTTTTGCCTGCATGGTGATGGCAGTTTTGGTCATGAGGTTGACCAACAGTGAAGGAGAAGAGGTTCCTATGTCAGTAGCTTTGGTCCTCGGCTGGTGCTACATCATGTATTTTACTCGTGGCTTCCAGATGCTTGGACCCTTTACCATCATGATACAAAAGGTATGTTTAATATTGTAAAGATGTCACATTACAATTTTTTTCTCAAATTACAAATGTGGCAAATGTGTTGCTATATATTAAAGCTTAGGACTCGTTTACATTGTCATCGTGCAACGTTATACAGAGCTCCGTTGGCAAGTCCGTCAGAATGATGGAAGTATAGCGGAGAAAAAAAATAGTGTATGCACTATTCGGTAAATTATTGGATCCCCGACAGACCCCATTCAAGTCAATGGGACCTGTCAGGAACTCTGTGGTGATCCAGTGTGCTCCGATCTATTTTTGAGGCCTTTCAGAGCAAAAAAAAAAAAAGCTTAATGGGCTCTTAACAGGACTTAGTACAATGGCAATGTGAACTTAGCCTTGGCAGAGATGAGAAAAACTGAAAAAAATTACAGAAACAATATTTTCAGCAGATAAGATAATGAAGCCTAAAATTAGGATATTTTTTTTCACAATTTCTTTTTTCTAAGGCATAATAAAAGTGTTGTTTTCTCAGAGTAGCATTCAATGCACAGAACTCTTCTGATGGTTTCTTTAAAAACCTCAGGTCAAGTTTGTAAAGTTCTCAGGCAATGTTCTTTTGACTATGAAGTAAACTTGACTCCAGGGCCAAGACAATTGTTTAACTTATGCAGGGCCGGCTCAACCTATAGCCAAATTGGGCTGCTGCCTAGAGCTCCCTCTTGATGGGGGCGCCATTCTGCCCTCTGCAAGTAAGTTATTTCTTCAGGTCCTGACAGCCGCAAAACTGTCACCCCAGTAGTAAGGTGATAACATACGGAGGGGGATAACATATGGAGGGGGTTTGTTACAGAGTGTCACCCCAGTAGTAAGATTACATGAGGAGGGGGTTTGTTACAGTGTGTCACCCCAGTAGTAAGATTACATGAGGAGGGGGTTTGTTACAGTGTGTCACCCCAGTAGCCAGGAGATAACATGAGGAGGGGGTTTGTCACAGGATATCATCATAGAAGTAAGGAGATTACAAGAGGAGGAGGTGTATTATAATGTGTCACCCCCATAGTAAGATGATTACATGAGGAGGAAGTTTGTTACAGTGTGTCACCCCAGTGGTAAGATGGGAAGTATCAATGGGAGGAGTCAAGGGGGCGGCGAAATTAGCTTTTTGCCTAGGGTGAAAAAAATCATAGCACCAGCCCTGACCTTATGCTTAGATGGTTAAATATCTTCTTACATAGGGTGAATATCTTCTCATACTGAATCCCGATCTTCTTTTTTTTTTTCAGATGATATTTGGAGACCTGTTGCGGTTTTGCTGGCTAATGGCTGTGGTTATTCTTGGGTTTGGTGCAGGTGAGATTCCAGTTTTATATGGCACTTTATGCACTTTTTTGTGGGTCGCACTCGAATCAAGTACCATAATACAAATAAAACCTTTCTAAAAGACACCCATTTTAAGAAGTCCAAAAAGTAACAATGTGGTTAGGCACGGCTTGCCCCTCTAATGTATCCACGTTGGTGAATCTGTTACAGATGTGACCTCTGCTCATTCCCTAGGGGGTGCATATCCCGAAAACAACATACAGTTTATGAATGATTCAGAAGTAGAGAAATATAGCATTAACCCCTTTTTAGCTCTGTATGCTCCACAGGAAGTTATGTAGTTCTTTCCAGTCTGACCACAGTGCTCTCTGTTGACACCTCTGTCCATGTCAGGGACTATCAGATGGGGATTTGCTCCTACTCTGGACAGTTTCTGGAATGGACAGAGGTGTCAGCAGAGAGCACTGTGGTCAGACTGGAAAGAACTACACAACTTCCTCTGGAGCATACAGCAGCTGAGAAGAACTGGAACAATTAAGATGTTTTAATAGAAATAATTTACAAATCTGTTTAACTTTCTGGAGCCGGTTGATATGAATTTTTTTTTTCCCACCTGAGTACCCCTTTTAAGTGTGACATTGGCATCAAATGCCCAGAGAGAACATGTGCAAGCCAAACCTTCTAATTTCATTTTATTGTTGCACTTGTATAAATTGTGGTTCCTAATGCTATTAATGGACATCCAATAGTAGGACTGTATTATCATCACCTTATTAATTTCTTCCACAGCATTCTTTGTGATCTTTCAAACCCAAGACTCCGAAGACCTGGGACACTTCATGACTTACCCCATGTCCCTGTTCAGCACGTTTGAGCTTTTCCTTACAATCATTGATGGTCCAGCAAACTACTCCGTAGACTTACCATTCATGTTTAGCTTGATGTATTCGGCCTTTGCTATCGTGGCTGCACTTCTAATGTTGAACCTTCTTATTGCCATGATGGGGGACACTCATTGGCGTGTAGCTCATGAAGGAGATGAATTATGGAGAGCTCAGGTAGGTTGAGATGCTTGGGTGTTATGTTGTGGTAGCAAGTCCAGATTCCCTGGATCCATCTGTATGGGAGATCATTTAGACATCATTTCTAGCCTTGGAACTTCGCTATTTATACCACAAGTAGATAATATGTAATGGTAGAATTGACAGAGATGGTCTTTTCAAATGCTGTTGCTTTTTTCTTCAGGAACACACTTTACATCAAGTAACAAATATGAAGGTAATAACTTCTAACACATTTCACGCAGAATGAGTGTTAGCCAGTTAGCACTGGATACAAACACATAAAAATACTATGAAACCACATCCCACTTCCATGGTTGGATTTCCTAATTACAATCAGATTGAGAACAGATGGAAAGAGACTGGTCCTTTTTTAACCCTTGTATGGTCAATACCCAGATTTTATAAACAACCTTTACCAAAACCTTCTAACTGTTACACCTTAGTAGAATTCTAAAGATAGGGCAAAGGAGATATACCACTGGAGTACAGTATTGAAGATACAAACTTTATCAAAGTGACATAGAAAAACCCACACTGAACACTCTCACTAATAAATTCAATATGTAGTAATCAAATCTAACCTTTGCTTCACACCAAACGGTTGCCTTGTAGTTAGTACAATTATCCAGTAGGTTTCTCGATTGTATAACCGTTTCCTAAGATCTCCTCCTCTAGCTCCAATTTTGTACTTTTTCTATTTCCATTACTCTCAATGAACTAGCATCGCCTGCATGTACACTCCTAAAATTTTGTGACAAGGTAGACACATAGTATTATAGCATAGTATTTTAATGTGTTTATATCCAGTTCTAATTATTCTATGACTAAGCTCATCCTGTGTGAAACTTGTTAGAAGTTCTTACCTTCAGGTTTGTTCCTTGATGTAAAGTGTGTTTAAAAACACCATCTCTTGTGGCTGCATGATTTGGATTGCCGGGGATGAGACCGGCTGTACCCATGCATGAGCTAAACTCTTGGGAAGGGGTGAGCTGTAACACTGTTGGACATTATTGACCATTTTGAGTCATCAATGTGTGTTCCCTTTGAGCTCCTACAGATCTGTAATATGACAATAGGAGATTACAGTGTAAGAGTTGTACCTGACACCCATCAGTATATAGGACCATTCTGTACCTTCATAGATAGTTATAGTTGTATATGCATATTCTAGTGGTACACATCATGTCATTGTCTACTGTTCTATAGTAAGAAAATGTAGACCATGCTGGGGGGGGGGGGGGATTTATAATTGGCTTTAGAGCAGTTTGTAGGTGTATATTGGTCACTATTCAGGCGCACTGTTGTGTGCATTGTACAGGATTTTCATTTGGTCCTTTGCAGTGGTAATGAATTTACCAGCTGCAACTTTTTAAAAAATGTTGCAAATTTTTGTGCAAACACCTCCAAAAAAAATCACAAATCTACACCAGCCCAGGCATGGCTTAGATTTTTGGTGTGTATGTAAAAAAGTGTCAAAAATTTTTGCAATGAGTAAACCAAAGAAAAATTGACAGGAAATGTTTACATGCACAAAATTTATCAAGTGCCCTGTGACCATTTAATAAATTTGATAATGCATCTACAAATTAGCTGTATGCAAAATAAACATGTACAAAAATGGTTCACCTACATATATCCCCTCCCCCTGTGTTCTCCTATACAGTGTCAGTCATGTGCAAAAGTATAGGTTGAAACTCATTGTCTAGAGGGCTCCTCAGCTGCCAAAAGCCTTTTCCATTAGCCTATGTTTACACAGCACAATTTCTGCTAGGAATTTCGCATTTAAATCTGCACGTAATGTCTGCACTAATTTCAAGCCAATACATTTCAGTGGGATTCCGCAGTCCCTTTCACACTGCTGAATATTTGCATCGGTCTTTCCGCGGTTAAAATTCTGCGCTCCACACAAATATAAGTCATGTCTTTTTTTTTTTTTTCATATTTTTTGAGGAATTTGGCTGCGGAATCCAATTGAAGTCAATGGGGCTTGAATTTCTGCACAAAATGCTGAATTGGTGCAGAAATCATGCAAAATGAATGGGGAATTTAACATTCGCTTTAAAAAAAAGTTCACCTTTATAACTGTGCTGTGAAATCATGCGGATAGCATCCCAAAAGCATCCGGCTGGACAGATGCGGAATTGAAGCCAAATGAATGCGAATACGGAATTCAGGAAAAAATCCTACCGTGTGAACATAGCCTTACTGGTGACTTCCTATGAAGCAGACGTCTTTGGGGGTCCCCTTAGGTACAAGGGTATGGGTACCACTTTTACCTCTTCACCTCCTACAGAATAAAGAGAGAATTTGTCGTATACAGATACATTGGACACATAGAAGCTATAATTATCGTTCCCATATCTGAAATAAATTAGATTGTTATTATGTAGACGGTTATTATGCCCAGCTTAATGGAAACATGTAATCAAGTGTGATGACATATCTCCGCAGCATTGGTGAAATGCGATACGTCCTCTGCAAGAGGTCAGATAAGGATGGAAAAATATTAGTCAAAGACCGAAATATTTCTAGATCAAATTCTCATTGAGGGTCCTGCTCAATCACAGCACAATAAGGTACATCAGTCGAGGAAGCTGTGCTATAAATATTTCTTTGGAGCTCCTGATTCTACTGTTAAAAAGGCAAACAGATTTAGACCTACAAAGACCTACTATCCAAAGGCTAGTGGATAAGATGTCTGATCGCGGGGGTCCATTCCCGCTGCCACTCGCCCCTAGTCTGCTGTGACCTCTATAAAAAAAAGGGGGGGGGGAGCTCAATGCAAATATAGTAGTAAGAAAGCCTAAACCAAGGATACTGAGTTGCACCTACCCTTGTGCCAAAAGCTGGAGGCTCCAAATTAAATGCCCACTGTAACAGTTTGTGCGCGTATTAGCGCAGATGCAAGAAGAACAATAATCCTCTATCTCGGACAACACGGAGACCGGGTAAATGAGGAACAAAGTTAGAAGATCAGGCACTTAGTGCCTCTTACCGTCTCCTGGCGGAGGACGATTGCCGGCATACGGCAGTGTTTGCAGATGTATTCACAAATACATACACGTACCACAAAAACATCTGCAAACGCCGTATGCCGGCAATCGTACTCCACCCTTATATCTAGCAGGACTGCATCTTTTTCTGTTTTGCTGTGACCCCTGCCTGAGGAATTTAGAACTCTGCCATTCCTCTGTGCATGTCCTGGCACTTCTCCGACCTACTTAGTATGAGGGGAGTACAATACACTCCACTATGCTTAAAACAGTATTTGTCTACAACACCAGCCGGTGTGAACTTTTGGCTGGTCTTTCACAGTATCTAGGCCCTTAAGACTTTAACATTTCAACAAAATGGTACACCACTTAGATGTATGTATGTGGTATGCACTTATGAGGGGAGAAAAATGTGCTACAGTACGCTTAAAAAAGTATTTGTGCACAACATCAGCAGTACACACCAGTGCTGCAGTACACATTTGCTGTGTACTACACCCAAAATTGTATTTTCTCTCTCAATTTCACTCCCTTCCCTATCAGTGCTTCTAGGCTGAATATGGGCTTGAGGTGTATCGCTGCTGTAAAAAAGCTTTTCTGTGCAACACACATTGCTCTCTGTCCTTCTCTTTCTGCAATAAAACACTGATGTGACTGTCCACCAGATGGCTGCCGATTATATAGGGCTGTGACATCACAGGGGTGACTGGCTGCTGATAGGTTGCATGTGATTCAGGGTCATCCTGCCAGCCCTTGGTCCCAACTTTCCAGGATTCCTTGCCCCATGTCCTCACATATGGATCCGCCATTTTAGATGCCGTGGAGTCGGGACCGCACTAAATGGAGTTTAATGAAGCGATTTGCGCAATCGAATCATTGTGATATTCACATTCGTTACAAATCACATTTTTCCTAAAATTCTTAACTAATTCAGATTCGTCAGATTCGATTCGCTCATCGCTAACCTCCACCACTGTTCCCAAGCTGATTTCCCCCCCCCCAATTCTGCCTCCACTGGCTGCTACAGTGTTATATAAGCAGCAGACATCAGATGAGGCTGCTGGTTGGCTGCAGTGATCACGTGACATCCACTGCTCATGTAACACCGGACCACTGACCGAAGGCAGAACAGGGGATCAGTGTGGGTACAGAGGGAGAGGTAAGTAAAACAGCTTATTAAAAGGACACTAATGATCGAGACATGATGAGATGAGGGAGACACTTGACTGTGAAATGGAGAGATGAGGGGACACTAATGACTGTGACACAGGGAGAGATGAGGGAGCACTAATTACTGTGAAAGAGGGGGGGGGCACTAATGACTGACACAGGGAGAGATGAGGAAGCACTAATGACTGTAAGATGGGGAGTTGAGTTGGACACTGGGGATATGAGGGAGACACTAATGACTGTTACATGGGGAGATGAGAGGGACACCAATGACTGACACAGGGGAAGATGAGGGGACACTAATGTTGCATGACCTGTGGCTTTGGGGCTCTTAACTTTTTTTTCTGGCTCCTAGATTCATATCCAATTTGTCAAGCCTTGGGGTATTTTTATGCTCGGTATTTCAATTATGTCAATTAAGTCCCTGATAAACCCCATTATCACAATGGGGGGGGGGGATTAATGCATACAGGAACTTGACTTGAGCAGCCAATGGGGTGCATATGTGAATCATCTGATCTAATTTTCTGCACACCTTTGTGATTTGGTTATCATGTGTCATTTGGGCATTTTGTGGTATAGTTATGGTTCATTTAGCAAACAAAGCTGCTATCACTTGAAAACCTAACTTTTATTAAATACAATTAAAAATAAACATGTCTTAGACTATGTTCATATTCACAAAGGTTTTCTTGGACTTCTTGAACCAAGGAGAACTCTAGGTCTTTAATACAAGGCTTCTTTTACATTTTAATAACTTTTTAATATTTATATTTTTTATTTTTACAGGTTGTAGCCACAACTATAATGCTTGAACGAAAGATGCCCAAGGCTCTCTGGCCACGTCTGGGCATCTGCGGCAAGGAATTTGGTTTAGGAGATTCTTGGTATCTCCGGTAAGTGACTTTCATGCAATCATTCATCTTTTCCTTCTGTTATGATGGCAGAGCATATTGCTTGTAGTCTTCCAATGGGTTTGGAAGACTACTATAGGCCAAAGACTTCCATATGACTGTTAACTTTTTATGTCTCGATGGGGTGTGTGAGTTGAAACCCTCCAAAAGGTTCCCATCTCAATGGCAGGAAGCAGCATCTTCATTATTGGAAGTTAGGGTTCCTTATCCCTGACATCCCCCCCCCCCCAAAAAAAAAAAAAACATCCTCCTTTTTAAACTATGATCTTTTGAGAATTATATTGTGTCATTTCTCTCTTGACAGAGTCGAGGAGCGTAATGATTTAGACCGGCATAAAACAAGTGACTCTCAAGACAGTGTTGAAGCTGTCAATAAAGAGTGTTCTTTGATGGATTTCCCTGAAGACAAGCTCAAAACTAAAAGGGTGTCTATAAGCGAAACTCCAGCTTTACTCCGAAAACTTTCTTTAAGAAAAACGAGCAGAGGCTGGCAAATTCTTAAGAAAACCCCTCTCGACCAGTTAAAGGGCAAAGTGAACCACGCCCTTGATATTCATGAGGAGATATATGATGTGTGAGTGGCTGACAACTGTAGATTCTGAACAAAAAAAGTCTAAAAATGAATCAGTTTATGGTCGTAAGAGGATTACTGACCCATACTGCTCAGCATTACTTCTAACTTGGCTCTCACGAAAAAGAAGGACATTTCTCTGAGCATCTCTCATGAATCTTGGGTTGTCCTGGTCTTCTGAAGAGCAAAGGATCTCGTTTTCCCAACATGACCTCTGAACGTAACCCATCTGAAAGAGCAAGTTTTCTAGTGATCTCCATATGACGTTGGATTCTCTATGAATTCTTACAAACATCATGCTCAAGTAGAGCATTTGATCTTACCCCACACAGATATCCAGATCTTAATCCAGGTGTTGATGACATTTGCATTGTTGACTTTATTTAATGAAGACTTTCAATTACCTTCCAAATGGATTAATTCATACAGCCAAGCTAGGAATACCCTGGCATTGCCATTATTACCATCCTATCATCGTGTTTGAGGAATCTTTACCTAGCGTCTATAATCCATGGATGGAGTTTTAATGAAAAGAACTTGGCTACATGTCTTAGGTTGGCATGTTGCCTTGGCTATTAGCACTTTAGTTAAACTCATGACTGTCTTTTAACTTCTACTTGTTTCATAATTTCTACATGTAAGGGAGGTTGAATGGTTAAGGTTCTTACAATGGACATTGTCCACTTTAAAGCGGACCTGCAACCTCAAGAAATGGTAGCTGTCATCATCCATGTGGAGACATGGCTCCACAAAGTTGGGCACATTTATGGTGTTATAGATATTTCCTTTCACTAGTTAACAATGCTGGTAGATTTTTTGGTTGCTGGATATAAGGGTCTAGACTGAGAACTGATTTGGTATCACTGCTCATTTCTCAATGGGGAGGACCCCACCTTGAATGTCTATGAGCATGGCTGTAGTCTGTGAACTCTCAAGGGGGTGAGCACCAATGCTCTGTACAGCAGAAGACCCCAACACAGTCCAAACGGCCCACCAACAGTCCATTTGACATGTTCTCTATCCTATTTCAGTAGAGTAACTGAAAAAAACAAAACATTTTGGTGGGCCTTAAGGACTGAATTGGGGACCACTGCTTTAGAGGGTGTAAAGCTGAATGTGTTTCCCCACTGAAAACTGATTTTATGAGACTTAGCAGTCCTGTACTTTACTTTATTAAACTATTACTTTATTATGCCACTGAAAGAACACATTAGTCATAGTATAGCTACTGAAAGATTCAACTGGTATCTTTTCTTGATAGGATTTTTTTTAAATACTCATATGTAGCAAAAATTTTGTTTAAAAAAATTCTATATAGGTGGGGGTGAAAGGGAATTTTTTTTGAAAAAAAAAAGTCCTCTTCTGCCTAGAGTAGCCATCTTATAATACTTGCAATCATTTTGTTGGCCTGGACTTTTATCATCCAATAGTTAATACCTCCCCTGCAGTATAAGAGGACGGTGTATGCTTTTTCATCAAAAATTCTCTAATTCCACCCCTTTTAGTAGAGTATGACCACTTGCATGTTCTACAATGTCCCAATCCATTTTGCTTCAGTTGTGGTGCTCCGGTAGAGAAAGGGCCTTGTGCTGGATTGGTAGAACCAACCGGTCTAAAGTCTGCCTTTCTATAGATGCTATATTAGCCCTATGGGGCATGGGATTTTGTAGGAAACCGAGAAATAACATTTTGTGGGGAAAAAAATTTTAATCAGTATGTCGGCATTATCACTTTTCATTCAGTATAAGTGCATTATGTAAGTGATGTGAACTATTTGCTCAGGCTTGCGGGGCACTAACACTAGCAAGTCTTTCATCATGTTGGGTATTTACATCTAATCCTCAGCACACTTGTTCATAGTCATGGATTAGTGATTGGAACATACATTCCATTGATCCATACACGGTGCTTCCCAGAGCTAATATTTACAGATGGCTCTTCTTGTAGAACATAGTTGTCTTCTTTTGTACTTGGCTTGTGTTCTTTGTTGGCCAGGTAGATATTGTCAGGGTCAATATCTACAAAATACACATGACTCACTATAGGCCTTTTTCTTCCCAAAACTGCTCTGTTGTTTGTATTCTAGCCTATAACTTTCTACTGGAGTTTTGCAATATTGGTGCTAGAACATCCTTGACTGGGATCTGTATGAATCAGGACATCTGTACAGCATTCTATTGAGACCATAGGAATGGGCGCTATTGAACTGATAAAATGGACCCACTAAATTTTGATGGCTTTTGCAACTACAGAGGACTCTTCCTGTTTCTTTGAAGTACTGATTATATAGAACTGTCATGTGACCCCTTTCTGCTTTGCCAATTGGCTGAAACCTAGCAAAGACATCATGAAGGATTTTTATAGTTTTTTGGGTGGTGGGGGGTTGGGGCTTTCATTGGACTAATATATCTCCTCCTCGGAAATGGTTTTATGTGAAATCTATAAGATGAACTGGATTTACAGTAATCTAATCAACTACGATTGACCCTCCAATTTCTGTTTTCAAAAACTCTTTCCTGTCATTTGATCCGTATTATTATAATCTTGTACTTTCTGGCTGCATATAACCCTCTACATGCAGGGAAATTATAATTTCCCACTATAAGGATTTTACTTTGCCGGTCAACATGAAGCACAGTTGTCACTTTAAGCAGCGCTGGTTTGTTTTGCACTTTTATTATTGTTGACAGTGTAATTTTATTTTTTGCCAATAAAATTTTATTTTCTATGAGTTTTTATTTCTATTTTCTGTGAATTAAAATGTGCCGTATTCAGACGGATACTTCTAAGGCAATGGAAATGCTGTAATGTTCAGTCAAAGAGAGTAGATATAAACTAGGCCACTTGGAGATTTGGAGGTCCCTGGGGCAGCGAGAAGCCATTAGGGACTGCCCTGATTCACAGTTCAGGCAGTATGAAAATGATGACAGGTTTCTCCTAATGTGAGCTATGGACTTTATTTTTGTTTTGTCAAATTATCACAATGAAGTGTGGGGGGAGGGGGGGATGGACGTACATGCACATCTTGCTCTCTACAGGTAGCCTGGCCAAAGTCTATTTTTAGACCTGTTAAATTTGGAGTAAAGGAACAGTATAGTCAGTGGTGTAACTTGTAGATTTTTCACAGGGGCACAGCATCTAAAGCAGGGCTCCCAGCTATAATTTGGCTGCATGATATAGTAAAATTTGGCAAAAGACTATGATGCTCAAATGGGAAAATCTGTATTTTGAACATCTTGGAATTGGGCTCTATTGCACACATGTCCTGCCGCTCTAGTGAAACTGAACCTGCTCTCTAAACTCTTGGGCCCAGGTGAAATCGCACCCACTTTAGACCCTATATTTAAACCCCTTAGCATAGTATCTAAAGTGTTAAGATATTAAAAGCCTGCTCATTTTTCTCATGAACTCCTACAACATGGCCCAAAATATCTAACATTGAACCCCTTCCATAGATTTCCTCATAAGGTTAAGTTTCTACTTAATTTTAATTTTTTTTGTGCATCCCCCCCCCCCCCCCCAAAAAAAAAAAAAATAAGCCAAAATGACCCCCATGGTGGTCAGATATTAGCTTTAAATCAATGAGAAATTGCAACAACAAAAAATTGCACTTTGCGTTTTTCAGTTTGGCAATTTTTTTTAATACGTTTGGCATTTTTTCACAATTTTTTTTTAAATTTTTTCCAGCTCCTTGGCAGTTTTACAAAGTCACAGCATGTTGCAGCACTTTTTTTCTCTGAAATCGTGAAATCGTGATGTTTTTCTCCCACAGAAGTCTATGGGAGTAAAAAAAAAAAACACCAAGAAAAACAACGTGGCATTTTTGCAGGCGGTTTTTATTCTTTTTTGGTCTTTAGCGATACAAAAAAAGTGATAGAGATACTACCTAAAAATTTCAGGAAAAAAAAATGAAAAACACACACACTTTACTAAACACATTATTAAAAGACATTACTAATAAATATTTTAACAAAATTAATTATAAAAGATTTATGATTTTTACATTTAAATGGCCCCTTTCTACAATTTTATTGTCAGCCACATTTTTAGTTCCCTGCCTTCCCACATAAATTGATCCCAGTTTTAAAAAATTATTAAAATTTCTTTATAAAACATATAAATGTTGTTAAATACATTATTTTTCCATCCCTTTCCACGCAAAGGTAAAGTTGCCAGAAAAAGCGCCAGCCACAGTAAATTGCACTGGTGTTTTTTCTGACTTTTTTTTTTTCACACAAAAATAATCTAACAAGGCATCTCTGCCACTGATTGCCCAGCCATATATACCCAAAAGCATATCCCTTATAAATGTGTGTCAAGTACTGAGAGCTGTTTGGTTCCATCATGCTGTGCTACAATGGGGTCAACCTGAATATAGCCATGTGAAGTTTAAGCCCTTAAGGACCTAGCCAATTTTCAGTGTAGGGCCCGGGCATTTTTTGCACATCTGACCACTGTCACTTTAAACATTAATAACTCTGGGATGCTTTTACCTTTCATTCTGATTCAGAGAATGTTTTTTCTTGACATATTCTACTTTATGTTAGTGGTAAAATGTTGTCGATACTTGCATCATTTTTTGGTGAAAAATTCCAAAATTATGAAAAAATTGAAAATTTTGCATTTTTTTTTTTACTTTGATGCTCTCTGTTTCTAAGGAAAATAAATGTTCCCAAAAATCTTTTGGGAATATTTATTTTCCTTAGAAACAGAGAGCATCAAAGTAAAAAAAATGCAAAATTTTAAATTTTTTCATAAAATTTGGAAATTTTTCACCAAGAAATGTTTTTACTTTTGGAAGACACCAGAGGGCTTCAAAGTTCAGCAGCAATTTTCAAATTTTTCACAACATTTTCAAAATCGAAATTTTTCAGGGACCAGTTCAGTTTTGAAGTGGATTTGAAGGGCTTTCGTATTAGAAATACCCCATAAATGACCCCATTATGAAACCTGCACCCCTTAAAATATTCAAAGTGACATTCAAAAGGTTTGTTAATCCTTTAGGTGTTTCACAGGAATAGCAGCAAATTGAAGGAGAAAATTCAAAGTCTTCATTTTTTACACTGACATGTTCTTGCAGACCCAATTTTTTTTATTTTTACAAGAGTTAAAGGAGAGAAATCTTCCTAAAATGTGTAACCCAATTTCTCTCGAGTAAGGAAATACCTCATATGTATGTCAAGTGTTCGGCGGGTGCACTAGAGAGCTCAGAAGGGAAGGAGCGACAGTGGGATTTTGGAGAGTGAGTTTTTCTGAAATGGTTTTTGGGGGGCATGTCACATTTAAGAAGACCCTATGGTGCCAGAACAGCAAAAAAAAACAAACAAAAAAAAAAACACATGGCATACTATTTTGGAAACTACACCCCTCAAGGAACGTAACAAGGGGTACAGTGAGCCTTAACACCCCACAGGTGATTGACAACTTTTCGTTGGATGTGTAAATGATTTTTTTTTCACTAAAATGCTAGTTTTCCCCCAAATGACATTTTTTTTTTCAAGGGGTAATAGGAGAAAATGCCCCCCAAAATTTATAACCCCATCTCTTCTGAGGATGGAAATACTCCATGTGTGGACGTTAAGTGCTCTGCTGGCACACTACAATGCTCGGAAGAGAAGGAGTCACAATTGGCTTTTGGAAAGCATATTTTGCTGAAATGTTTTTTTTTTTTTTGGGGGGGGGGGCATGTCCCATTTAGGAAGCCCCTATGCTGAAAGAAAAGCAAAAAAGAAAATAAAAAAAAAACACTTGGTATACTACAGTGGTCCCTCAACATATGATATTAATTGGTTCCAGGAGAACCATCATATGTTGAAACCATCATATGTCGAGTACATATGTCTATGTAAAAATGGTAATTGGTTCTGGGGCCTCGGAACCATTGTATGTTGAATACATATCTCTATGGGAAACTGCTAATTGGTTCTGGGATGACCATTGTATGGGGAGTGTATGGGGAGTGTTTAACAAACCAGGGTGCCTCCAGCTGTTGCACAACTACAACTCCCAGCATGCATGTACAGCCATTGACTGTCTGGGCATGCTGGGAGTTATAGTTTTGCAACAGCTGGAGGCACACTGATAGGGAAACATTGATGTATGGGGTGTATAGTGTGTATATGTATTGTATGTGATGTGTGACATCGTATACAGTACTGTACAGTTCTTTAAATACCTTCAGGGGGGACAGACTGTCCTCATTACGATCCTGCCGACTACAGCTCTATAGGAAAGGAAGGGGAGGGCAGCCAGCAGCTCATTGGATGCCTGCAGCAAGATGCTGCTGGCTATTGGCTATGGCGGCACTGGGGGGGGGGGGCGGGGCTTACATGGAGCTCACAGTGGAAGCCTGCGTGAGTTAGCAGGACAGCATGAGAGTAATAGGAGGCAGAACAGGGCACACGGGGCACATTAAACAACTATCTGTCAGATGCTGAAGTTGTCAGGGCTGTCAGATAGCTGTTTGTACGATGGCCCCGACACACAGCAGCATCATATGTCGAGGCTGCCTTCAACATACGATGGGCTCCGAGAGGCCATCATATGTTGAAATGATTATATGTCGAGGCCATCATAAGTCGAGGGGTCACTGTATTTTGGAAACTACATCCCTCAAGGAAAGTAACAAGGGGTACAGTGAGCCTTAACATCTCACAGGTGTTTGGTGACTTTTTGTTAAAGTTGGGTGTGTAAATGGAAAAAATAAAATAAAATTCACAAATGCTGGTTTTTCCCCAAATTTTACATTTTTACAAGGATAATAGGAGAAAATTACCCCCAAAATTTGTAACCCCATTTCTTCTGAGTAAGTACCCTATATGCGGAAATACCCTATGTGCGGATATCAAGAACTCTGCTAGCGCACTACAATGCTTAGAAGAGGGAGAGCGCCATTGAGCTTTTGGAAATAAATGTTTTGGGAATGGAAGTCAGGGGCCATGTGCGTTTACAAAGCCCCCCGTGGTGCCAGAATGGTGGACCCCCTCACATGTGACTCCATTTTGGAAACTACACCCATCACAGAATGTAATTAGAGGTGCAGTGAGTATTTGCACCCCACTGGTGTTTGACAGATCTGCGGAACAGTGGGCCGTGCAAAGGAAAAATTACATTTTGGCTGTCTGGGCATGCTGGGAGTTGCAGTTTGGCCTTCCTAGTGGTTGCCACAGTAAAGATCACTTTACTTTCACTTTCAATTACCCCCCCCCACCACTGTAGTTTCCTTACCTGACCCAGGATACAGCAGTCTCCAGTGACAATGGGGGATCTCCAGGCATCTTCTCCTGCAGGTACCGGCCTCCATCTTCTTCCCACGATCCCCTCGACATCCAGGGGTGGGCAGAATGGGGGTTGCCATGGCAACCCACTGTCCTGCTCTGCCATTGGTCAGAATAAGTTCTGACCAATGGCAGGGGATAGGAGGAGATCGCAGCTCTGCAACCTAACTCCTAGCCCTCAGGATTATCGGGGCTGTCCCCGACAGGTCCGATCATTGCTATTTTCCGGGTGATCGGGTCACCAGAGACCCAATCAGCCCGGAATAGCAGAAAATCGCATGTCTGAATTGACATGCGATTTTCTGCGATCGCCGACATGGGGGGGGGGGGGGGGGGGAGTGTCTCAGGACACCCCTGGGCCATGTGCCGGGGTGCCTGCTGAGTGATTTCAGCAGGCATTCCAGTCCGGTCCCCAACCGGCTAGCGGCGACCAGAATTCCCACGGGCGTATCCATAGGCCCTCAGTCCTTAAGGACTCGGGATGCATATGCCCAGCGTCCTGAACAGGTTAAACACCTGTGGGGTGTTAAGGCTCACTATACCCCTTAATTACGTTCCGTGAGGGGTGTAGTTTCCAAAATGGGGTCAAGTGGGTATTTATTTTTTTGCGTTTATGTCAGAACCGCTGTAAAATCAGCCACCCCTGTGCAAACCACCAATTTAGGCCTCAAATGTACATAGTGCGCTCTCACTCCTGAGCCTTGTTTTGAGTCCGCAGAGCATTTCACGCCCACATATGGGGTATTTCCGTACTCAGAAGAAATTGCGTTACAAATTTTGAGGGTCTTTTTTTCCCTTTTACTGCTTGTGAAAATAAAAAGTATGGAGCAACACCAGCATGTTAGTGTAATTTTTTTTTTTTTTTTTACACTAACAGGCTGGTGTAGCCCCCAACTTTTCCTTTTCATAAGGGGTAAAAGAAGAAATAGCACCCGAAATGTGTAGTGCAATTTCTCCCGAGTACGGAAATACCCCATATGTGGCCCTAAACTGTTTCCTTGAAATACGACAGGGCTCCGAAATGAGAGAGGACATGCGCATTTGAGGACTAAATTAGGGATTGCACAGGGTGGACATAGGGGTATTCTACGCCAGTGATTCCCAAACAGGGTGCCTCCAGCTGTTGCTAAACTGTTGTGTTTCACCCTTTATTATGTGTTAGTGTAGTGTTTTTATATATATATATATATATATATATATATATATATATTTCCCAAATAAAGGGATTCTGTGAAATCACACTGTCTACTCGGGAAGCAACATTGATTGACAATCAATTTCACATGCTGTTGTGCAAATGGAACAGACAAGAGGTGGAAATTATAGGCAATTAGCAAGACACCCCCAATAAAGGAGTGGTTCTGCAGGTTGTGACCACAGACCACTTCCCATTTCCTATGCTTCCTGGCTGATGATTTGGTCACTTTTGAATGCTGGCAGTGCGAGCTTTGGCAAGAAGGTTTGCTGTGTCTGTCAGCCTAGTTTCCAGAGCATGGAGGCGCTACCAGCAGACAGGCCAGTACATCAGGAGATGTGGATGAGGCCGTAGGAGGGCAACAACCCAGCAGCAGGACCGCTATCTCTGCCATTGTGCAAGGAGGGGCAGGAGGGCGTCAAACGGTCAGAAACAGACTCCATGAGGGTGGTATGAGGGCCTGACGTCCACAGGTGCGGGTTGTGCTTACAGCCCAACACCGTGCAGGACGTTTGGCATTTGCCAGAGAACACCAAGATTGGCAAACTCACCACTGGTGCCCTGTGCTCTTCACAGATGAAAGCAGGTTCACACTGAGCACATGTGACAGAGTGTGGAGACGCCGGGGAGAACGTTCTGCTGCCTGCAACATCCTCCAGCATGACCGGTTTGGCGATGGGTCAGTAATGGTGTGGGGTGGCATTTCTTTGGGGGGCCGCACAGCCCTCCATGTGCTTGCCAGAGGTAGCCTGATTGCCATTAGGTACCGAGATGAGATCCTCAGACCCCTTGTAAGACCATATGCCAGGAACTTCTCATCCAACACCAGGTTGGGGTTGCAGTCCGCATCCTCACATCATGGATCAAGAGGGCGGAGCTTCACTGTTGCACAGTATGCGGAATGGAGATCACCCTTCGGGTAGACACGCAGAGAAACAGCAGCAAAATCGCATCAATTGTGAATATAGGCCAACACAAAACAAAATAAAAAGTAAAAAAAATATTCAAATAAATGGTCCGACATCATAAACCTCCTGCAGAGAAAAGATAGAGATATAGTTGGGCATTGGTGATGATGACTCGAAAATCCGCAATCCAAAGTGAGAAAAGTGAAAAGTGAATATATGAATATATGCTTTTCAATGATAGGCACATTATCAAAAGAGAACATAAGAGGACCATGTTCATCATCAAATTACATCATTCCAGGGGTCACATTAAATTTGCCATTCAAACCATATGGGCGTAAAATATTTAACTCAAAAATCTTTGGTAAAAAAACTTTTTTACCAAAATTTCCTTGGAAAAATGAGGGTGCGTTTTATAGGCTGGTGCGTGTTATACCCCGATAAATACGGTAAATAAAAGCTGATGTCCTATTCTTTCAGTGTACGAGGATGTTTTAAAGCTGGGCCTTTATTCATCAAAGGGCAATTTACACATGAGAGGCAAGGGAGAGACCCTTTGTTCTGGATAGTAAGGTACTGCTGATTATCAGGTGGTTTGAGAGACACATCTGACTTCACCAGTTTGTCTCTCAAATTGCGTTGTCTTCTATACAACATCAGGGGAGGGTTGCTGAATTCTGGACCATTAGGAAAACATTTAGCAAGAATAGACCAGTGTTTATTGACTCTAGGAACTTTGTGTGAACAATTCTTATATGTAGTTACAAATGCAATACAGGATTTGGAGTTATCTTGACGTTTGGCAGAGTGATGGATGAGGGAATGTCTTTCCATCACCATTAGAGATGAGCGAATTCTTGAAAAATTCGATTCGGACGATTTGTCGAATTTTCTGAATTTATTTGCAGTGAATTGCTTTAAAAACAGCTATTTCTGGCCTACAGAGAGCGGCAATAGGGGTGCAGAACACTTTGCTTTGTCCTAAAACACATAGGGAGTGTGCTGTGTTAGTGAAATATTACTGTTATTCAGTAAGACATGCAGATTACATCACTATAAGAATTACAAGTCTATAGAACAAGACACCGGCACAAAAAAAGCTTTTTCAAGCCAAAAAATATTTGTAATCCACAGTTTTTAGAAATTCCCAAAAATTATATATAGGACCAAGTGTGGACCTGTGTGTAGGGGTGCTAACGTAAATGAGGGTAAATCCTATGCATGCAAAAATAGAAAAAAGATGAAAACGTTGCACTCACCACAGACACGGTCGTGATTTTCCAAAGACGGTTTCTTTATTGTTACATTGAATAATATTACAAAGTCTGTGAACAAGCAGTATTCAATGCGAAACGATTTGTCGCTTTTTGTCAGCTCCTCAGAGCTGATGTCTGCCTCTACTCCTTCCTTCTCCCCCACTAGTGTTGCTCGCGAATATTCGCAATTCGAATTTTATTCGCGAATATCGCATATTCGCGAATATAGCGCTATATATTCGTATTTACGAATATTCTTTTTTCTTTTTTTTTTTTTTTTCACAGTACACATCACCGTGATCATCCCTCTCTGCTTCCAGCTTATGTGGTGTAAGAAGGCTCTAATACTACTGTGTGAGACCGATGTGCGAATTTTCGCATATGCGAAAATAAAAAGAGAATATTACGAATGTGCGAATATTCGCGAATATGACGAATATTCGCCCATATATTTGCGAATATTCGCGAATTCGAATATGGCCTATGCCGCTCAACACTATCCCCCACTTGGACTTTATAACATTATTCAATGTAACAATGAAGAAACCGTCTTTGGAAAATCACGACTGTGTCTGTGGTGAGTGCAACGTTTTCATCTTGCCGCAGAACGTCTGGATGAGGCAGATTTTTTATGTAATTTTCATTTCATTTTTATTTATTAAAATTTTTTGATTACCCATTCTGGTGAGCATCGAGTTGGCGGTGCTCCGCGAGGCGAGCTACCACCTGTTACAGCCCCTGCCTCTCAGCGCACCCCCATACTCTGAGTATCCACTTCAAAAGGGAGGGACTGCAGTACCAGCAATTTGGACAGGAGCACATTCAGCGTATGTGCCATTGGATAAACGGGCGCATAAAGCTAGAAGTGGCTGCAGTGAAAAAGCTTGTACTTGTATCTTAACCTCTTAAGGTCGTAGGGCTTACCTGTACGCCCTATGCCCGGTCCCGGTGTTTAAAACAGGGTCACGCCGGGGATCACACCGGGTCGGTCCCAGCTGCTAGTCATAGCAAGGACCCTGGGCTAATGGCATGCAGCACCGATCGTTGTGCCGTGCGCTATTAACCCTTCAGACTCGGCGATCAAAGTTGACCGCTGCGTCTGAAAGTGAAAGTAAACGCTTCCCGGCAGCTCAGTCGGGCTGATCGGGACATCGCGATAAAATTGCGAGGTACCGATCAGCTAGGACGCAAGCGGAGGTCTCCTTACCTGTCTCCACGGCATCCGATCGGGGTTTGATTGCTCTGAGCTACAGGCTTGAGCAATCGAGCCCCTATCTCGCTGATCCATGCAAAGCTATGGCTTTTCAGGGATCAGCATAAGAGATCAGTGTGTGCAGTGTTATAGGTCCCTATGGGAGCTATAGCACTGCAAAAAAAAAAGTTAACAAAGGTCATTTAACCCCTTCCCTAATAAAAGTTTCAATCACCCCCCTTTTCCCCTAAAAAAAACTGAGTAAATAAAAATAAACATATGTGGTATCGCCGCCGGCAGAAATGTCCGAACTATAAAAATATATCGTTAATTAAATCGCACAGTCAATGGTGTATGCGCAAAAAAAATTCAAAAGTCCAAAATAGCGTATTTTTTGTCACTTTTTATATCATGAAAAAATTTATAACAAGCGATCAAAAAGTCCGATCAATACAAAAATGGTACCGATATAAACTTCAGAACACGGCACAAAAAATGAGCCCTCATACTGGCCCGTACGCGGAAAAGTTATAGGGGTTAGAAGATGAAAATTTTTTACATATAAATTTTCCTGCATGTAGTTATGATTTTTTTTCCGAAGTACGGCAAAATCCAACCTATATAAGTAGGGTATAATTTTAACTGTATGGATCTACAGAATAAAGATAAGGTGTTATTTTTACCGAAAAATGCACCACGGAGAAACGGAAGCCCCCAAAAGTTACAAAATGAAATTTTTCTTCAATTTTGTCGCACAATTAATTTTTTTTCCGTTTTTCCGTGGAAATTTGGGTAAAATGACTAATGTCACTGCAAAGTAGAATTGGTGGCGCAAAAAATAAGCCATCATATGGAATTTTATATGCAAAATTGAAAGCGTTATGATTTTTAGAAGGTGATGAGGAAAAAATGAAAATGCAAAAATGCTGCGTCCTTAACCCCTTAAGGACCCTTGACTTAAGCGTACGTCATGACAACCTGGTACTTAAGGACCGATGACATATGCGTACGTCATGGAGAATTCCGGCCCCTGCCGCGCGCCGGGCGGGGATCGGAAGCGGATAACTGCTGAAATGCTTCAGCAAGCATCCAAGGCAAACGCCGAGGGGGGCCATGTAGGCCCCCCATGTCGGCGATCGTCGCAAATCGCAAGGGAAATTGCCCCTGCGATCTGCGGCAATACCGGGCTGATCGGGTCTCTGGGACCCGACCGCCCGGTAATTTTGCATGATCCCGGTTGTCACAGACAGCCAGGACCATGCAGAAGGCTAGGAGCGAGGTGGCAAGCCTGCCACCTCCTCCTATCCACTGCGATCCGTCGGTTAGCTAACCGACCAATCGCAGTGGGGGGGGGGGGGGTTACTTCCTCCCACCCTGCCCGGCCCCTGGAAGTCCGGAGAGGACGGGAGGAAGACCGGAGGACGCGGCGGGGGACGGGGGAGTGCTGGGGACCGGCCCCGGTACTTACCTCGTCCCTGAAGACGCGAATCCCGGCGATGAAGACGGCGGCGGCGACAGGTGTGTTCCTCTTCAGCCGCGGTCGAGCCCTTTACAGCAATGCACATCGCCGTAAAGCGACATGCATTGCTGTATTGGGACCCTGTATACTACAACTCCCAGCATGCCCAGACAGCCCTTGGTGTCTGGGCATGCTGGGAGTTGCAGTTTTGCAACATCTGGAGGTCCGCAATTTTGGGACCACTGTGCCCTTCCAGATGTTGCAAAAATACACATCCTCAGCATGCCCTTACTGTCCAGGCATGCTGGGAGTTGTAGTTCTGTAACATCTGGCCCTTCAGATGTTGCAGAACTACAACTATCAGCATGCCTGGACAGTTTTGGCATACTGGGAGTTGTAGTTTTGCAACATCTGGAAGGGCACAGATTGTGAACCACTGTATTAGTGGTCTGCAAACTGTAGTCCTCCAGATGTTGCAAAACTACAACTCCAAGCATGCTGGGAGTTGTAGTTCGGCAACATCTGGCTCTAAAGATGTTGTCGAACTACTACTTCCAACATGCCTGAGAATGTTTGTGAGTAGTGGTTTTGCAACAACTGGAGGCACACTGGTTGGGAAACATTGTCTGTTTCCTAACTCAGTGTTTCCCAACCCGTGTGCCTCCAGCTGTTGCAAAACTATAACTACCAGCATGCACTGATAGACTGTGCATGCTGGGAGTTGTAGTTTTGCAACAGCTGGAGGCACCCCCCCCCCCCCCCTGTGAATGTACAGGATACATTCACATTGGCAGAGAGCTCACAGTGTGTATCAGGCTGCAAGTTTGCAATGCAGCAAATTTTGCACGGCAGCTCAAACTCGCAGTGGGAAACTCGCTGTAACCCCCCGCCCGTGTGACTGTACCCTAAAAACACTACACTACACTAACACAAAATAAAATAAAAAGTAAAAAGCACTACATATACACATACCCCTACACAGCCCCCCTCCCCAATAAAAATGAAAAACGTCTGTACGCCACTGTTTCCAAAATGGAGCCTCCAGCTGTTGCAAAACAACAGCTCCCAGTATTGCCGGACAGCCGTTGACTGTCCAAGCATGCTGAGAGTTTTGCAACAGCTGGAGGCACCCTGTTTGGGAATCAATGGCATAGAATACCCCTATGTCCACCCCTATGCAAATCCATAATTCAGCCCTCAAATGCGCATGGCGCTCTCACTTTGGAGCCCTGTCGTATTTCAAGGCAACAGTTTAGGGACACATATGGGGTATCACCGTACTCGGGAGAAATTGCCTAACAAATTTTTTTGGGGGGGGGGGGCTTTTTCTCCTTTAACCCCTTATGAAAAGGTGAAGTTGGGGTCTACACCAACATGTTAGAGTAAAAAAATAAATTTTTTACACTAACATGCTGGTGTTGCCCTATACTTTTCATGTTGACAAGAGGTAAAAGGGAAAAAGCCCCCCAAAATTTGTAATGCAATTTCTCCCAACTACGGAGTTACCCCATATGTGGGCGAAAAGTGCTCTGGGGGCGCACAACATGGCCCAGAAGGGAGAGTGCGCCATGTACATTTGAGGTGATTAGCACAGGGGTGGCTGATTGTTACAGCAGTTTTAACAAACGCAAATAAAGCAAAACCCCACATGTGACCCCATTTTGGAAACTACACCCCTCACGGAATGTAATGAGGGGTGCAGTAAGAATTTACCCCCCACTACTGTCTGACAGATCTTTGGAACAGTGGGCTGTGCAAATTAAAAATTTCGTGCAGCCCACTGTTCCAAAGATCTGACAGACACCAGGTGGGGTTAAATGCTCACTGTACCCCTTGTTACGTTCCTCAAGGGGTCTAGTTTCCAAAATGGTATGCCATGTTGGGGTTATTTTGCTGTTCTTGCACCATAGGGGCTTCCTAAATGTGACATGTCAAATATGACTCCTTTTCTGAGCATTGTAGTTCGCCCCTAGTGCACTTCAGGTCAACTTATGGGGTACCTCCATACTCAGAAGAGATGGGGTTACAAATTTTGGGGGGTATTTTCTGCTATTAACCCTTGCAAAAATGTGAAATTTGGAAGGAAACACACATTTCAGTGAATTTTTTTTTTTTTACGCATGCAAAAGTCGTGAAGCCCCTGTGGGGTATTAAGGCTTACTTTATTCCTTGTTACGTTCCTCAAGAGGTCTGGTTTCCAAAATGGTATGCCATGTGGGTATTTTTTGCTGTCCTGGCACCATAGGGGCTTCCTAAATGCGACATGCCCCCGAGCAAAATTTGCTCTCAAAAAGCCAAATATGACTCCTTCTCTTCTGAGCATTGTAGTTCGCCCGTAGTGCTCTTCAGGTCAACTTATGGGGTACCTCCATACTCAGAAGAGATGGGGTTACAAATTTTGGGGGTATTTTCTGCTATTAACCCTTGCAAAAATGTGAAATTTGGGGGGAAACACACATTTTAGTGTTTTTTTTTTTTTTTACGTATGCAAAAGTCGTGAAACACCTGTGGGGTATTAAGGCTCACTTTATTCCTTGCTACATTCCTCAAGGGGTCTAGTTTCCAAAATTGTATGCCATGTGTTTTTTTTTTTTTTTTTTTGCTGTTCTGGAACCATAGGGGCTTCCTAAATGCAACATGCCCCCAAAAACCATTTCAGAAAAACGTACTCTCCAAAATCCCCTTGTCGCTGCTTCCCTTCTGAGTCCTCTAGTGCATTCGCCAAACAATTTACATAGACATATGAGGTATGTGCTTACTCGAGAGAAATTGGGCTACAAACATAAGTATACATTTTACTCCTTGTAAAAATTCAAAATTGGGTCTACAAGAACATGCGAGTGTAAAAAATGAATATTGTGAATTTTCTCCTTCACTTTGCTGCTATTCCTGTGAAACACCTAAAGGGTTAAAACACTTACTGAATGTCATTTTGAATACTTTGGGGGTGCAGTTTTTATAATGGGGTCATTTGTGGGGCATTTCTAAGATGAAGACCCTTCAAATCCACTTAAAACCTGAACTGGTCCCTGAAAAATTGTGAGTTTGGAAATTTTGTGAAAAATTGGAAAATTGCTGCTGAACTTTGAAGCCCTCTGGTGTCTTCCAAAAGTAAAAACATGTCAATTTTATGATGCAAACATAAAGTGGACATATTGTATATGTGAATAAAATTTTTTTTTTGGAATATCCATTTTCCTTACAAGCAGAGAGCTTCAAAGTTAGAAAAATGCTAAATTTTCAAATTTTTCATCAAATTTTGGCATTTTTCACCAAGAAACAATGCAAGTATCGACAACATTTTACCACTATGTTAAAGTAGAATATGTCACATAAAAAACAGTCTTGGAATCAGAATGATTAGTAAAAGCATTCCAGAGTTATTTAAAGTGACAGTGGTCAGATGTGCAAAAAATGGCCGGGTCCTAAGGTGTAAAATGGCTGGGCCCTTAAGGGGTTAAAGGGGTACTCCGGTGAAAACCTTTTTTTCTTTTAAATCAACTGGTGGCAGAAAGTTAAAAATATTTGTAAATTACTTCTATTAAAAAATCTTAATCCTTCCTGTACTTATTAGCTGCTGAATACTACAGAGGAAATTCTTTTCTTTTTGGAATGCTCTCTGTTGACATCACGACCACAGTTCTCTCTGCTGACGTTATTATAATAATAATAACACTTTATTTATTGTTGTCCTTAGTGGGATTTGAACCAAAGTCCCCAGCACTGCAAGGCAGCAGTGCTAATCACTGAGCCACCATGCTGCCCTTATCATACATCTGCTATGCATGGTTGCTAAAGTGGACAGAGATGTCAGCAGAGAGCACTGTGTTCGTGATGTCATCAGTGTTCCAAAAAGAAAGGAATTTCCTCTGTAGCATTCAGCAGCTAATAAGAACTGGAAGAATTAAGATTTTTTAATAGAAGTAATTTACAAATATGTTTAACTTTCTGCCACCAGTAGATTTAAAAGAAAAAAGGTTTTCACCGGAGTACCCCTTTAACGATAATGTACGTCCTGGTGATGTGGTACTTAACGCACCAGGACGTACATTTACGTCCTGAGCATCATGCGCGGCAGGTCCCGGCTGTGGATCGCAGCCAGGGACCCGCCGGTAATGGCGGACACCCGCGATCCCGCGGATGTCCGCCATTAACCCCTCAGATGCCGTGATCAATACAGATCATGGCATCTGCAGCATTGCGGTCACTTAACAGGATGATGGGATCGCCCGCAGCGCTGAAGCGGCGATCAGATCATCCTGCACGGCAGACAGAGGTCCCCTCACCTGCCTCCGCTGTCTTCCGGGAGTCTTCTGCTCTGATCTGCCTTCCCGCAGACCAGAGCAGAAGATGACCGATAACCCTGATCAGTGCTATGTCCTATACATAGCACTGAACAGGATTAGCAATCGAATGGTTGCTATAAATAGTCCCCTATGGGGACTATAAGAGTGTAAAAATAAAAGTAAAAAAAGTTAAAAATAAAGTTAAAAAAATGTGAAAAACCCTCTCCCCCAATAAAAACGTAAATTGTCCCATTTACCTTATTTTACCCCCAAAAAGTGTAAAAAAATGATTTAATATACATATTTGGTATCGCCGCGTGAGTAAATATCTGAACTATTAAAATAAAATGTAAATGATCCCGTACGGTGAACGGCGTGAACGTAAAAAAAAAAAGGCCAAAATAGCTGCTTTTTTTATAACATTTTATTCCAAAAAAAAATGTATAAAAAATGTAATAAAAGTTTTGTATAAGCAAATATGGTATTAATAAAAAGTACAGATCACGGCACAAAAAATTAGCCCTCATATTACTGCTTATACGGAAAAATGAAAAAGTTATAGGTCTTCAAAATAGGGGGATTTTAAACGTACTAATTTGGTTAAAAAGTTTGTGATTTTTTTTAAGCGCAACAGTAATAGATAGGTGTAAAATCAAGGGTATCATTTTAATCGTATTGACCCAGAGAATAAAAAACACATGTCATTTTTACCATAAATTGTACAGCGTGAAAACAAAACCTTCCAAAATTTGCAAAATTGCGGTTTTCTTTTTAGTTTCCCCACACAAATAGTATTTTTTTGGTTGCGCCATACACTTTATACAACGGACAACTGGTCTTGCAAAAAACAAGCCCTCATACTAGTCTGTGGATGAAAATATAAAAGAGTTATGATTTTTTGAAGGAGAGGAGGAAAAAACGAAAGCTTAAAAATAAAATTGTCTGAGTCCTTAAGGTCCAAATGGGCTGAGTCCTTAAGGGGTTAAGGGGTTAAAATCGAGCTGGTGGTTCTCCGCCAGGCGATATACCACCTGTTCCAGCCCCTGTTTCATTTAATCAGTTATGGGTCATAGATATCACTCCAAGCTGTTTCATTGGATTCTTGTGATAATTCCACAGGTGATATGACGTCGATGAACAAAGGGTCTCAGTCTTGAAAAGATCACATCAATTTTTAAAAATTTAAGATTTAGATTAGATTCCCAAGTTTAATGTCCTGGTGTTTACTTTGAACTAATACTGTATGACCACAAAACCCAAATAACAAGGAGTCACATGGTGGCACAATGACAGAGCCTAGAGGTGGCAGCAGCATGAGGAGACCATAATCTGGCAGAATTACAGTCTGGAATTGGTGTCAGCAAGAGGAGACCATATAGTGGCTGAATGACACAGCCTGGAGTTGGCAGCACCATGAGGAGATCATAGGGCTTCACAAACCCTACAATTAAAAGATGAATTTTCTAATTTAAATTGAAGATTTATTGTAGCTAGTGATACCATAAAAATGTTTTGGGTAATGTCCCAGCAGCATCAGAAAACCATATAGTGGCTGAATGGCACAGCCTGGAGTTGGTGGCAGCATGAGTAGAGCATATAGTTGCTGAATGGCACAGCCTGGAGTTGGCGGCAGCATGAGTAGAATATACAGTGGCTGAATGGCACAGCCTGAAGTTGGCAACAGATGAGGAGACCATATAGTGGATGAACGGCCCAGCCTGGAGTTGGCGGCAACATGAGTAGAACATATAGTGGCTGAATGGCACAGCCTGGAGTTGGCGGCAGATGAGGAGACCATATGTTAGCAGATTGAGACTGCCTGGAGGTCGGAGCAGCATCAGGAGTCCTGAAAGTGACCCGTTGCCGAGTGGTACGGTGTCAGGGGGGTGAAAACAGGTGGGTGAAAAAAGGTCTGATGCGGAGGAATGTTTGTAACTGGAGAGCAGCGCCTTAAATTTGTTTGGCACTATACATATTTGGGTAGTGTTGGTGTGGCACCATGGTCAATTTACTCTGATGCATCTGGCATTGGTGGGTGGAAATCCTGGCTGATCCATGCCTGATTCATCTTCACAAAGGTCAGTCTCTCAACATTTTTTGTGGACAGACAAGTTCTCCTTGGGGTGACTATGGCCCCCGCTGCACTAAACACCCGCTCTGATGGCACACTACTGGCCGGGCAGGACAGCTTTTCCAGGGCAAACTCTGATAGTTGCGGCCACAAATCAAGTTTGGCTGCCCAGAAATCCAGCGGAAGGTGTGTTGGCATGGGCATATCAAGGTATGCCACCACCTGCTGGTTCAGGTCCTGCTCCAGTTCTACCTGCTGCTGATGAGTTGCTTCACTATGCAGGTAAAGAAAGGTACTCATCAGTGACTGTAGACTCAGGCTGCTGCTGATGGAGCTGGTACTGCTGCTGCATCCTCACCCCTCCCCAGCAGCCATGGTAGTGGAAGGTGAGTGCAGGGGGCCCCCCTAGTCAGACCTGCAATAGGATGGACAATGGCGCTGATAGGCATCGGCCAATTGATTTTGTAGGATATCTCTGTATTAGGTCAGTTTGTCCTCCCTCTCAGTGGGTGTAAAAAATGCCCCCATTTTGTGGCGGTAGCAAGGGTCCAATAAAGTGGAGAGCCAGAAGTCATCCCGCTGCCGAATGGTGAGAATTTGGCGGTCACTACGCAAGCAAGTGATCATGCATCGTGCCATTTGCACCAGTGACTCGGGGGGACTTCCTGACTCCATCTCCACTGCATACTACCTCGGTGTGTCTGGGCCCTCTGTTTCGCCTTCACTATATCCCTTTAGCTCCTCTGGCTGCTCCTGCTCCTTCTATCCTGTCAGATGACTAGAAAAACTGCCCATCTTGTGAAACCTAAACTGTGCTCCATCGTGTTCCTCCCCCTCCTCCTCCAGTTTAACCCCATAGGGCTCATGTTGCTCTGAGATGTAGGCGCCACATCTCCATTGCCCTGACCAGCCATCGTTTCCAACATGTGTTGTAGTAGATGAAGCAGTAAAATGATGCCGATCATCCCTTAATCCTGGCAACTGACTAATAATGGGGCTTCCTTAACCCCTTAACGACGCAGGACGTATATTTACGTCCTGCAGCGGCTCCCGCGATATGAAGCGGGGTAACGCTGCGACCCCGCATCACATCGCGTCGTTCCCGGCTCATAAACGGCCGGGACCCACGCCTAATACCACACATCGCCGATCGCGGCAATGTGCGGTATTAACCGTTAGAAGCGGCGGTCAAAGCTGACCGCCACTTCTAAAGCGAAAGTGAAAGTATCCCGGCTAGTCAGTAGGGCTGTTCGGGACCGCCGCGATGAAATCGCGGCGTCCCGAACAGCTTGCAGGACACCGGGAGGGCCCTTACCTGCCTCCTCAGTGTCCGATCGACGAATGACTGCTCCGTGCCTGAGATCCAGGCAGGAGCAGTCAAGCACCGATAACGCTGATTACAGGCGTGTTAATACACGCCAGTGATCAGCATAGGAGATCAGTGTGTGCAGTGTTATAGGTCCCTATGGGACCTATAACACTGCAAAAAAAATGTAAAAAAAAAGTGTTAATAAAGGTCATTTAACCCCTTCCCTAATAAAAGTTTGAATCATCCCCCTTTTACCATAAAAAAAATAAAACAGTGTAAATAAAAATAAAAATAAACATATGTGGTATCGTCGCATGCGTAAATGTCTGAACTATAAAAATATATTGTTAATTAAACCGCACAGTCAATGGCGTATGCGCATAAAAATTCCAAAGTCCAAAAAAGCGTATTTTGGTCACTTTTTATACCATTAAAAAATGAATAAAAAGTGATCAAAAAGTGTGATCAAAACAAAAATCATACCGATAAAAACTTCAGATCACGGCGCAAAAACTGAGCCCTCATACTGCCCTGTACAGGGAAAAATAAAAAAGTTATAGGGGTCAGAAGAGGACATTTTTAAACGTATACATTTTCCTGTATGTAGTTAAGATTTTTTCCAGAAGTACGACAAAATCAAACCTATATAAGTAGGATATAATTTTAACTGTATGGACCTACAGAATAATGATAAGGTGTGATTTTTACAGAAATATGCACTGCGTAGAAACGGAAGCCCCCAAAATTTACAAAATGGCGTTTTTTCTTCGATTTTGTTGCACAATGATTTTTTTTTCCGTTTCCTCGTGAATTTTTGGGAAAAATTACTGATGTCACTGCAAAGTAGAATTGGTGACGCAAAAAATAAGCCATAATATGTATTTTTAGGTGGAAAATTGAAAGGGTTATAAATTTTAAAAGGTAAGAAGGAAAAAACGAAAGTGCAAAAACGGAAAAACCCTGAGTCCTTAAGGGGTTAAAGGGTCTAAACAAATGGCAGCAGTCCAAGCTCCAGGGCATCTAAAATCATGTATCCACATGTGAGAACACAGGCAAGGATAGGTAGGTGGGATGACCCTGAATCACATGCAGGATGCAGCCTATCAGCAGCCCGTCACCCCTATGATGTCATAGCCCTATATAATTGGCAGCCATATTCCGGCTAGTCACTTCATCCTTTCAGTGCAGAGAGATAAAACAGTTCTGTGTGTTACATAAACAATCTATTTCCAGCAGCATTTCCCCTCCTGTCACGTCAGTATTCTGGTGGACAGAGAGCAGTGCATTTTTCACAGAAAATAATTTTACTGCAGCCATTAACCTCCCAGTCACTTTCTACAGCAGTGTATTACAGAAAGGGGCAGAGAGCTGTTTGTTGCCTCTTACATTTGAGCAAGCTGGCTCAGCTTGAGAAACCAAAGTAGAGGATGGAGGAATAATTTTTCAGCTGTTGTTCCACAACAAATGGTCAGCTGGTTATTCTAGTCTGAAGACGGTATAATACCCAGCAGTCCATTCCTAATAGTCTTTGAGAGAGTGCAATTTTGGGTTAAGTACACAGCGACTGTGTGCTGTAGCACTGTTGTGTACTGCTGGTGTTGGGCAAAAATAAGTTTTTTAAGCATACTGTAGCGCATTTTTCTTCCCTCATAAGTGCATACCACATAAGTACATCTAAGTAGTGTACTATTTTGTACCTGTTAATCTGTCAAGGGCCATGAAACTGTAAAAGGCTAGGCAAAAGTAATCACTGGCTGGTGTTTTACACCAATACTTTTTTAAGCATACTGTAGTGCATTTTTCTGCCCTCTTTGTTCAACAACAAATGGTCTGCTAGTTATACTACTCTGTAGATGGTATAATACACACCCAGCAGTGCATTCCTCATAGACTGTTAGAGAGTGCAATTTTGGGTTTAGTACACAGAACTGTGTGCTGCAGCACTGTTGTGTACTGCTGGTGTTGTGCAAAAATATGTTTTTAGCTTACTGTAGCGCATTTTTCTGCCCTCATAAGTGCATATCACATACCTACATCTAAGCAGTGTACTATTTTGTAATTTTGTACCTGTTAATCTGTCAAGGGCCAAGATACTGTGAAAGGACAGCAAAAAGTACACACCTGCTGCTGTTCTAGAAAAAAACAGTTTTAAGGTTAGTGAAGCGTATTGTACTCCCCTCATATACACACTAAGTATGGAGTGGCAGAGGTTTGAATTCATCAGGCGCAGTCAGAGGTCGCAGCAGACTAGGGGCAAGTGGCAGCAGGAGTTGCAGCGAGAGGCCTGAGCTCCTGGTATCAGCTAGCGGTTGTGTCTCGACCAGCAACCCATCTGCCATCATTGGTTGTTTAACATGGTAATTCACTTCATCACAAGTGACATCTGATACCCCCAGTCTGATACCCCCAGGGTTCCTCAGACACAACCCTCAGTTGGCATTGCCCGGGATCAGTCCCTGTCCTTTCATTGCCTCTGTCTTATGCTGTTCCCTCTCCTACAGAAGTATCTTATGCTGTGGGTTCAGCTCCACTATTCAGTGAGGATGATCTGATAAAGGACAGTCAGCAGCTAGTGCTCAGCCAAGAAGTGGAGAAGACATCCGCCGCTTCCTCCACTAGGCGGGCAAGTTGTGATGAGGAGAGAGACGTGGGAGGTGGCGTTGCCAGTTTTCAGGGTCCTGAAGCAGATACATTTGAGGAACCTTTGGAGGATATAAGTGATGAGCAGACACTTGTTGATAATGATGAAGCCGATCACAATTGGGAGCTGGGTGCAGAAGGGGCTTCATCATTATCAGGAGAATAGGGTTGCAGGTTGCACGTGAGGCAGCAGCTGAGCCTGCATGGTGGTAGCATAGTTGGCATGGTGGCAGAAGTGGAAATTATGGAGCCAAACGTGCCCCTGGGAGATCACCTGATTCGCGGCAGCCTACCTTCTGGAGGAGGCAGCAGTGGCAGTTAATTAGTGCGGACCATTGGGGGGGAAAATCAGCTACTCAGCGGTGTGGCAGTTTTACATCGAGCATCCGGAGGAGGTTAACATAGCCACATGCAAGATGTTTCAGCAGAAGGTGAAGCGTGGTCAGGGTCCCAATGTTGACACCATGGCCCTGCATCAAGATATGCTGCACCACCATAAAGCGGCCTGGGAGAACCGTGGCTCCGATGGGGTGGTCTAGCCTGCTGCATCACCCAGTGGCCAGCCGCTCCCTCTTTCAGCCAGCCAAGGCTCCACCACCTCAGCAGAAGGGAACTGTGTGTCATACTTTCCTTCTGTCACTCCAGATGCTCCTGCTCGTCCTACTTTTTGTCAGTCATTCCACCAGCAATCCATCGGCGCAGCCATGTCCAAGAGACAACAGTATGTGCCCACTCATCCAACGGCGCATAAGCTCAATGTGCTCCTGTCCAAGTAGCTGGTGCTGCAGTCCCTCCCTTTTCAAGTGGTGGACTCTGCACCTTTCAGAGAACTCATGGCTTGTGCCGAGCCAAGGTGGAGAGTGTCAAGCCATCATTTCTTTGCGAAGAAGGCAGTACCAGCCCTGCACAATTTTGTGGCAGAGAAGGTGGGCCAGTACTTGAGCTTGTCAGTGTCGACATCTGGAGCTGTAACTATGGTCAAGGACAATACATGTCCTTTACGGCCCACTGGGTGAATATGGTTCCTGCACAGCCACAACACCAACTTGGACAGGTCACGCCGATTCCTCCTCCACGCACTCAGGCCGTTGGTCCTGTGACAGTGTGCGACTCCGCCTCCTCATCCTCCACCGTGTCCTCAGCCCCCACTGCACAGACAAGTCTCAGTGCCCCTTCAGCATACCATGTGTGTAGGGCATGGTGGTGTCACACTGTTTTTCACATGGTTTGCCTTGGCAAATGGAGTCACACAGGGGAGAAACTGCTAAAAGTCATTCATAAAGAAATCAGAGCATGGCTTACTCCACAAAAACTGGAAATGGGAACCGTTGTTACTGACAACGGGAAGAGCATCTTGTCTGCGCTGTGACAAGGAAGTCTTAGCCATGCGCACTTCATAGCAAACGTGTTCAATCTGGATGTCAAGCGGTTCCTGAAGTGTTCCCAACATTTGCCAGACATACCAACAATGGCAAGGAAACTTTGTATGCACTTCAGCCACTCGTACACCCTCTTTGAGCTGCAACGTAAGAACGGTATCCCCCAATAGTGTTGCTCGCGAATATTCGCAATTCAAATATTATTCGCGAATATCGCATATTCGCGAATTCACGAATTTCGCGAATATAGCGCTATATATTCGTAATTACGAATATTCGTTTTTTTTTTTTCTTCACAGTACACATCACAGTGATCACCCCTCTCTGCTTCCAGCTTGTGTGGTGTAAAGAAGGCTGTAATACTACTGTGTGAGACTGGCGTGCGAAAAATCGCATATGCGAAAATTAGCATATGCAAATATTTGCATATGCGAATTTTCGCGTATGCTAATTTTGTATATATGAATTTTCGCATATGTTAATTTTCGCATACGTGAATTTTCGTGTATGCGAAAATAAAACGAGGATATAACGAATATGCGAATATTCGCGAATATATGACGAATATTCGTCCATATATTCGCGAATATTCGCAAATTCGAATATGGCCTATGCCGCTCAACACTATCCCCCAACACAGTCTGATTTGAGACATTGCTAAACGTTGGAATTCCATTCTCCATATGTTGGAGGATGGAACAGAGAAAAGCCATCACTGATTTCTTGATGATCCAAGCAGATAGGGGGGACTCCCCTGTGTAACTTCAATGTCACCCAGTGGCAGCGCATACCTGACACCTGCTGTTTGCTCAGGCCCTTTGAGGAAGCCACATTATGTCGGTCGCCAGGATTACGGGATGAACAACGTCATTCCACTGCTTCATTTCCTACAACATGTGTTGGAAAAGATGGCTGGTCAGGGCAATAGAGAAATGGAGCCTACATCTCACAGCCACATGAGCCCTGTGGGGGCAGAACTGGAGGAGGAGGTGAAGGGGGCTAGGGGCACAGTGGAGCACAGTTTAGGTTTTGCGAAATGGGTGGTTTTTCTAGTCATCTGACAGGAGAGGAGGAGCAGCCAAGGGAGCTAGAGGGTTATGAGGAAGGTGAGACAGAGGACCCAGACACACCGTGGCAGTATGAAGTGGAGATGGAGGCAGGGAGTACCTCCAAGTCACTTGCCCAAATGGCACAATGCATGCTCACTTGCTTGCGTAGTGACCGCCGAATTGTCACCATTCGGCAGCGAGACGACTTCTAGCTTTCCGCTTTATTAAACCCTCGCTGCGGCCACAAAATGGGGGCCTTTTTTACACCCACTGAGAGGGAGGACAAACTGACCTACTACAGAGACATCCTATGTAGTCAGTTGGCCATCGTCCATCCTCTCGCAGGTCTGACTCGGGGGCCCTCTGCGGTCACCTTCCACTGCCATGGCTGCTGGGGAGGGGTGAGGTGGCAGGAGCAGTACCAGCTCCATCAGCAGCAGCCTGAGGTTACAGTCGCTGATGAGTACCTTTCTTCACCCGCATAGTGAAGCAACTCATCAGCAGCAGGTAGACCTGGAGCAGGACCTGAACCAGCAGGAGGTGGCATACCTTGACATGCCCATGCCAACACACCTTGAAGATCCTCAGGACTTCTGGGCAGCCAAACTTGATTTGTGGCCGCAACTAGCAGAGTTTGCCCTGGAAAAGCTGTCCTGCCCGGCCAGTATCGTGCCATCAGTGCAGGTGTTCACTGCGGTGGGGGCCATAGTCACCCAAAGGAGAACTCATTTGTCCACAAAATATGTGGAGAGACTGACCTTTGTGAAGAACAATCAGGCATGGATCAGCCAGGATTTCCACCCACTAATGCCTGATGCATCAGAGTAGATTGACCATGGTGCCACACCAACACTTCCCAAATATGTATAGTGCCAAACAGATTTAAGGCGCTGCTCCCCAGTTACAAACATTCCTCAGCATCAGACCTTTTTTCACCCACCTTTGTCACCGCAAAATGGTTTTGCCACCCACCAAACCACCATGCTGCTTCTGCCACCTCCAGGCTTTCTCATTCTTCCACCATGTGGTCTCTTCATGCTTCCGCCAACTCCAGGCTATGCCATTCAGCCACTATATAGTCTCCTCATCTGCCGCCAACTCCAGGCTGTTTCATTCAGCGACTATGTGTTCTACTCATGCTGCCGCCAACTCCAAGCTGTGCCATTCAGCCACTATATGTTCTACTCATGCTGCCGCCAACTCCAGGCTGTGCTATGCTGCTGAGCATGGGACATTACCTAAAAAAAATTTGGGTAGCAGTAGCTACTATAAATCTTCATTTAAAATGTTAAAATTCATCTTTTTATCTTAGGGATTGTGAAACCCCAGTGTTTCCTCATGCTGCCGTCAACGCCAGGCTGTGTCATTCAGCCACTATCTGGTCTCCTCATGCTACCGCCAATTCCAGGCTCTATCATTCTGCCAGATCATGGTCTCCTCATGCTTCTGTTACCTCTAGGCTCTGTCAATGTACCGCCATGTGACTCCTTGTTAGTTTGGGTTTTGTGGTCATACAGTATTAGTTCAAAGTAAACACTGGGACATTAAACTTGGGAACCTAGTATAAATCTTAAACTTAAATCCCAAGATAAATCTGAAATTTAAAAAAAAAAAGACTGAGGCCCTATGGCCGTCACTGTCATTTTACCTGTGGAATTATCACAAGAATCCAATGAAACAGCTTGAAACAATAACAATGAACCATAACTGATTAAATGAAACATTCGCACTTTCACAGTCAGGGGGGTGCTGAGAGGTAGGGGCTGAAACAGGTTGTATCTTGCCTGGCAGAGGACTGCCAGCTTGATTTTAAGATATAAGTATGAGCTTTTTGCACTGCAGTAACTTCTAGCTTTATGGTCCACTTAGGACCAACTTGGACAGAAGCTGAATGTGCTCCTGTCCAAGTTGCTGGTACTGATGTCCCTCCCTTTTCATGTGGACACTGAGAGTATGGGGGTGTGCTGAGAGGCAAGGGCTGGGACAGGACGTATCGCGCCATGCTCACCAGAATTGGTAATGAAAAAAATTAAATAAATTCAAATTAAAATAAATAAAATTACATAAAAAATCTGCCACATCCAGACGCTCTGCGGAAGTGATTCTAATAGTGATGCCTGTAATCTGCATGTCATACTAAATAACAGTATTATTTCACTAACACAGTACACTCCCAATGCATGTTAGGACAAGGCAAAGTGTTCTACACCTCTACTGAGCCTCTCTGTAGGCCAGAAATAGCTGTTTTTAACCTCTTAAGGACCCAGCCATTTTACACCTTAGGACCCGGCCATTTTTTGAACATCTGACCACTGTCACTTTAAACATTAATAACTCTGGAATGCTTTTAGTTCTCAATCTGATTACGAGATTGTTTTTTCGTGACATATTCTACTTTAACATAGTGGTAAAAAAAATTTGTAACTTGCATCCTTTCTTGGTGAAAAATTTGAAAATTTTATGAAAAATTTGAAAATTTTGCATTTTTCTAACTTTGAAGCTCTCTGTTTGTAAGGAAAATGGATATTCAAAATATTTAATTTTTTTTCACATATACAATATGTCTACTTTATGTTTGCATCATAAAATTGATGAGTTTTGACTTTTGGAAGACACCAGAGGGCTTCAAAGTTCAGCAGCAATTTTCCAATTTTTCACAAAATTTCCAAACTCACAATTTTTCAGGGACCAGTTCAGGTTTGAAATGGATTTGAAGGGTCTTCATCTTAGAAATACCCCAAAAATGACCCCATTATAAAAACTGCACCCCCCAAAGAATACAAAATGATATTCTGTCAGCCTTTTAACCCTTTAGGTGTTTCACAGGAATAGCAGGAAAGTGAAGGAGAAAATTCACAATCTTCATTTTTTACACTCGCATGTTCTTGTAGACCCAATTTTTGAATTTTTACGAGGGGTAAAAGGAGAAATGTATACTTATATTTGTAGCCCAATTTCTCTCGAGTAAGCACATACCTCATATGTCTATGTAAAGTGTTCGGCAGGCGCAGTAGAGGGCTCAGAACCGAAGGAGTGACAAGGGGATTTTGGAGAGTACGTTTTTCTGAAATGGTTTTTGGGGGGCAAGTTGCATTTAGGAAGCCCCTATGGTGCCAGAACAGCAAAAAAAAACACATGCCATACCATTTTGGAAACAAGACCCCTTGAGGAACGTAACAAGGAATAAAGTGAGCCTTAATACCCCACATATGTTTCACGACTTTTGCATTTGTAAAAAAAAAAAAAAAAAATTTCACTAAAATGTGTGATTCCCCCCAAATTTCACATTTTTGCAAGGGTTAATAGCAGAAAATACCCCCCAAAATTTGTAACCCCATCTCTTCTGAGTATGGAGGTACCCCATAAGTTGCCCTAAAGTGCACTACGAGCGAACTACAATGCTCAGAAGAGAAGGAGTCATATTTGGCTTTTTGAGAGCAAATTTTGCTCGGGGGCATGTCCCATATAGGAAGCCCCTATGGTGCCAGGACAGCAAAAAATACCCATATGGCATATCATTTTGGAAACTAGACCCCTTGAGGAACGTAACAAGAAATAAAGTGAGCCTTAATACCCCACACAGGTTTCACGACTTTTGCATACGTAAAAAAAAAAAAAATTCATTAAAATGGGTGTTTCCCCCCAAATTTCACATTTTTGCAAGGGTTAATAGCAAAAAATACCCCCCAAAATTTGAAACCCCATCTCTTCTGAGTATGGAGTACCCCATAAGTTGACCTGAAGTGCACTACGAGCGAACTACAATGCTCAGAAGAGAAGGAGTCATATTTGGCTTTTTGAGAGCAAATTTTGCTCGGGGGGCACTTCGCATTTAGGAAGCCCCTATGGTGCCAGGACAGCAAAATAACCCCCACATGGCATACCATTTTGGAAACTAGACCCCTTGAGGACCGTAACAAGGGGTACAGTGAGCATTTACCCCCACTGGTGTCTGTCAGATCTTTGGAACAGTGGTCTGTACAACATTTTTAATTTGCACAGCCCACTGTTCCAAAGATCTGTCAGACACCAGTGGGGGGTAAATTCTCACTGCACCCCTCATTACATTCCGTGAGGGGTGTAGTTTCCGAAATGGGGTCACATGTGGGGTTTAGTTTTTTTTGCGTTTGTCAAAACCGCTGTAACAATCAGCCACCCCTGTACAAATCACCTAAAATGTACATGCCGCACTCTCCCTTCTGGGCCTTGTTGTGCGCCCCCAGAGCACTTTGCGCCCACATATGGGGTATCTCCGTAGTCGGGAGAAATTGCATTACAAATTTTGGGGGCTTTTTTCCCTTTTACCTCTTGTCAAAATGAAAAGTATAGGGCAACACCAGCATGTTAGTGTAAAAAATTGATTTTTTTACACTAACATGCTGGTGTAGACCCCAACTTTATATTTTCATAAGGGGTGAAAGGAGAAAAAGCCCCCCAAAATTTGTTAGGCAATTTCTCCCGAGTACGGCGATACCCCATATGTGGCCCTAAACTGTTGCCTTGAAATACGACAGGGCTCCAAAGTGAGAGCACCATGCGCATTTGAGGCCTAAATTAGGGATTTGCATAGGGGTAGACATAGGGGTATTCTACGCCAGTGATTCCCAAACAGGGTGCCTCCAGCTGTTGCAAAACTCCCAGCATGCTTGGACAGTCAACGGCTGTCCAGCAATACTGGGAGTTGTTGTTTTGCAACAGCTGGAGGCTCCATTTTGGAAACAGTGGCGTACCAGATGTTTTTCATTTTTATTGGGGAGGGGGGCTGTGTAGGGGTATGTTTATATGTAAAGTTTTTTACTTTTTATTTTATTTTGTGGTTGTGTAGTGTAGTGTTTTTAGGGTACAGTCACATGGGCGGGGGGTTACAGCGAGTTTGAGCTGCCGCGCAAAATTTGCTGCATCGCAAACTTGCAGCCTGATACTCACTGTAAGCCCCCTGCCCATGTGAATGTATCCTGTACATTCACAGGGGGGGACCTCCAGCTGTTGCAAAACTACAACTCCCAGCATGCACAGTCTATCAGTGCCTGCTGGTAGTTATAGTTTTGCAACAGCTGGAGGCACACGGGTTGGGAAACACTGAGTTAGGAAACAGACAATGTTTCCCAACCAGTATGCCTCCAGTTGTTGCAAAACCACAACTCTCAGCATTCTCAAACATGCTGGGAGTAGTAGTGCGGCAACATCTTTAGAGCCAGATGTTGCCGAACTACAACTCCCAGCATGCTTGGAGTTGTAGTTTTGCAACATCTGGAGGACTACAGTTTGCAGACCACTAATACAGTGGTTCTCAATCTGTGCCCTTCCAGATGTTGCAAAACTACAGCTCCCAGTATGCCAAAACTGTCCAGGCATGCTGGGAGTTGTAGTTCTGCAACATCTGAAGGGCCAGATGTTACAGAACTACAACTCCCAGCATGCCTGGACAGTAAGGGCATGCTGAGGATGTGTAGTTTTGCAACATCTGGAAGGGCACAGTGGTCTCCAAACTGTGGACCTCCAGATGTTGCAAAACTGCAACTTCCAGCATGCCCAGACGCCAAGGGCTGTCTGGGCATGCTGAGAGTTGTAGTTTACAGGGTCCCAATACAGCAATGCATGTCGCTTTACGGCGACGTGCATTGCTGTAAAGGGCCCGACCGCGGTTGAAGATCAACTCACCTGTCGATGCCGCCGCCGTCTTCATCGCAGGGATCCGGGTCTTCAGGGACGAGGTAAGTACCGGGGCCGGTCCCCAGCACTCCCCCATCCCCCGCCGCGTCCTTCGGTCTTCCTCCTGTCCTCTCCAGACTTTCAGGGGCCAGGCAGGACGGGAGGAAGTAACCGCCCCCCCCCCCCCTGCGATTGGTCGGTTAACTAACCGACAGATCGCAGGGGGATCGGAGGAGGTGGCAGGCTTGCCACCTCACTCCTATACTTCAGCATGGTCCTGGCTGTCTGTGACAGCCGGGATCATGCGAAATTACCGGGCGGTCGGGTCCCAGAGACCCGATCAGCCCGGTATCGCCGCAAATCGCAAGGGCCTACATGGCCCCCCTCGGCGTTTGCCCTGGATGCCTGCTGAAGCATTTCAGCAGGCATCCGCTTCCGATCTCTGCCCGGCGCGGGGCAGAGACCGGAAAACGCCAGGGCGTACTAGTACGCCTTGGGTCCTTAAGGCCCAGGGTGTGAGGGCGTATCCATAGCCCTGGGTCCTTAAGAGGTTAATAGCTTTTCACCGCAAATACATTTTTCTAAAATTCGCTCATCTCTAGAGAAGTTGGATGGACTTACATTTGCCATAGTGTTAGAATCCATAGTTGCAGATTTAAAGTGGGTGCAGGCTCCAAAAAGACCAATACAGATAAACAACAAACATAGGGCAGCATTCCCAGTCGTATAATGGATGGGTGCAGCCGGGTCACAGGCACTGAAGAACTAGATAGAAGGCAAAACTGCAGCACTCCAGAGTAATGGTGCAAATTAATGTGAATTTATTCCATCCAAGCAAATACAATGTTTTGGTCGCCCAGTGCGGCCATGTTCAAGCATACAAACATGGTCCTTTATTTTCTTTTTGATCATGTGCCTATCATTGAAAAGCATATTTTAATTGTGTTTTTATCTCTTTTCCCAGATTGGATCGCAGATTTTCGAGTCATCGTCACCAATGCCCAACTATCTCTATATTTTCTTTGCAGGAGATTTATGATGTCGGACCACTTATTTGCTTATTTATTTTACTTTACCGTATATACTCGAGTATAAGCCGACCCGAGTATAAGCCGAGACCCCTAATTTCAACCCAAAATCCCAGGAAAAGTTATTGACTCGAGTATAAGCCTAGGGTGGGAAATACCTCATCCCCCCCTGTCATCATCCAGACCCCGTCATTAACATCCTCATCATCATCCCCTTGTCATCATCCCACACATCCCCCCTTCATCATCCCCTTATCATCCCACACATCCCCCCTTCATCATCCCCTTATCATCCCACACATCCCCCCTTCATCATCCCCTTGTCATCATCCCACACATCCCCCCTTCATCATCCCCTTATCATCCCGCACATCCCCCCTTCATCATCCCCTTATCATCCCACACATCCCCCCTTCATCATCCCCTTATCATCCCACACATCCCCCCTTCATCATCCCCTTGTCATCATCCCACACCCCCCCCTTCATCATCCCCACCCCCCTTCATCATCCCCACACCCCCCTTTCATCATCCTCTTCTCATCATTCGCCCTCAGTGGTCTTCAACCTGCGGACCTCCAGAGGTTTCAAAACTACAACTCCCAGCAAGCCCGGGCAGCCATCGGCTGTCCGGGCTTGCTGGGAGTTGTAGTTTTGAAACCTCCGGAGGTCCGCAGGTTGAAGACCACTGCGGCCTTCAACATCATCCAGCCCCCTCTCACCCCCCTTTAGTTCTGAGTACTCACCTCCGCTCGGCGCTGGTCCGGTCCTGCAGGGCTGTCCGGTGAGTAGGGGGTCCGGTGGGATAGTGGTTCCGGGCTGCTATCTTCACCGGGGGCGCCTCTTCTCCGCGCTTCCGGCCCGGAATAGAGGCGTTGCCTTGACAATGACGCAGAAGTACGTTGGCAATGAACGCACCTCTGCGTCGTTGTCACGGCAACGTGACTATTCTGAGGCCGGGCCCGAAGCGCTTAGAAGAGGCCTCCCCGGTGAAGATAGCAGCCCGGAACCACTATCCCACCGGACCACCTCCTCTCCGGACAGCCCTGCAGAACCGGACCAGCGCCGAGCGGAGGTGAGTACTCAGAACTAAAGGGGGTGAGAGGGGGCTGGATGATGTTGAAGGCCGCAGTGGTCTTCAACCTGCGGACCTCCGGAGGTTTCAAAACTACAACTCCCAGCAAGCCCGGACAGCCGATGGCTGCCCGGGCTTGCTGGGAGATGTAGTTTTGAAACCTCTGGAGGTCCGCAGGTTGAAGACCACTGCGGGTGGGGGAGTTCACTCGAGTATAAGCCGAGGGGGGTGTTTTCAGCACGAAAAATCGTGCTGAAAAACTCGGCTTATACTCGAGTATATACGGTACTTTTTATTTTTTATTTTTCCTTTTGTTTGCGTTTACCTTTATTCACACTTGATGCAATTTTGCAGTGGTTTCTCTGCGTCTCTAGCTGAAGGGTGATCTCCATTCCGCAAACTGTGCAACAGTGAAGCTCTGCCCTCCTGATCCATGATGTGAGGATGCCGACCGCAACCCCAATCTGGTGTTGGATGAGAAGTTCCTGGCATGATCTTATTCCCGAGGATATGATGACAGACACTGATGACAGCAGAATCGTTGTTAGACAATGGGTATGAGATACGCTTGTCGTGATGAATCCTGCTTGTACATTACTGTTACGCCGAGCGCTCCGGGTCCCCGCTCCTCCCCGGAGCGCTCGCAGCGTTCTCTCATTCGCAGCGCCCCGGTCAGACCTGCTGACCGGGTGCGCTGCGATATTACTCCCAGCCGGGATGCGATTCGCGATGCGGGACGCGCCCGCTCGCGATGCGCATCTCGGCTCCCGTACCTGACCCGTTCCCTGTCTGTGTTGTCCCGGCGCGCGCGGCCCCGCTCCTTAGGGCGCGCGCGCGCCGGGTCTCTGCCATTTAAAGGCCCGCTGCGCCACTGATTGGCGCAGCAGGCCTAATCAGTATTCTCACCTGTGCACTCCCTACTTATACCTCACTTCCCCTGCACTCCCTCGCCGGATCTTGTTGCCATTGTGCCAGTGAAAGCGTTTCCTTGTGTGTTCCTAGCCTGTGTTCCAGACCTCCTGCCGTTGCCCCTGACTACGATCCTTGCTGCCTGCCCTGACCTTCTGCTACGTCCGACCTTGCTCTTGTCTACTCCCTTGTACCGCGCCTATCTTCAGCAGTCAGAGAGGTTGAGCCGTTGCTGGTGGATACGACCTGGTTGCTACCGCCGCTGCAAGACCATCCCGCTTTGCGGTGGGCTCTGGTGAATACCAGTAGCAACTTAGAACCGGTCCACCAACACGGTCCACGCCAATCCCTCTCTGGCACAGAGGATCCACCTCCAGCCAGCCGAATCGTGACAGTAGATCCGGCCATGGATCCCGCTGAAGTCCCACTGCCAGTTGTCGCCGACCTCACCACGGTGGTCGCCCAGCAGTCGCAACAGATAGCGCAACAAGGTCACCAGCTGTCTCAACTGACCGTGATGCTACAGCAGCTATTACCACAGCTCCAGCAACAATCTCCTCCGCCAGCTCCTGCACCTCCTCCGCAGCGAGTGGCCGCTTCCGGCTTACGATTATCCTTGCCGGATAAATTTGATGGGGACTTTAAGTTTTGCCGTGGCTTTCTTTCGCAATGTTCCCTGCACTTGGAGATGATGTCGGACCAGTTTCCAACTGAAAGGTCTAAGGTGGCTTTCGTAGTCAGCCTTCTGTCTGGGAAAGCTCTGTCATGGGCCACACCGCTCTGGGACCGCAATGACCCTGTCACTGCCTCTGTACACTCCTTCTTCACGGAGATCCGAAGTGTCTTTGAGGAACCTGCCCGAGCCTCTTCTGCTGAGACTGCCTTGCTGAACCTGGTCCAGGGTAATTCTTCTGTTGGCGAGTACGCCATCCAATTCCGTACTCTTGCCTCCGAATTATCCTGGAATAATGAGGCCATCTGCACGACCTTTAAAAAAGGCCTATCCAGCAACATTAAAGATGTGCTGGCCGCACGAGAAATTCCTGCTAACCTGCATGAAATTATTCATCTTGCCACCCGCATTGACATGCGTTTTTCCGAAAGGCGTCAGGAGCTCCGCCAGGATATGGACTTTGTTCGCACGAGGCGGTTTCTCTCCCCGACTCCTCTCTCCTCTGGTCCTCTGCAATCTGTGCCTCCCGCCGTGGAGGCTATGCAAGTTGACCGGTCTCGCTTGACACCTCAAGAGAGGACACGACGCCGCATGGAGAACCTATGCCTGTACTGTGCCGGTACCGAACACTTCTTGAAAGATTGTCCTATCCGTCCTCCCCGCCTGGAAAGACGTATGCTGACTCCGCACAAAGATGAGACAGTTCTTGATGTCTACTCTGCTTCTCCACGCCTTACTGTGCCTGTGCGGATATCTTCCTCTACCTTCTCCTTCTCTGCTACGGCCTTCTTGGATTCCGGATCTGCAGGAAATGTTATTTTGGCCTCTCTCATCAACAGGTTCAACATCCCGGTGACCAGTCTCGCCAGACCCCTCTACATCAATTCTGTTAACAATGAAAGATTGGACTGTACTGTGCGTTACCGCACGGAACCTCTCCTAATGTGCATCGGACCTCATCACGAAAAAATTGAATTTTTGGTCCTCTCCAACTGCACTTCTGAAATTCTTCTTGGATTACCATGGCTTCAACGCCATTCCCCAACCCTTGATTGGTCCACAGGAGAAATCAAGAACTGGGGTACTTCTTGTCACAAGGACTGTCTAAAATCGGTTCCCAGTACTCCTTGCCGTGACCCTGTGGTTCCTCCTGTATCCGGTCTTCCTAAGGCTTATATGGACTATTCTGACGTTTTTTGCAAAAAGCAAGCTGAGACTTTGCCTCCTCACAGGCCTTATGACTGTCCTATTGACCTCCTCCCGGGTACTACCCCACCCCGGGGCAGAATCTATCCTCTGTCTGCTCCAGAGACTCTTGCCATGTCGGAGTACATCCAGGAGAATTTAAAAAAAGGGTTTATCCGCAAGTCCTCCTCTCCTGCCGGAGCTGGATTTTTTTTTGTGTCCAAAAAAGATGGCTCCCTACGTCCTTGTATTGATTACCGCGGACTTAATAAAATCACGGTAAAAAAACGCTACCCCTTACCTCTTATCTCGGAACTCTTTTGATCGCTTACAAGGTGCCCACATCTTTACCAAACTGGACTTAAGAGGTGCTTATAATCTCATCCGCATCAGGGAGGGGGATGAATGGAAGACCGCATTTAACACCAGAGATGGACACTTTGAGTATCTGGTCATGCCCTTTGGCCTATGCAACGCCCCTGCCGTCTTCCAAGACTTTGTTAATGAAATTTTTTGTGATCTCCTATATTCCTGTGTTGTGGTTTATCTGGACGATATTCTGATTTTTTCTGCCAACTTAGAAGAACACCGCCAGCATGTCCGCATGGTTCTTCAGAGACTTCGTGACAATCAACTTTATGCCAAAATGGAGAAATGTCTCTTTGAATGTCAATCTCTTCCTTTCCTAGGATACTTGGTCTCTGGCCAGGGACTACAAATGGACCCAGATAAACTCTCTGCCGTCTTAGATTGGCCACGCCCCTCCGGACTCCGTGCTATCCAACGTTTTTTGGGGTTCGCCAATTATTACAGACAGTTTATTCCACACTTTTCCACTATTGTGGCTCCTATCGTGGCTTTAACCAAGAAAAATGCCAATCCCAAGTCCTGGTCCCCCCAAGCGGAAGACGCATTTAAACATCTCAAGTCTGCCTTTTCTTCCGCTCCCGTGCTCTCCAGACCTGACCCATCTAAACCCTTCCTATTGGAGGTAGATGCCTCCTCAGTGGGAGCTGGAGCTGTCCTTCCACAAAAAAATTCTTCCGGGCATGCTGTGACTTGTGGTTTTTTTTTCTAGGACCTTCTCCCCGGCGGAGAGAAACTATTCCATCGGGGATCGAGAACTACTGGCCATTAAATTGGCGCTTGAGGAATGGAGGCACCTGCTGGAGGGATCAAAATTTCCAGTTATCATATACACTGATCACAAGAATCTCTCCTATCTCCAGTCTGCCCAACGACTGAACCCTCGCCAGGCTAGGTGGTCGTTGTTCTTTGCCCGTTTTAACTTTGAAATCCATTTTCGCCCTGCTGACAAGAACATTAGGGCCGATGCCCTCTCTCGTTCTTCTGATGCCTCTGAAGTAGAGGTCTCTCCGCAACACATCATTCCTCCGGACTGTCTGATCTCCACTTCTCCAGCTTCCATCAGGCAAACTCCTCCAGGGAAGACCTTCGTATCTCCACGCCAGCGTCTCGGGATTCTCAAATGGGGACACTCCTCCCACCTCGCAGGCCATGTGGGCATCAAAAAATCCTTGCAACTCATCTCTCGATTTTATTGGTGGCCGACTCTGGAGACTGATGTTATTGATTTCGTGCGGGCCTGTACTGTCTGTGCCCGGGATAAGACTCCTCGCCAGAAGCCTGCTGGTCTCCTTCATCCTCTGCCTGTTCCTGAACAGCCTTGGTCACAGATTGGTATGGACTTTATTACGGACTTGCCCTCATCCCGTGGCAACACAGTTGTTTGGGTGGTCGTTGATCGATTTTCCAAGATGGCACATTTTATTCCTCTTCCTGGGCTTCCTTCAGCGCCTCAGTTGGCAAAGCTATTTTTTGTACACATTTTTCGCCTTCACGGTTTGCCCACGCATATCGTCTCAGATAGAGGCGTCCAATTCGTGTCTAAATTCTGGAGGGCCCTCTGTAAACAGCTCAAGATCAAATTAAACTTCTCTTCTTCTTATCATCCCCAATCCAATGGGCAAGTAGAAAGAGTTAATCAGGTCCTGGGTGACTATTTACGGCATTTTGTTTCCTCCCGCCAGGATGACTGGGCAGATCTTCTACCATGGGCCGAATTCTCATACAACTTCAGAGTCTCCGAATCTTCTGCTAAATCCCCATTTTTCGTGGTGTACGGCCGTCACCCTCTTCCTCCCCTCCCTACTCCCTTGCCCTCTGGTTTGCCCGCTGTGGATGAAGTGACTCGTGATCTTTCCACCATTTGGAAAGAGACCCAAAATTCTCTTTTACAGGCTTCATCCCGGATGAAAAGATTTGCTGATAAAAAAAGAAGAACTCCCCCCATTTTTGCTCCCGGAGACAAGGTATGGCTCTCCGCTAAATATGTCCGCTTTCGTGTCCCCAGTTATAAACTGGGACCACGCTATCTTGGTCCTTTCAAAATCAAGTGCCAGATCAACCCTGTCTCTTACAAACTCCTTCTTCCTCCTCTCCGTATTCCCAATGCCTTCCATGTCTCTCTCCTTAAACCACTCATCCTTAAACGCTTCTCTCCCAAAGTTGTTTCTCCCACTCCAGTTTCCGGATCTTCTGACGTCTTTTCTGTGAAGGAGATTCTAGCATCCAAGACGGTCAGAGGTAAAAGATTCTTCTTGGTCGACTGGGAGAATTGCGGCCCTGAGGAGAGATCCTGGGAACCTGAGGACAACATCCTGGACAAAAGTCTTATCCTCAGGTTCTCAGGCTCCAAAAAGAGGGGGAGACCCAAGGGGGGGGTACTGTTACGCCGAGCGCTCCGGGTCCCCGCTCCTCCCCGGAGCGCTCGCAGCGTTCTCTCATTCGCAGCGCCCCGGTCAGACCTGCTGACCGGGTGCGCTGCGATATTACTCCCAGCCGGGATGCGATTCGCGATGCGGGACGCGCCCGCTAGCGATGCGCATCTCGGCTCCCGTACCTGACCCGTTCCCCGTCTGTGTTATCCCGGCGCGCGCGGCCCCGCTCCTTAGGGCGCGCGCGCCGGGTCTCTGCCATTTAAAGGCCCGCTGCGCCACTGATTGGCGCAGCAGGCCTAATCAGTATTCTCACCTGTGCACTCCCTACTTATACCTCACTTCCCCTGCACTCCCTCGCCGGATCTTGTTGCCATTGTGCCAGTGAAAGCGTTTCCTTGTGTGTTCCTAGCCTGTGTTCCAGACCTCCTGCCGTTGCCCCTGACTACGATCCTTGCTGCCTGCCCTGACCTTCTGCTACGTCCGACCTTGCTCTTGTCTACTCCCTTGTACCGCGCCTATCTTCAGCAGTCAGAGAGGTTGAGCCGTTGCTGGTGGATACGACCTGGTTGCTACCGCCGCTGCAAGACCATCCCGCTTTGCGGCGGGCTCTGGTGAATACCAGTAGCAACTTAGAACCAGTCCACCAACACGGTCCACGCCAATCCCTCTCTGGCACAGAGGATCCACCTCCAGCCAGCCGAATCGTGACAATTACTACTTACCAGACTGCCCTTCTCTCTCTCTCTCTCTCTCTCTCTCTCTCTCTCTCTCTTTCTCTTTCTCTTTCTTCCAGAAGAACTGGAGTATTTTTCCCACAACGACCAATCACAGCCCCAATTTCACTTTATCGGAGCTCGTTAGCTGAGCTGTAATTGGTTGCTATGGGAACATCACTCCAGTTTTTCCTCTCTCAAAATTTTATAAATGAGTTCTAATGGAGATGAACGACTCTCCCAGGATTTGTTTTGGGTCTAATCTGACAGATTTGTATAAGTTTTGGATTTATAAGAGCATCTATCGCCCTGTGATTGCACACGCACAATGGCTCTGAATTACTATTACAAACCCGACATGTTTTGTCGGGTTGTGCGCCAGATTCTGGCACATTGTGCCAGAAATTCTGTCTGCGCCACAGTGTGCGCCAGAATTTGTGCCAGAATTTGTGCCAGAATTTAAAGAAGCCTGACTAACTCTCCATTTTACTGAGAAAACCCTGTCATGGGCAGGAGTCCCTGTTACTGTCCAGTACACTGAGCAGCTGGGCTGACTGCAGAACATCCAGCCCAGCAAATGTAGCAAGTGGAAGCTATGATGCACCGCTGCTTACCTCAGTGTACCAGAGCAGGGACAAAATAAATCCAAAATGAATCTCAAAAAGTTTGGATACAAGTTATTTATTAATAATATTTGTGTGTGACATTTGGATCGAATGCGATTCTGCACCAAATAGATCTGCTCCTCTAATTTTATGTTCCCAAAAAATTGTGGCTACATGATGGTTAATAATAATAATAATAATATATATATATATATATATATATATATATATATGTGTGTGTGTGTGTGTGTGTGTGTGTGTATATTATATATATATATATATATATATATATATATATATATATATATATATATTTTAACACCTGTGGATAATAGGCTTTCTCCAATGGCACATTTTATTTTTAAAGAAAATAACACTGTATAGATACAACAGGGGGAATAGATCAAACATTTCCCGGTAGTATTTGCTGGGTTTTGTGCATGTGTATATATATATATATATATATATATATATATATATACATATATATATATATATATATATATATATATATGTATATATAAAATGTTGCAGTATCTTGTAATACCTCTTTTATTGGGCTAACAGCATCACTGGACTAATACGGCTACTCAAATTTACTGCATCACTGGACTAATACGGTTACTCAAATTTACTGCATCACTGGACTAATATGGTTACTCAAATTTACTGTATATATATATATATATATATATATATATATAGGTCCTCCTATCTGGACCTCCTATCTCAACCTCCTATCTGGACCTCCTATCCTGTCCTCCTATCATGACCTCCTATCCTGACCTCCTATCCCAACCTCCTATCCCGACCTCATATCCCGACCTCCTATCCAGTCCATCTATCTCAACCTCCTGTCCCGACCTCCTATTCCGTCCTCCTATTCCGACCTCCTATTCCGACCTCCTATCCCGTCCTCCTATCCCGTCCTCCTTTCTCGACCTCCTATCCCGACCTCCTATCCCGGCCCTCCTACCCCGGCCCTCCTATCCCAACCTCTTATCCTGTCCTCCTTTCCAGTCCATCTATCTCAACCTCCTGTCCCGACCTCCTATTCCGACCTCCTATCCCGTCCTCCTATTCCGACCTCCTATCCCGTCCTCCTATCCCGTCCTCCTTTCTCGACCACCTATCCCGACCCCCTTATGCCGGCCCTCCTACCCCGAGCCTCCTATCCAGACCTCCTATCCCGTCCTCCAATCCAGTCCATCTATCTCAACCTCCTGTCCCGACCTCCTATTCCGTCCTACTATTCTGACCTCCTATCCCATCCTCCTATTCTGACCTCCTATCCCGTCCTCCTATCCCGTCCTCCTATACCAACCTCCTATCCCGACCTCCCATCCCGACCTCCTATCCCGACCTGTAATATGTGTACCAGGTATTGAAATATGTCCCGCCGTACGGAAGTTATGTGGGAACATACATTTTCCATTGATTTGCATGGGACTTTAAACAAAAACCCCAACACTCACAAATGGGGGTAGTTAAGGGTTAAATTAACTATCCTATATTTTATGTGGACATATAAGTAACATGTGACCGAGTATTATCGAAATATCTCCAGCCGTTTGGAAGTTATGCAGTAACATATATTTCCCATTAACTTGTATTGGACTTTAAACATAAACCCTGCCCCTGGCAAATGGGGGTGAGTAAAGGTTAAATCACCTATCCTATGTTTGTTGTTTACATATAAGTAACATGTGTGCCGAGTTTCATGTTAATATCTTCAGTGGTTTGGACGTGATGCTGGAACATACATACACACATACACACACGTTGAGTTTTATATATATATATATATATATATATATATATATATATATATTTCCCCATAAACCCGACTTTTCCCCAGGAAAACCTGAATGCCTGACAAAATTTGAAATGAATGGGGATCTTTAAATGGGCACTGTCACCAACTTTATTTTTTGATATGTTGTAGTACTTATGTACTACAACATATCTCTAATATACTTTATTTATTTTTTATTAAAACGCTTTAATTTACATTTGAAAAACGGCCACTAGGGGTCTCCCTCCTAGTGGCCGGCTGCAGCCTGGTGTGACGTCACGCCTGAAAAAGGATTGATGAGGCCGGGCATCGGTCCTTTTTCATTCAGCGTACGCTCGCTCCCTGCCTGTCAATCAGACAGGCAGGGAGCGAGCGCATTGGTTCCTCGGCCACTGGCTGGGAGGCCACTCCTCCCGCACGTCGCCGCTGCTGCCTCGTCGCCGCCGCCGCTGTCCCTGCACGCCCGCTCCCGGACTCTGCAGTAAGTGTAATGAGGGAACGGGGTATGCGGGAGGGGGGTTTGTGATGGAGGGAACAGGGTATGCGGGGGGGGGGGGGGTTGTGATGGTGGGAATGGGGTATGGCGCGGGGGGAGGGAGACGGACTGGACGGGCTAGCGCCGCATGTAACTAACTAATAGTTTATCTACACAGGGTGCCAATCCCGAATCCCCCCCCCCCCCCGTCCCCTCCCATGGGGTCAACAGCAGAAATGAGACGCCTTTTGAACTTTACATGTCCCAAGACTCACAACCCTAAACTTGTGTCTCCTATCAGCTCCACCCAGGACCAGAACAACCTGTAAGATTTGCATCTGGAAGGTTTTTCTTTCATTTACATATTAAATGAAGACAAGATTATCAGTGCTAAACATCTGTAATTATTACTACTATGTTATTTATATGATACCTGTTCTATCACTCCGAGACTCCAGATTCATATAATCAATTGATTTTTCCCTCAACAACCAATCACAGCTCAGCTAACAAGCTGAGGTAAAGTGAAAGCTGAGCTGTGATTGGTTGCTATCGGAAAATCACTCCACTTTTTCTCTCACACAGTTTGATAAATCTGGGCCATTGGCCCAGATTTATCAAACTGTGTGAGAGAAAAAGGGGAGAGATTTTTTTTTATAGCAACCAATCACAGCTCAGCTTTCACTTTACCTCAGCTTGTTAGCTGAGCTGTGATTGGTTGTTGAGGAAAAATCTCTCTACTTTTTGTTATCACACAGTTGGATAAATCTGGGCCATACATATATATATATATATATATATATATATATATATATATATATATATATAATCTTTAATAATAACAATATTAGTGAAAGTGTGAAATGAAAAAATACAAAAAATGTATGTATGGGACATATGTAGGGGATATTTTCGAAATTATTTCTAATTAAATTAATCTTATCCCCTGTCCAAAGGATAGGGGATAAGATGTCTGATTGAGGGGGTTCAGTAGCTGGGACCCCTGCAATCTCTGTGTAGCACCCGCGTTCGTTTAGAACTAGGTGTGGTTCACAGGAGTCGTGACGTCAAGGCAACAACCCTCGTGACGTCACACCACGCCACTTCAATGCAAGTCTATGGTAGGGCGTGTGGCGACCACCATGCCCCCTCCCATAGACTTGCATTGTGGGGGGCGTGGTGTGACGTCATGACCCCCCCCCTCCCCCTCCAACACCTGCTCAGAGCGCTCGGAACAAAATGTTCCGAATGCTGTGGCAGCGGAGTACTCCTTTAACCCCTTAACGACGCAGGACGTATATTTACGTCGCGGCAATGTGCGGTATTAACCCTTTAAACTGAAAGTGAAAGCATCCCGGCTGCTCAGTCGGGCTGTTCGGGACCGCCGTGGGGAAATCGCGGCATCCCGAACAGCTTACAGGACACCGGGAGGGACCCTACCTGCCTCCTCGGTGTCCGATCGGCGAATGACTGCTCCTTGCCTGAGATCCAGGCAGGAGCAGTCAAGCGCCGATAACACTGATCACAGGCGTGTTAATACACGCCAGTGATCAGCATGAGAGATCAGTGTGTGCAGTGTTATAGGCCCCTATGGGACCTATAAGGGTACGTTCCGACATGGCATATTTGCTGCGTATTTGCTGCTGCGTATTTTATTTTCCCTGTTGAAGTCAATGGGTAGGAAAATACGCAGCACCAAATACGCAGCAAATACGCAGCAAAATACGCCACGTGGGAATGCACCCTAACACTGCAAAAAAAAAAGTTAAAAAAAAGTGTTAATAAAGGTCATTTAACCCCTTCCCTAGACTAATCTTTTAAAGGAGTACTCCAATATTGGAAAATGTATCCCCTATCCTAAGGGTAGGAGATAGGTTTCAGATCGCAATCTCCTGTATGGGGCCCCGGCTGTCAATGGGAAGGGGTCGTGTAACCACCGCATGAAGCTGCGGCTGACAAGCCCCCTCAATACAACTCTATGGGAGAGCCGTAGTGCTGTATTGAGGGGGCGTGTTGTGTGGTGGTTTACACACACTATCTGGCCGGAGAGCCGGGCCCCGTACGGTAGATCGCGGGGAGTCCCAGTGGTCGAAACCCCCGCAATCTTAAACGTATCCCCTATCCTTAAGGATAGGGGATAAGTTTTCCTCTACTATACTACTCCTTCAATGGTTTGTCTGCCTACATGGTGTAAAATGTGCAGAATGTCCACATGGAAAATACGTGGGGCATTCCATACATTTGAAAAATTGGAGAATTAGAGTAGACAAAAAACATCTGCTGCAGAAATTCCACCGTGTGAACAGTGCAGCAGAATCCTATTGAAATCATTCCGGATATTCCGCAGCGTGAACATGGCCCAAGACTATGTTCACTCTGCAGAAAATATGCAGTTTTGTGGAATATGAGAGGAATTTCTGTGTGCTCAAAACACAAAATTCTGCCGAAATTCAAAGCCCCATGGACTTCAAAGGGATTCCGCCATGGCATTCTGCAAATTTTGAAGAACTGTTCAATGTTTTTGCAGAAAACGGAAAGCAGAATTTCTGCTGTGTGAGGCCGGGTTCACATGACTGAAAATGTGCAGAGTGTCCGCCTGGAAAACACGAGCAGACAATTCATATTTTTGTACAATCCAGCGGGCGCTAGGACCACTCGGTAATGCGCAGTCTCATAGATGGCAATGAATTTTCGAGCAAAATCTGCAAAAAGAATACTGTATACTCGTCTATTTTTTATTTTATTTATTTTTTGTGGAATCCGGAAACGGGATTCCCACGGCAGAAACATCTGCCATGGAAAATCCGCCGCTTGCACAGTGAAAACAATGGGACTTTGCTGCAGTGGAATGTCCGTGTGGAAAATTACGTTGCAATTCCGCACAGACATTCCGCCGTGTCTAGATACCCTCGAATGGGACGGTAGAATCTCCATGTAATGCAGTAAATTTTGTGGAATTTCAGAGCTGAATTTTCTAGCGGTATTCGGTCATATGAACATAATACAGGACAGACAGGTCCTCTATAGCAGCTCACGTAACCACTATCCACATGTGCCGTCAACCTGCATAAATCATTGGTATACAGGGGTATGGCCAGAGAACCGCTCCTGGTCGCTGGGGGATTCAAGATGGTGCCTCTTTGCTTCCCCTTATTCCTAAAGCCCTTGGTTGTCTTGGCATGCTGGGAGTTGTAGTTTTGCAACAGTTGGATGCACACTGGTTGGGAAACACTGCATTAGCGCATAGGCTGGTGAGATGGCGGCGGGAGGTTAAGATTAATTAATCATGTGATTTATTAGCTATTAATAACGCATATTAAGTATATCAGGTAATTGCTCTTCAGGCTTTTTTTCTCATATATTACTGTAGATTTACGGATCGCTCCGGTTATATTGGATGCATGTTGGGAAGCAGCGCCCTCTAGTGACCATTTCCAGGAATGTTTGTTTAGATTTTTTTTTTTTGTGCAAGAAACTAAGAGTGCTCCCAGTAACCTGCTCCCGAAAGGTGTGTCTGTGTACAATAATATGTAATCACCTCTCAGTAATGTGCGCCGCGTGCTCCGACAGGCGTTCTCTTGTTTAACATGTGCCATTTCTTTCAGAATACTGAAATATTAGACACGGTGAGTATTCTGTTTGCTTCCTTTTACTCCAAGATCTAATCCTTGTGTCAAGAAAATCTGATTATCTTGTATTTTTCAGATTAAACAAAATAAAAATGCATCTGTTACTATTATTTATTATTCATATTAATAATAATAATAATAATAATAACATACAAGATGACTATAATAAAAAAATAATAATAATTATGTTGATGATAATGATGATTATAATTATAACACAAATTATGATAATGATAATAAAACTAATGATAATAATAATAATAAATATTGATGGCAGTAATAATAAAATAATATAAATTATTATTATTATTGCTATTTATATTATTATTATTATTAACAAATGATTACTAATATTAATAATAATATTTATAATACAACTTACAATGATAATAAAAGTAATGATGATAATAATAATGGTAATAATAGAGATGAGCGAACTTACAGTAAATTCGATTCGTCACGAACTTCTCGGCTTGGCAGTTGATGCCTTATCCTGCATAAATTAGTTCAGCTTTCAGGTGCTCCGGTGGGCTGGAGACTATCTCCTAGGACTGTATCCAACTTTTCCAGCCCACCAGAGCACCTGAAAGCTGAACTAATTTATGCAGGATAAAGGCATCAACTGCCGAGCCGAGAAGTTTGTGACGAATCGAATTACTATAACTTCGCTCATCTCTAGCCACAATAATTAATAATGAAAATAATGATTTCTTCTTCTTCTTCTTATTATTATTATTATTATTATTATTTAATTGATTAATATTAACCCTCCATTACTATGAAAAGTGAGGTATCCCAATGTGATAAACTTGTGGAATTATAGCACTAGGTTATTCCATTATAATATAAATAATAGCGATCGCACATGAGATCCCCCTCTAGCAACACTAGTTAAAGGGGTTAACCAGAATTAGAAAAACTGAGCTACTTTCCTTAAAAAACAGCACCTCTCTTGTTTTTAGGTTATACGTGGTATTACAGCTCCATTTGCTTCAGTGGCACTGAGCTGCGATACCATACACAAAGTGAGGATACGAGCTGTGCGGTGTATTTAGAGAATGCTGCTATATTTTTCTAATCCTGGATAACCTCTTTTACTCCCATCATTGTAAGGATCATGAGGATAATGCTCTTCTACAACTCTTTAGCACCCCCTAAGGAGCAGCAGCAGGATGGAGAACATAACAGAGCAGCGTAAGTTGGGAATACAGCACTGGGGTGAGATATAAGAATTATTGAAGCCTTCAGCAGCTTATCTGTGTATCTCTGCCTTTCTCTCATTCTTCAGATTTCTCCTCCTCTTCCTTCTTTCATGCCTTCCTTTCTTACTCTATAGACGTTTTTGGGCAGCAGTTACCTGATACTTAAGTGAGCTGATCTAATACTGACTAAAAAACTTTGTGTGAACTCTGCTGATTTGCTTAGCTCACAGAGTATTGTCGTAACCAGTGGTCTTCAAACTATAGCCCTCCAGCATGCTGGGAGTTGTAGTTTTGCAAGAGCTGGAGGACCACCACTTGACCACTGGACTAAACTGACTGCTATCAATGAATAAGATTGCTTTTCAAACAGGTCAGAGTGTACACCATGCCTTAAAGGGGTACTCCAAATCGATTCAACTGGTGCTAGAAAGTTATACAGATTTGTAAAATACTTTGACTTAAAAATCTTAATCCTTCCAGTACTTATCAGCTGCTGTATGCTCCAGAGGAAGATGTGTAGTTCTTTCCAGTTTGACCCCAGTGCTCTCTACTGCCTTCTGCGCCCGTGTCAGGAACTGATCAGAACATTAGAAATTTGATATGAGGATTTTTTTTTTTGTGCACTTGGCAAGTGGTTTAGATTGACTTTTGAAGAAAAAAGCAAAAAATAAAAAAATAATGCAAAGCTTGCTGCATGTCTCATAGCAGGCACGGATTCTATTTATTTTACTTTAAAGGAGTACTCCACCAAAAAACATCTTATCCCCTATCCAAAGGATAGGGGATAAAATGTCTGATCGTGGGGGTCCCGCCACTGAGGACCCCGCGATCGCCTGGCCGGGAGTGGCAGCATCCGAAGATAGCTATTTCCGGTGCGGCACCTCAGTCATTCGTTCACGGAGCGAACTCCGCTCCGTGTCGGAGGGCTAGCAACTACAGCCACCGTGCCCCCTCCATTCATGTCTATGGGAGGAGGCAAAGACAGACATGAATGGAGGGGGTGTGGCGAGACATGACTAACACCGGCCTGGTGATCGTGGTGGTCCACAGTGGTAAGACCCCCACGATCAGACATCTTATCCCCTATTCTTTGAATAGGGGATAAGATATTTTTCGGCAGAGTACCCTTTTAAGCTAGTCCTAAATTTTTTTTTTTTAAAGTTCAATTGCATCAACTGGAAGTGGTAAGTTTGTCACTAGAGATGAGTGAAGTTACAGTAATTCGATTCTGCACGAACCTCGCGGGTCGGCAGTTGCTGACTTTATCCTGCAGAAATGAGTTCAGCTTTCAGGTGCTCCGTTGGGCTTGAGACTCTCCCAGGACTGTAACCACCTTTCCCAGCCCACCGGAGCACCTGAAAGCTGAATTAATTTATGCAGGATAAGTCATCAACTGCCGAGCCGAGAAGTTCGTGCAGAATCAAAGTACTGTAACTTCCCACATCTCTATTTGTCACCAAACATTCCTAAGAACTTATATAATGGATGAACACAAGTTTTACTCTTTTTACAATAATAATAATAATAATAATAATGTATTATTTTTAATAATTATTCTTATTTATTTATTTTTTAGGAAGAAATTCTTTTATGTTGTGTTTGTTTCCTGATTGGGATTTTATATCTAGTGGAGAGTATTTATCAAAGGATTTATGTGGTTTTTTTCATGTAACTTTGGCGCAATACTTTGTCTTTTTGCGCCAAAGTTTGGCGCATCTTCTCCACTGTCATTTTTTACAACTTTCTCAAAATCACACAGTCCTGTGTGTTATTTTAACTTTAATCAATAATTCATCATTTGCGCCAATCGATCTTTGGTGCAATTTTGGTGCAAATCCCATTTTTTGGGGGGTGCAAATCACCGCCAAGAAATTTTGCACGTGGAAAACACACTTACCAATGTCAGAAAATGGAAATGTGTCAAAATACATAATTTTTTATTTTTTTTTGTGAAAGCAACAACGCCTCCAGGGCTGCTCAATACTATCCTGCGACATAGTTGTCTCTGAGGGACCTTCACCCTCCGCTGAGCCAGCATCCATTTCACATGGTGGCTCCACAGGGTAAAATACGCTCTACAGGATAAAATACGTTCTACAGGATAAAATACGCTCTACAGGATAAAATACGCTCTACACGGTAAAATTCACTCTACAGGATAAAATACGCTCTACAGGGTAAAATACGCTCTACAGGGTAAAATACGCTCTACAGGATAAAATACGCTCTACAGGGTAAAATACGCTCTACAGGATAAAATACGCTCTACAGGGTAAAATACGCTCTACAGGATAAAATACGCTCTACAGGGTAAAATACGCTCTACAGGATAAAATACGCTCTACAGGGTAAAATACGCTCTACAGGATAAAATACGCTCTACAGGGTAAAATACGCTCTACAGGGTAAAATACGCTCTACAGGATAAAATACGCTCTACAGGGTAAAATACGCTCTACAGGATAAAATACGCTCTACAGGGTAAAATACGCTCTACAGGGTAAAATACGCTCTACAGAGTAAAATACGCTCTACAGGGTAAAATACGCTCTACAGGATAAAATACGCTCTACAGGATAAAATACGCTCTACAGGATAAAATACGCTCTACAGGGTAAAATACGCTCTACAGAGTAAAATACGCTCTACAGGGTAAAATACGCTCTACAGGATAAAATACGCTCTACAGGATAAAATACGCTCTACAGGATAAAATACGCTCTACAGGATAAAATACGCTCTACAGGGTAAAATACGCTCTACAGGGTAAAATACGCTCTACAGGGTAAAATACGCTCTACAGGGTAAAATACGCTCTACAGGATAAAATACGATCTACAGGATAAAATACGCTTTACAGGGTAAAATACGCTCTACAGGGTAAAATACGCTCTACAGGATAAAATACGCTCTACAGGGTAAAATACGCTGTACAGGATAAAATACGCTCTACAGGGTAAAATACGCTCTACAGGGTAAAATACGCTCTACAGGATAAAATACGCTCTACAGGGTAAAATACGCTCTACAGGGTAAAATACGCTCTACAGGATAAAATACGCTCTACAGGATAAAATACGCTCTACAGGGTAAAATACGCTCTACAGGGTAAAATACGCTCTACAGGGTAAAATACGCTCTACAGGATAAAATACGCTCTACAGGGTAAAATACGCTCTACAGGGTAAAATACGCTCTAGAGGGTAAAATACGCTCTACAGGGTAAAATACGCTCTACAGGGTAAAATACGCTCTACAGGGTAAAATACGCTATACAGGGTAAAATACGCTCTACAGGGTAAAATACTGTTACGCCGAGCGCTCCGGGTCCCCGCTCCTCCCCAGAGCGCTCGCTACACTCTCCTCACTGCAGCGCTCCGGTCAGATCCACTGACCCGGGGCGCTGCGATACCGCCTCCAGCCGGGATGCGATTCGCGATGCGGGTAGCGCCCGCTCGCGATGCGCACCCCGGCTCCCGTACCTGACTCGCTCTCCGTCGGTCCTGTCCCGGCGCGCGCGGCCCCGCTCCCTAGGGCGCGCGCGCGCCGGGTCTTTGCGATTTAAAGGGCCACTGCGCCGCTGATTGGCGCAGTGGTTCCAATTAGTCTGATCACCTGTGCACTTCCCTATATTACCTCACTTCCCCTGCACTTCCTTGCCGGATCTTGTTGCCATCGTGCCAGTGAAAGCGTTTCCTTGTGTGTTCCTAGCCTGTGTTCCAGACCTCCTGCCGTTGCCCCTGACTACGATCCTTGCTGCCTGCCCCGACCTTCTGCTACGTCCGACCTTGCTTCTGTCTACTCCCTTGTACCGCGCCTATCTTCAGCAGCCAGAGAGGTTGAGCCGTTGCTAGTGGATACGACCTGGTCACTACCGCCGCAGCAAGACCATCCCGCTTTGCGGCGGGCTCTGGTGAAAACCAGTAGTGACTTAGAACCGATCCACTAGCACGGTCCACGCCAATCCCTCTCTGGCACAGAGGATCCACTACCTGCCAGCCGGCATCGTGACAGTAGATCCGGCCATGGATCCCGCTGAAGTTCCTCTGCCAGTTGTCGCTGACCTCACCACGGTGGTCGCCCAGCAGTCACAACAGATAGCGCAACAAGGCCAACAGCTGTCTCAACTGACCGTTATGCTACAGCAGTTACTACCACAGCTTCAGCAATCATCTCCTCCGCCAGCTCCTGCACCTCCTCCGCAGCGAGTGGCCGCTTCTGGTCTACGCCTATCCTTGCCGGATAAATTTGATGGGGACTCTAAGTTTTGCCGTGGCTTTCTTTCCCAATGTTCCCTGCACTTGGAGATGATGTCGGACCAGTTTCCCACTGAAAGGTCTAAGGTGGCTTTCGTAGTCAGCCTTCTGTCTGGAAAAGCCCTGTCTTGGGCCACACCGCTCTGGGACCGCAATGACCCCGTCACTGCCTCTGTACACTCCTTCTTCTCGGAAATCCGAAGTGTCTTTGAGGAACCTGCCCGAGCCTCTTCTGCTGAGACTGCCCTGTTGAACCTGGTCCAGGGTAATTCTTCCGTTGGCGAGTATGCCGTACAATTCCGTACTCTTGCTTCAGAATTATCCTGGAATAATGAGGCCCTCTGCGCGACCTTTAAAAAAGGCCTATCCAGCAACATTAAAGATGTTCTGGCCGCACGAGAAATCCCTGCTAATCTACATGAACTCATTCACCTAGCCACTCGCATTGACATGCGTTTTTCCGAAAGGCGTCAGGAGCTCCGCCAGGATATGGACTCTGTTCGCACGAGGCGTTTCTTCTCCCCGGCTCCTCTCTCCTCTGGTCCCCTGCAATCTGTTCCTGTGCCTCCCGCCGTGGAGGCTATGCAGGTCGACCGGTCTCGCCTGACACCTCAAGAGAGGACACGACGCCGCATGGAGAATCTCTGCCTGTACTGTGCTAGTACCGAACACTTCCTGAAGGATTGTCCTATCCGTCCTCCCCGCCTGGAAAGACGTACGCTGACTCCGCACAAAGGTGAGACAGTCCTTGATGTCTACTCTGCTTCTCCACGTCTTACTGTGCCTGTGCGGATATCTGCCTCTGCCTTCTCCTTCTCTACTATGGCCTTCTTGGACTCCGGATCTGCAGGAAATTTTATTTTGGCCTCTCTCGTCAACAGGTTCAACATCCCAGTGACCAGTCTCGCCAGACCCCTCTACATCAATTGTGTAAACAATGAAAGATTGGACTGTACCATACGTTTCCGCACGGAGCCCCTTCTAATGTGCATCGGATCTCATCACGAGAGGATTGAACTTTTGGTCCTCCCCAATTGCACTTCTGAAATTCTCCTTGGACTTCCCTGGCTTCAACTTCATTCCCCAACCCTGGATTGGTCCACTGGGGAGATCAAGAGTTGGGGGCCCTCTTGTTCCAAGGACTGCCTAAAACCGGTTCCCAGTAACCCTTGCCGTGACTCTGTGGTTCCTCCTGTAACCGGCCTCCCTAAGGCCTATATGGACTTTGCGGATGTTTTTTGCAAAAAACAAGCTGAGACTCTACCTCCTCACAGGCCTTATGATTGTCCTATCGACCTCCTCCCGGGCACTACTCCACCCCGGGGCAGAATTTATCCTCTGTCCGCCCCAGAGACTCTTGCCATGTCTGAATACGTCCAGGAAAATTTAAAAAAGGGCTTTATCCGTAAATCCTCCTCTCCTGCCGGAGCCGGATTTTTCTTTGTGTCCAAAAAAGATGGCTCCCTACGTCCTTGCATTGACTACCGCGGTCTTAATAAAATCACGGTTAAGAACCGCTACCCCCTACCCCTCATCTCTGAACTCTTTGATCGCCTCCAAGGTGCCCACATCTTTACCAAACTGGACTTAAGAGGTGCTTATAATCTCATCCGCATCAGAGAGGGGGATGAATGGAAAACGGCATTTAACACCAGAGATGGACACTTTGAGTATCTGGTCATGCTCTTTGGCCTGTGCAACGCCCCTGCCGTCTTCCAAGACTTTGTTAATGAAATTTTTCGTGATCTCTTATACTCCTGTGTTGTTGTATATCTGGACGATATCCTGATTTTTTCTGCCAATCTAGAAGAACACCGCCAGCATGTCCGTATGGTTCTTCAGAGACTTCGTGACAATCAACTCTATGCCAAAATAGAGAAATGTCTGTTTGAATGCCAATCTCTTCCTTTCCTAGGATACTTGGTCTCTGGCCAGGGACTACAAATGGATCCAGACAAACTCTCTGCCGTCTTAGATTGGCCACGCCCCTCCGGACTCCGTGCTATCCAACGTTTTTTGGGGTTCGCCAATTATTACAGGCAATTTATTCCACATTTTTCTACCGTTGTGGCTCCTATCGTGGCTTTAACCAAAAAAAATGCCGATCCCAAGTCTTGGCCTCCTCAAGCGGAAGACGCCTTTAAACGGCTCAAGTCTGCCTTTTCTTCGGCTCCCGTGCTCTCCAGACCTGACCCATCCAAACCCTTCCTATTGAAGGTTGATGCCTCCTCAGTGGGAGCTGGAGCTGTCCTTCTACAAAAAAATTCTTCCGGGCATGCTGTTACTTGTGGTTTTTTTTCTAGGACCTTCTCTCCGGCGGAGAGGAACTACTCCATCGGGGATCGAGAGCTTCTAGCCATTAAATTAGCACTTGAGGAATGGAGGCATCTGCTGGAGGGATCAAGGTTTCCAGTTATTATTTACACCGATCACAAGAACCTCTCCTACCTCCAGTCTGCCCAACGGCTGAATCCTCGCCAGGCCAGGTGGTCTCTGTTCTTTGCCCGATTTAATTTTGAAATTCACTTTCGGCCTGCCGATAAGAACATTAGGGCCGATGCTCTCTCTCGTTCCTCGGATGCTTCTGAAATTAGACTCTCTCCGCAACACATCGTTCCTCCTGACTGCCTGATTTCCACTTCTCCAGCCTCCATCAGGCAAACTCCTCCAGGAAAGACCTTTGTTTCTCCACGCCAATGCCTCGGAATCCTCAAATGGGGTCACTCCTCCCATCTCGCAGGTCATGCGGGCATCAAGAAATCTGTGCAACTCATCTCTCGCTTCTATTGGTGGCCGACTCTGGAGACGGATGTTGTGGACTTTGTGCGAGCCTGCACTATCTGTGCCCGGGATAAGACTCCTCGCCAGAAGCCCGCTGGTTTTCTTCATCCTCTGCCTGTCCCCGAACAGCCTTGGTCTCTGATTGGTATGGATTTTATTACTGACTTACCCCCTTCCCGTGGCAACACTGTTATTTGGGTGGTCGTTGATCGATTCTCCAAAATGGCACATTTCATCCCTCTTCCTGGTCTTCCTTCAGCGCCTCAGTTGGCTAAACAATTTTTTGTACACATTTTTCGTCTTCACGGGTTGCCTACGCAGATCGTCTCGGATAGAGGCGTCCAATTCGTGTCTAAATTCTGGAGGGCTCTCTGTAAACAACTCAAGATTAAATTAAATTTTTCTTCTGCATATCATCCTCAATCCAATGGACAAGTAGAAAGAATTAACCAGGTCTTGGGTGATTATTTACGACATTTTGTTTCCTCCCGCCAGGATGACTGGGCAGATCTTCTACCATGGGCCGAATTCTCGTATAACTTCAGAGTCTCTGAATCTTCCTCCAAATCCCCATTTTTCGTGGTGTACGGCCGTCACCCTCTTCCCCCCCTCCCTACCCCCTTGCCCTCTGGTCTGCCCGCTGTGGATGTAATTTCTCGTGACCTTTCCATCATATGGAGAGAGGCCCAAAATTCTCTCTTACAGGCTTCATCACGCATGAAGAAGTTCGCGGATAAGAAAAGAAGAGCTCCTCCCATTTTTTCCCCTGGAGACAAGGTATGGCTCTCCGCTAAATATGTCCGCTTCCGTGTCCCTAGCTACAAGTTGGGACCACGCTATCTTGGTCCTTTCAAAATTTTGTGCCAGATTAATCCTGTCTCTTACAAACTTCTTCTTCCTCCTTCTCTTCGTATTCCTAATGCCTTTCACGTTTCTCTTCTTAAACCACTTATCATCAACCGTTTCTCTCCCAAATCTGTTCCTCCCACTCCTGTTTCCGGCTCCTCGGACATCTTCTCCGTCAAAGAGATTCTGGCATCCAAAAAGGTCAGAGGGAAAACCTTTTTTTTAGTGGATTGGGAGGGTTGTGGTCCAGAAGAGAGATCCTGGGAACCTGAGGACAATATCCTAGACAAAAGTCTGCTCCTCAGGTTCTCAGGCTCTAAGAAGAGGGGGAGACCCAAGGGGGGGGGTACTGTTACGCCGAGCGCTCCGGGTTCCCGCTCCTCCCCGGAGCGCTCGCTACACTCTCCTCACTGCAGTGCTCCGGTCAGATCCACTGACCCGGGGCGCTGCGATACCGCCTCCAGCCGGGATGCGATTCGCGATGCGGGTAGCGCCCGCTCGCGATGCGCACCCCGGCTCCCGTACCTGACTCGCTCTCCGTCGGTCCTGTCCCGGCGCGCGCAGCCCCGCTCCCTAGGGCGCGCGCGCCGGGTCTTTGCGATTTAAAGGGCCACTGCGCCGCTGATTGGCGCAGTGGTTCCAATTAGTCTGATCACCTGTGCACTTCCCTATATTACCTCACTTCCCCTGCACTTCCTTGCCGGATCTTGTTGCCATCGTGCCAGTGACAGCGTTTCCTTGTGTGTTCCTAGCCTGTGTTCCAGACCTCCTGCCGTTGCCCCTGACTACGATCCTTGCTGCCTGCCCCGACCTTCTGCTACGTCCGACCTTGCTTCTGTCTACTCCCTTGTACCGCGCCTATCTTCAGCAGCCAGAGAGGTTGAGCCGTTGCTAGTGGATACGACCTGGTCACTACCGCCGCAGCAAGACCATCCCGCTTTGCGGCGGGCTCTGGTGAAAACCAGTAGTGACTTAGAACCGATCCACTAGCACGGTCCACGCCAATCCCTCTCTGGCACAGAGGATCCACTACCTGCCAGCCGGCATCGTGACAAATACGCTCTACAGGGTAAAATACGCTCTACAGGATAAAATACGCTCTACAGGATGAAATACATTCTACAGGATAAAATACGCTCTACAGGATAAAATACGCTCTACAGGATAAAATACGATCTACAGGGTAAAATACGCTCTACAGGGTAAAATACGCTCTACAGGGTAAAATACGCTCTACAGGGTAAAATACGCTCTACAGGGTAAAATACGCTGTACAGGATAAAATACGCTCTACAGGGTAAAATACGCTCTACAGGGTAAAATACGATCTACAGGATAAAATACGCTCTACAGGGTAAAATACGCTCTACAGGGTAAAATACGCTCTACAGGATAAAATACGCTCTACAGGATAAAATACGCTCTACAGGATAAAATACGATCTACAGGATAAAATACGCTCTACAGGGTAAAATACGCTCTACAGGGTAAAATACGCTCTACAGGATAAAATACGCTCTACAGGGTAAAATACGCTGTACAGGATAAAATACGCTCTACAGGGTAAAATACGCTCTACAGGGTAAAATACGCTCTACAGGATAAAATACGCTCTACAGGGTAAAATACGCTCTACAGGGTAAAATACGCTCTACAGGATAAAATACGCTCTACAGGATAAAATACGCTCTACAGGGTAAAATACGCTCTACAGGGTAAAATACGCTCTACAGGGTAAAATACGCTCTACAGGGTAAAATACGCTGTACAGGATAAAATACGATCTACAGGATAAAATACGCTCTACAGGGTAAAATACGCTCTACAGGGTAAAATACGCTCTACAGGATAAAATACGCTCTACAGGGTAAAATACGCTGTACAGGGTAAAATACGCTCTACAGGGTAAAATACGCTCTACAGGATAAAATACGCTCTACAGGGTAAAATACGCTGTACAGGATAAAATACGCTCTACAGGGTAAAATACGCTCTACAGGGTAAAATACGATCTACAGGATAAAATACGCTGTACAGGATAAAATACGCTCTACAGGGTAAAATACGCTCTACAGGGTAAAATACGATCTACAGGATAAAATACGCTCTACAGGGTAAAATACGCTCTACAGGGTAAAATACGCTCTACAGGATAAAATACGCTCTACAGGATAAAATACGCTCTACAGTATAAAATACGATCTACAGGATAAAATACGCTGTACAGGATAAAATACGCTCTACAGGGTAAAATACGCTCTACAGGGTAAAATACGCTCTACAGGATAAAATACGCTCTACAGGGTAAAATACGCTCTACAGGGTAAAATACGCTCTACAGGGTAAAATACGCTCTACAGGGTAAAATACGCTCTACAGGGTAAAATACGCTCTACAGGGTAAAATACGCTCTACAGGGTAAAATACGCTCTACAGGATAAAATACGATCTACAGGATAAAATACGCTCTACAGGGTAAAATACGCTCTACAGGGTAAAATACGCTCTACAGGGTAAAATACGCTCTACAGGGTAAAATACGCTCTACAGGGTAAAATACGCTCTACAGGGTAAAATACGCTCTACAGGATAAAATACGATCTACAGGATAAAATACGCTCTACAGGGTAAAATACGCTCTACAGGGTAAAATACGCTCTACAGGATAAAATACGCTCTACAGGGTAAAATACGCTGTACAGGGTAAAATACGCTCTACAGGGTAAAATACGCTCTACAGGGTAAAATACGCTCTACAGGGTAAAATACGCTGTACAGGATAAAATACGCTCTACAGGGTAAAATACGCTCTACAGGGTAAAATACGCTCTACAGGATAAAATACGCTCTACAGGGTAAAATACGCTCTACAGGGTAAAATACGCTCTACAGGATAAAATACGCTCTACAGGATAAAATACGCTCTACAGGGTAAAATACGCTCTACAGGGTAAAATACGCTCTACAGGGTAAAATACGCTCCACAGGGTAAAATACGCTCTACAGGATAAAATACGATCTACAGGATAAAATACGCTCTACAGGGTAAAATACGCTCTACAGGGTAAAATACGCTCTACAGGATAAAATACGCTCTACAGGGTAAAATACGCTGTACAGGATAAAATACGCTCTACAGGGTAAAATACGCTCTACAGGGTAAAATACGCTCTACAGGGTAAAATACGCTCTACAGGGTAAAATAGGCTCTACAGGATAAAATACGCTCTACAGGATAAAATACGCTCTACAGGGTAAAATACGCTCTACAGGGTAAAATACGCTCTACAGGGTAAAATACGCTCTACAGGGTAAAATACGCTCTACAGGATAAAATACGCTCTACAGGGTAAAATACGCTCTACAGGGTAAAATACGCTCTACAGGGTAAAATACGCTCTACAGGGTAAAATACGCTCTACAGGGTAAAATACGCTCTACAGGATAAAATACGCTCTACAGGGTAAAATACGCTCTACAGGGTAAAATACGCTCTACAGGGTAAAATACGCTCTACAGGGTAAAATACGCTCTACAGGGTAAAATACGCTCTACAGGATGAAATACGTTCTACAGGATAAAATACGCTCTACAGGGTAAAATACGCTCTACAGGATAAAATACGATCTACAGGGTAAAATACGCTCTACAGGGTAAAATACGCTCTACAGGGTAAAATACGCTCTACAGGGTAAAATACGCTCTACAGGGTAAAATACGCTCTACAGGGTAAAATACGCTCTACAGGGTAAAATACGCTCTACAGGATAAAATACGATCTACTGGATAAAATACGCTCTACAGGGTAAAATACGCTCTACAGGGTAAAATACGCTCTACAGGATAAAATACGCTCTACAGGGTAAAATACGCTGTACAGGGTAAAATACGCTCTACAGGGTAAAATACGCTCTACAGGATAAAATACGCTCTACAGGGTAAAATACGCTGTACAGGATAAAATACGCTCTACAGGGTAAAATACGCTCTACAGGATAAAATACGCTCTACAGGGCAAAATACGCTCTACAGGGCAAAATACGCTCTACAGGATAAAATACGCTCTACAGGATAAAATACGCTCTACAGGGTAAAATACGCTCTACAGGGTAAAATACGCTCTACAGGATAAAATACGCTCTACAGGATAAAATACGCTCTACAGGGTAAAATACGCTCTACAGGGTAAAATACGCTCTACAGGATAAAATACGCTCTACAGGGTAAAATACGCTGTACAGGATAAAATACGCTCTACAGGGTAAAATACGCTCTACAGGGTAAAATACGCTCTACAGGGTAAAATACGCTCTACAGGGTAAAATACGCTCTACAGGATAAAATACGCTCTACAGGATAAAATACGCTCTACAGGGTAAAATACGCTCTACAGGGTAAAATACGCTCTACAGGGTAAAATACGCTCTACAGGGTAAAATACGCTCTACAGGGTAAAATACGCTCTACAGGGTAAAATACGCTCTACAGGGTAAAATACGCTCTACAGGGTAAAATACGCTCTACAGGATAAAATACGCTCTACAGGGTAAAATACGCTCTACAGGGTAAAATACGCTCTACAGGGTAAAATACGCTCTACAGGGTAAAATACGCTCTACAGGATGAAATACGCTCTACAGGATAAAATACGCTCTACAGGATAAAATACGCTCTACAGGATAAAATACGATCTACAGGGTAAAATACGCTCTACAGGGTAAAATACGCTCTACAGGGTAAAATACGCTCTACAGGGTAAAATACGCTCTACAGGGTAAAATACGCTGTACAGGATAAAATACGCTCTACAGGGTAAAATACGCTCTACAGGGTAAAATACGCTCTACAGGGTAAAATACGCTCTACAGGGTAAAATACGCTCTACAGGATAAAATACGCTCTACAGGGTAAAATACGCTCTACAGGGTAAAATACGCTCTACAGGGTAAAATACGCTCTACAGGGTAAAATACGCTCTACAGGATAAAATACGCTCTACAGGGTAAAATACGATCTACAGGGTAAAATACGCTCTACAGGGTAAAATACGATCTACAGGGTAAAATACGCTCTACAGGGTAAAATACGCTCTACAGGGTAAAATACGCTCTACAGGGTAAAATACGCTCTACAGGATGAAATACGCTCTACAGGATAAAATACGCTCTACAGGATAAAATACGCTCTACAGGGTAAAATACGATCTACAGGGTAAAATACGCTCTACAGGGTAAAATACGCTCTACAGGGTAAAATACGCTCTACAGGGTAAAATACGCTCTACAGGGTAAAATACGCTGTACAGGATAAAATACGCTCTACAGGGTAAAATACGCTCTACAGGGTAAAATACGCTCTACAGGGTAAAATACGCTCTACAGGGTAAAATACGCTCTACAGGGTAAAATACGCTCTACAGGGTAAAATACGCTCTACAGGGTAAAATACGCTCTACAGGGTAAAATACGCTCTACAGGGTAAAATACGCTCTACAGGATAAAATACGCTCTACAGGGTAAAATACGATCTACAGGGTAAAATACGCTCTACAGGGTAAAATACGATCTACAGGGTAAAATACGCTCTACAGGGTAAAATACGCTCTACAGGGTAAAATACGCTCTACAGGGTAAAATACGCTCTACAGGGTAAAATACGCTCTACAGGGTAAAATACGCTCTACAGGGTAAAATACGCTCTACAGGATAAAATACGCTCTACAGGGTAAAATACGATCTACAGGGTAAAATACGCTCTACAGGGTAAAATACGCTCTACAGGGTAAAATACGCTCTACAGGGTAAAATACGCTCTACAGGATAAAATACACTGTACAGGATAAAATACGCTCTACAGGGTAAAATACGCTCTACAGGGTAAAATACGCTCTACAGGGTAAAATACGCTCTACAGGATAAAATACGCTCTACAGGGTAAAATACGCTGTCCCCTGTGGTGGTAAGTTCTGTGTAAAAGGCGTGTGAACAGCTGATTTCAACATTTGAGCCAAAATTACTAACAACTTACACCAAATGATAAATTTGGCGCACATTAACGAAAACCAAAGTGAAAAAAAAAGGGTAAAAATAAACTGTCAACAGGCAAAATTGATAAATACCCCCCAGTGATTCTTCTATATCTGCTGACACTTGGGTCCTCGATACATTGATCCAGCACAGATCAGGTTAATGCAGAAGACGAACAGGTCTGGTGAGGATGGGGGTTTGGAATGAAGGAGACTCAGGTGAGACACTGGGCACCTGACAACTCCTCACAAGACAAAGACGGAGATCTTGCTGTTTATAATCACAGCTTTATGTATTTAAAGGGGCACATGTGACCCCCGATGTGGGGGACCAATGAATAAGGCGTCATGTTTAATCCACTCAAAGAAAGGATAAGCACGTGGGCTGGAAGACATCGATCAGCAGAGGAGGAGAAGACGGAGCTGATCCAGAGGAAACGGTAGATGTTGTTTGTGTTATGTTGTTGTATTATTAAGGGATTTTATGATTTTAGTTACTAGAATGGGATAAGCTGCACTATCAGGCACAGCTGCTCTTATGTCACATTGAAGGGGATGGGGCAACATGGTTTACTGAGCTGATTGGAGGGGGTCCTTAAGTTAGAACTCCTATGACAGTGTATATAGGGCGGGCCATTTATTTAGATACACCTTAATAAAATGGGAATGGTTGGTGATATTAACTTCCTGTTTGTGGCACATTAGTATATGTGAGGGGGGAAACTTTTCAAGATGGGTGGTGACCTTGGCGGCCATTTTGAAGTCAGCCATTTTGAATCCAACTTTAGTTTTTTCGGACCACTTATAAAATGTGTTCAATGTGCTGCCCATTGTGTTGGATTGTCAATGCATCCCTCTTCTCTATATACTACTATATACTACTATATACACCGCAGGAGAAATGCTAGCACAGGCTTCCAGTATCCGTATACACTGCTATATACTACTATATACACCGCAGGAGAAATGCTAGCACAGGCTTCCAGTATCCGTATACACTGCTATATACTACTATATACACCGCAGGAGAAATGCTAGCACAGGCTTCCAGTATCCGTATACACTGCTATATACTACTATATACACCGCAGGAGAAATGCTAGCACAGGCTTCCAGTATCCGTATACACTGCTATATACTACTATATACACCGCAGGAGAAATGCTAGCACAGGCTTCCAGTATCCGTATACACTGCTTTATACTACTATATACACCGCAGGAGAAATGCTAGCACAGGCTTCCAGTATCCGTATATACTGCTATATACTACTATATACACCGCAGGAGAAATGCTAGCACAGGCTTCCAGTATCCGTATACACTGCTATATACTTCTATATACACCGCAGGAGAAATGCTAGCACAGGCTTCCAGTATCCGTATACCCTGCTATATACTACTATATACACCGCAGGAGAAATGCTAGCACAGGCTTCCAGTATCCGTATACCCTGCTATATACTACTATATACACTGCAGGAGAAATGCTAGCACAGGCTTCCAGTATCCGTATACACTGCTATATACTACTATATACACCGCAGGAGAAATGCTAGCACAGGCTTCCAGTAACCGTATACACTGCTATATACTACTATATACACCGCAGGAGAAATGCTAGCACAGGCTTCCAGTATCCGTATACCCTGCTATATACTACTATATACACTGCAGGAGAAATGCTAGCACAGGCTTCCAGTATCCGTATACACTGCTATATACTACTATATACACCGCAGGAGAAATGCTAGCACAGGCTTCCAGTAACCGTATACACTGCTATATACTACTATATACACCGCAGGAGAAATGCTAGCACAGGCTTCCAGTAACCGTATACACTGCTATATACTACTATATACACCGCAGGAGAAATGCTAGCACAGGCTTCCAGTATCGATATACACTGCTATATACTACTATATACACCGCAGGAGAAATGCTAGCACAGGCTTCCAGTATCCGTATACACTGCTATATACTACTATATACACCGCAGGAGAAATGCTAGCACAGGCTTCCAGTATCTGTATACACTGCTATATACTACTATATACACCACAGGAGAAATGCTAGCACAGGCTTCCAGTATCCGTATACACTGCTATATACTACTATATACACCGCAGGAGAAATGCTAGCACAGGCTTCCAGTATCCGTATACCCTGCTATATACTACTATATACACCGCAGGAGAAATGCTAGCACAGGCTTCCAGTATCCGTATACCCTGCTATATACTACTATATACACTGCAGGAGAAATGCTAGCACAGGCTTCCAGTATCCGTATACACTGCTATATACTACTATATACACCGCAGGAGAAATGCTAGCACAGGCTTCCAGTAACCGTATACACTGCTATATACTACTATATACACCGCAGGAGAAATGCTAGCACAGGCTTCCAGTATCCGTATACCCTGCTATATACTACTATATACACTGCAGGAGAAATGCTAGCACAGGCTTCCAGTATCCGTATACACTGCTATATACTACTATATACACCGCAGGAGAAATGCTAGCACAGGCTTCCAGTAACCGTATACACTGCTATATACTACTATATACACCGCAGGAGAAATGCTAGCACAGGCTTCCAGTAACCGTATACACTGCTATATACTACTATATACACCGCAGGAGAAATGCTAGCACAGGCTTCCAGTATCGATATACACTGCTATATACTACTATATACACCACAGGAGAAATGCTAGCACAGGCTTCCAGTATCCGTATACACTGCTATATACTACTATATACACCGCAGGAGAAATGCTAGCACAGGCTTCCAGTATCTGTATACACTGCTATATACTACTATATACACCACAGGAGAAATGCTAGCACAGGCTTCCAGTATCCGTATACACTGCTATATACTACTATATACACCGCAGGAGAAATGCTAGCACAGGCTTCCAGTATCCGTATACACTGCTATATACTACTATATACACCGCAGGAGAAATGCTAGCATAGGCTTCCAGTATCCGTAGTTTCAGGTGCTGCACATCTCGTATCTTCACAGCATAGACAATTGCCTTCAGATGACCCCAAAGATAAACGTCTAAGGGGGTCAGATCGGGAGACCTTGGGGGCCATTCAACTGGCCCATGATGACCAATCCACTTTCCAGGAAACTGTTCATCTAGGAATGCTCGGACCTGACACCATAATGTGGTGGTCACCATATTGCTGGAAAAACTCAGGGAACGTGCAGCTTCAGTGCATAAAGAGGGAAACACATCATCATGTAGGCCACTGGAAATTGCTACATGATGATGTGTTTCCCTCTTTATGCACTGAAGCTGGCACGTTCCCTGAGTTTTTCCAGTCCCAGTGTATGGTGTATCCTTAGTCCCCGTGTTTGGATGATCCTTAGCCCAGTGTATGGTGTAGTATTCTTAGTCCTGGTGTATGGATTATTCTTAGTCCCAGTGTATGAAGTATCCCTAGTCCTGGTGTTGGATGTATCCTGAGTCCCTGTGTATGGGATATCCTTAGACCCAGTGTATGGTATATTCTTCTAGTGTATGGTATATCCTCAGCCTCCGATATATATGGAGTATTCTTAGCCTTGGTATATGGAGTATCTATAAACAAACTGTATAGACAGGGAGGATTTCTGTACAGTCAGTGATGGATTGCTGTCTCTGACTGCTATTTCTCCTGATATTTGTCTAGCTCTATGGAGCTAATCTAATCTGATCATTAGCAGGGTTGCTTTATCCTGTGATTCAATATTATACAAGATCACAACATTTCTAGTAAAAGACTCGTCATTTGAATACAACTCTACAGAGAGAAGCATTGCATGTCTTTTGCTGCTTCTGCAAAAATCTACTAATGTTACAAATATAGTGTATCATATGGTTTCATAAGGTATCAGTGGTTCTTATATTGCAGGGAAACAATGGGAAAAAAAGGCGGGCTAATGGAGGCGCTGCTCAGATGTCGAATTGACGGAGAGACTCAGGCGGTACAGGATAACGATTTTTATTAATGATATTAGAACAACGCGTTTCGGCATCTGCTGATGCCTTCCTCAGGTCCACTTAACAGTTCCCCAAACTTCATTGGTGTTCAGTGAGGGTTTGGGGAACAGTTAAGTGGACCTGAGGAAGGCATCAGAAGATGCCGAAACGCGTTGTCCTTATATCATTAATAAAAACCGTTATCCTGTACCGCATGAGTCTCTCCGTCAATTCGACATCTGAGCAGCGCCTCCATTAGCCCGGCTTTTTTTTCCATTGTTTTCCTGCATTTCCTTTCGGCTTCTTACATAGAAGTCCGATGCCGGTGGGAGAGCTGCAGCTCATACTAAAGGTCATTATCCACGTCGTAAGGAATGCTCAAGTTTTAGTGCGGCCCTCCTAAGGTCAGTATATCACTGATTGGTGTGGTGAAGGGTGCACATCAGTGAATACACTATTACAGGGAGCGCCCCCTGCATCTCTTTTTCTCTCCCCCCATGCATCTTGGTTCTTATATTGTGTCTTTTTCTAATAAAAATACCTCTCATATAGTCCTTTAATATTAATAACTAAGCTTCCTTTTCTATCTAAGGATTCAAGATCTTCCGCTCCTACGAGCGGCAAAGGAAAATGACATTCAACTATTAAAGGAACTTCTGGAAGATGAGACGTGTGATCCATTTCAGAGAGGTGAGTAACCACAAGAATTAAGTGATGGAACATTATACCATAACAGGAATATGGCCAAATCCTGCGAAATACGACGTGTAAGATCAATAGTCTTAGCTAAGGTATACGCAATTCAACTTAAAGGGGTACTCTGGCGGAAAACAATTTTTTTCAAATCCACTGGTGCCAGAAAGTTAAACAGATTTATAAATTACTTCTATATAAAAATATGAATCCTTCCAGTACTTATCAGCTGCTGTATGCTCCAGGGGAAGTTGTGTAGTTCTTTTCTGTTTGACCACAGTGCTCTCTGCTGACACCTCTGTCCATGTCAGGAACTGTCCAGAGCAGGATAGGTTTGCTATGGGGATTTGCTCCTACTTTGGACATTTACTGACATGGACAGAGGTGTCAGCAGAGAGCACTGTAGTCAGAATGGAATGAACTACACAACTTCCTCTGGAGCATTCAGCAGCTGATAAGTACTGGAAGGATTAAGATGTTTTAATAGAAGTAATTTACAAATCTGTTTAACTTTCTGGCACCAGTTGATTTGGAAAAAAAATATATCTATGTTTTCCACTGGAGTACCCCTTTATTGGCAGAAAGGTCTATTTTTACCAATGTCTGGAAATGACTTGTGCACTATAGTGAGGGTTACCGGGTTCGCTCATCTACTTTTATATAGTACCAATAAAAGTTTTATTCGTGTTTACAGCTCTGAATATTTTAGGCAGTAAAATCCTTATCTTCAATGCCTGTGGAGTCTATTTTATTATTGTGATCACAAAAGTAAAGTTCGGCACTGCCACTAAGTGTTCCGCTAGGATCTTCCCTGTAATTATTACAGCCAGTGCATGCGCAAGGTGGGAGGGTGTTACACGCGTTGAATGAAGAAATATATAATGCAACACATGGAGAAAAGAGCGGAGTAACTCACCTGGTAAATAGATGGCAGCAGATAGTTCACTTTATGTCCATACGGTGAATAGGCAGGGAGGCGGTAGATGGAAATGGGTGAATCAGGCGTCGGGCCACAGCCGTATCACACTGTTAGGTACTTCGTCAGGCCCCTCACTTCACATCCATACGGTGAATAGGCAGGGATGTGGTAGATGGGAACGGGGGAATCAGGCATCGGGTCACAGCCATATCACACGTTAGGTGCTTCGTCAGGCCCCTGCGCTGCTTCGTCAGGCTTCTCACTTCACGTCCATATGGTGAATAGGCAGAGAGGCGGTACATGGAAACGGGGGAATCTGGCGTCGGGCCACAGCCGTATCACACCGTTAGGTGATTTGTCAGGCCCATGCGCAGCTTTGTCAGGCCCCTCACTTCACATCCATACGGTGAATAGGCAGGGATGCGGTAGAAGGAAACGGGGGAATCAGGCGTCGGGCCACAGCTGTATCACACCGTCAGGTGCTTCGTCAGGCCCCTGCGCTGCTTCGTCAGGCCCCTCACTTCACGTCCATGTGGTGAATAGGCAGGGATGCGGTAGATGGAAACGGGGGAATCAGGCGTCGGGCCACAGCTGTATCACACCGTTAGGTGCTTTGTCAGGCCCCTGCAGGGGCCTGACGAAGCACCTAACAGTGTGATACGGCTGTGGAGCGATACCTGATTCCACCGTTTCCATCTATTGCCTCCCTGCCTATTCACCGTATGGACATGAAGTGAACTATCCTGCTGCCATCTACTTACCGGGTGAGTTGCTCCGCTCTTTTCTCCATGTGTTTGCATTACCTATTTCATTATTGTTTCTTCCTTAATTGCAACTTGATGAATTCAAGTAATTGAAAATTTTGACTTTGATGTCTGTTATAGAACAAGATGGCTACACATTATCAGAATGCATATGGACGAAATTTCTGCACAATAAAATTTCCAGTCAAAGTCTAGACCTTAAAGGGGTACTCCGCCCCTAGACATCTTTTCTTTTGGATAGGGGATACAATGTCTTATTACATGGGGTCGCCACTAGCACCCCAGTCATCCAGTGGACAGAGCAAACTTCGCTCCTAGCCGGATGACGGACAACCACAGCCATCATGTCCCCTCCATTCACATTTATGGGAAGAGACGTGACGGCTATGTACTAGCCATCACACCCCTCCCATAGGCATGAATGGAGGGGGCGTGGAGTGATGTCATGAATAGTGATGAGCGGCAGGGGCCATATTTGAATTTGCGATATTTTGTGAATATATTGCCGATTATTCGTCCTATGTTCGCGAAATTACCATATGAGAAAATTTGCATGGCAAATTTGCAGAAAAATTTGCATGTGAAAAAAGAACACGCAAAAAATGAATATTCGTCATTGCCAATATATAGAACTATATTCTAAATATTCTCGAAATCGCGAAGTGCCAATATTTGCGATAAAAATTAGCATTACGAATATTCGTGCTCAACACTAGTCATGAGCACGAAAGCTCCAATCTATTGTGTTCAGAGAGCTGCAGCGCCAGCCCTGAGATCAAGGGCGGTCCCAGAGGAGGGACCCCACAATCAGACATCTTATCCCCTATCCTTTGGAGGGGATAACATGTCTAGGAGCAGGGTACCCCTTGAACCCAATTACATTTTTGTAATAGGCCCTTTTGTCTGGGTTCATACTAAAGAATTTCAAGATAGACGGCAATATATTCTGTCTGGATTCCGCCATGAGTTAGATCGCACTTTTGGTGTCAGAATTTCAGCAGAGGAAGCTCCACTAAATTCTGTAGTGTACTGTGTTCAGCTAAATCTTATTGACAGCAATAGGATTCTGCTGCACCTGATTTTCCAAATTTATAATTTCTTAGCAGAATTATGCTTAGAAATTCCTCAGTCTGAACCCGGCCTCAGAGAGCTGTGAATGAACCAATTCCCACAATCCTCAACCGACATAACATTGTGGAACTATGAGAGAGACTGATGAAGTCTTACAAAAAAAACATTACTTTAAGTACCGTAATTGCTCCTACAAGCTATTGATTCCTGGGGGTGGAATCTTTTTTTAATGTTTTTTTATGTTACCATAAAATTGAAAATGGATGGCCTTTTTCTCATGTCTAAAAAAATAAATCCAGTGGGGTATGATGGCTAGAATCTGTTATCTGTGAGAATTCAGTAATTCTACTGTATATACAATTTGGAAAACTCTATTGTTTTAACTCTTTGTGGATACCTAAACAGGTGCGGTGGGGGAGACGGCATTACACTTGGCGGTCCAGTATGAAAACCTGGAAGCTGTGGAGATTCTACTGGATGAGGCTCCTCAGCTAATCAATGAGCCGATGGCCTCCAGCCTCTATAAAGGTAGACGCTGTCTGCATAGATATTGTTGTGTGGTTTATAGTTTTGTTGCTTATACTTTTATCTAATAATGTTATCCTACCATTCCAAACCATAGTAATAGTCCTCCACTGCTGTGTTTTTAGGTAGATGTCAGTCAGACCTTTTGACTTTAGCTGATTTGGCCAAAACACTTACTGTATTGTGTTACCAGATTCTTTACCAATGGCAGATATCAGGGGAAATAAAAATCCTCAACCTTTGTTCACATGAGAGAAAGGTCACTACCAATGAGGTCTGTTGAAGTTAAATTCCAACTACTCACTTAATAAAAACCATGTTTGGCCGAGAGGAAATCACTAAGAATAGCTCCTGCTATGTACAAAAATAATAAGTACACGAATGTAACTACAATAATACTACCTCCTATATACAAGAATATAACTACTATAATACTGCTCCTATGTACAAGAATATAACTTCTATAATACTGCTCCAATATACAAGAATATAACTTCTATAATACTGCCCCCTATATATAAGAATATAACTACTACTATAATACTGCTCCTATATACACAAGAATATAACTACTATAATACTGCTCCTATATACAAGAATATAACTACTATAATACTGCTCCTATATACAAGAATATAACTACTATAATACTGTTCCTATGTACAAGAATATAACTACTATAATACTGCTCCTATATACAAGAATATAACTACTATAATACTGCTCCTATATACAAGAATATAACTACTATAATACTGCCTCCTATATACAAGAATATAACTACTATAATACTGCTTCTATATACAAGAATATAACTACTATAATACTGCTCCTATATACAAGAATATAACTACTATAATACTGCTCCTATATACAAGAATATAACTACTATAATACTGTTCCTATGTACAAGAATATAACTACTATAATACTGATCCTATAGACAAGAATATAAATACTATAATACTGCTCCTATATACAAGAATATAACTACTATAATACTGCTCCTATATACAAGAATATAACTACTATAATACTGCCCCTATATACAAGAATATAACTACTATAATACTGCTAATATATACAAGAACATAACTACTATTATACTGCCCATATGAAAAAGAATATTACAGGGTAGCAGTCAGCTCCTGCTGAGTAGTGTTGTGCGCGAATATTTGAAATATAAAATATTTACCACGAATATCGGCACTTAGTGATTTTGCAAATATTTAGAATATAGTGATATATATTTGTAATGATGAATATTCATTTTTTTTTTTCCAAATATATGCGAATATCGCCACTTACTGTCAGAGGACACTGATCCCTCCCTTTTTTTTTGGTGAAAGATATAATTGCGCTTGCGCATTATGTTAATTTTATTATGAATTTTAGCATGGAAAAATAAAAGAGAACGAACTTAGTGAATATGCAAATTTCGCGAACATAGGACAAATATTCGTCCATATATTTGTGAAATATCGCAAATTGAAATATGGCCCCTGCCGCTCATCACTACTGCTGAGACAGCTCATTTTGAAAGGAGATAGAAGCATATATGAAAAAGTGTGCCCCAGACAACACTTTATAGCGCTCATTAAACAACATATTTGCTTATTGATGTATTGATATATCTGTGTTGTTTCCCAGGTCAGACGGCATTACATATGGCTGCTGTCAATCAGAACATAAACCTGGTTCTCACCCTGATACATAGAGGAGCTGACGTCTCTTCCCCTCGAGCTACAGGGACATTCTTTGCACTTAATAATAAGAATCTCTTTTACTTTGGTGAGTGCAGAGACATGAATAGAACATTTCTTAGCAAGGGACATCTGGGACATTTCCTCCTTTGTTTGGTGCAGCTCCAGAGGCTCATGACGTCACAACCACACCCCGCTCGTGATGTCATGGCCACGCCCCCTCAATGTAAGTCTATAGGAGGGGCGTGACGGCCATCATGCCCCCTCCAATAGACTTGTATTGAGGGGGTGTGGCCATGATGTCACTAGCCTCCGCCCTGCATCGCCTTTCATCCGGCATAGAGCAAAGTTCGCTCCGTGCACCAGATGTCTGGGGTGCTGCAGCCGAGATCGCTGGGGACCCCCGTGATCAGACATCTTATCCCCTATTCTTTGGATAGGGGATAAGATGTCTAGGGGTGGAGTACCCCTTTAAAAGGGAATTAATGGAGATTAGATAGCAATGGGCCCCTTTGGTTGCAGTGCTCTGGGCAGCTGGGGCCAAAGGTTAGTTGAAAGGTTCTAATAAATATATTTTACATAATACTTAAAAAAAACCTTAAAAAAAAATTCTTATCTTGCTGGGACCTGTAAAAAATAGGGAAAAAAAATTATACTTACGTACCCCTGGTCCCCCGCAGCTCCCGTCCGACTCTGTCTAGTTATCCAATCTTCTTCCTGCTTCTAAGACAAGAACTTGGTGCAGGACCTGACGGTTTAGCCAATCTCTGGCTGCAGCGTTGTCCTGTCTCACCCCGTAATTGGCTGGATGGTCAGGTCCTGCTCCAATCAGGAGACTGGACAGAGCTAGGGGGACCGGGGTTACGCAAGCATAAGGATTTGCTGTGGGTGCCATTTTTCGATCATAAAAACTTTGATCTCTAAGAGCTGAGTGTTATTTCTGATTCCAGCTAATGCAATAGGATGTCTGATTTCTATTATTCTTGTGTTCTTGCGATTTCCTCTGTGGGTATTATTCCCCCCCCCCCATACCTGAAAATGTACAGTGTAATGCAGGAAAGGCTTAAACGGCTTCTCTGGTGCTCCAGCATTCTGAACATTTTGTTAATAACGCTCGGAGCCAGAGACCGTGATTGTGATTTCATGGCCTCGCCCCCTTAAGTCGTCACACCATGCCCCCTCCATTAATGTCTATGGGAGGGGGCGTGTCAGCAGACACGCCCTCTCCCATAGGCATGAATGGAGTGGGCGTGGTATTAAAGAACGAGGGGGTGGGTCCGTGATGTCACAACCACTGCTGCAGGAACCCGACATTTGTTTAGAACATTGGGTGCTGTGGGAGATCGAGGGTGCCCCAGGAGCGGGTCCGCCGCGATTAGACATCTCACCCCCTATCTTTTGGATAGGGGATAAGATGTCTAGCAGCAGAGTACCCCTTTAAAGAGTACTGTGTGAATGTTCACCTAGTATATGCCTTAATACATGGATTTGAAATAGGCTCACATATCTTTTAGGAGAGCACATACTGTCCTTTGCAGCATGTGTGGGAGACACAGAGATTGTGAAGATACTTCTAGATTATGGAGCTGATATCCAAGCCAAAGATTCTTGGGGTAAGTATATCTTGGATTTTTTGTGGATCTAAAAGCAGAATAGTAGCGATTGCTACAAAAAGTGCAGCTAAAAACAGTGCAGCACAGGAGCGCTCCTTGGCGGCAACAGCCGATTCCTGTGTCAACAAGCACTTCTTCAGGCCAACGATATCCATCGGCCCGAAGAAGTGTGTGCTGACGTAAGAGACAGCTGTTGCCACCAGGTAGTGCTCCCATGTGTTTTTATCCCCCTACTGCACACTTTTTTTTTGTTAAAAAGACAAGAAGATACAGAAGGGTGAGTGCCACTATCATTTTTTTCTATTCAGTATTTTTTTTTCTATTCTGCTTGGGCTGTGGGCCTTCATGTCAGGAACTGTCCAGAGCAGGAGAGTTTTGCTGTGGGGATTTACTTCCTCCATGGACAGTTCCTCACACAGGCAGAGATGTCAGCAGAGAGCATTGTGGTAAGACAGAAAAGACCTACACAACTTCCTCTGGAACATACAGCAGCTGATAAGTACTGGAAGGATTAATATTTTTTAATAAAAGTAATTTACAAATATGTTTAACTTTCTGGCACCAGTTGATTCGGAAAAATTTGTTTTCAACTGGAGTATCCCTTTAAGAAGTGCTGGGAGGTGTGCCAGGCTTTGGCACCAGAGCAGCTTAGTCCCGCCTCCATGACACATGAGAAGTAAAAAATACATTTTATAGGTTTTGCAACCGCCATCAGCTCTAGGAAAGGTAGAGTTTGCTTTTATACCCTAACAGCTATCTAGTGATTTCTGTTACTCCTAGAAACAAATACAGATGAAAGATTCCCTTTAGTTTAGCATATCTTGTTTTTAATATTAGGGGTCGCCTCATTCTTTTGTCCTCTATAGGAATCTTCTATTAGTTTTGATTATTGCACCACTGGCCTACACACTTCTCAATGCCATTTCTATTGTCTTTATAATCTTCCAAGGTAACACGGTTCTGCACATCCTTGTTCTTCAACCCAACAAACATCTATCGTGCCTGATGTTTGACTTCCTCCTATCACAAGATTGTGGAAAGACTCCAATGGACATTCCAAATGTACAGGGACTCACACCGCTGAAGTTGTCCGTTGTAGAAGGAAATGTGATTGTGAGTTGTAACAATTCTTGGTTTCTTGGTCATACATGGTCCATCTTGGTAAACACAGAAATCTGATTTTCATATATTAACTTGTGACAGATGTTCCAGCACTTAATTCAAAAGAAAAGAAAAATCCATTATACATTTGGTCCTGTCACCACCATGATGTATGACTTGTCGGAAATCGATTCATGGGACGATCAGCAATCCGTGCTTGAGCTTATTGTATCAGCCAACAAGAGTAAGGTAAGACAAAGTAATATAGACTCCATTTTTCTATGTTGTTGTTGCTTGTTGCTTGTTACTGATTGAAGTCATTAGGAGGCAAAATTAACTGCAAAAAATCTGAATCAAAATATGCACATGTGAACATACCCTAATACAGCCCCATGTCTACCACACCAACCAATATGATCAAATATATCCTAGAATGAAGTAACCACAACCAACCTCATACTTGTCCTGGTAAAGTTCCTATCTGACAATCTTCATGTCTTTTATATCATAGGCTCATAAAATACTCAACATTCCTCCAGTTAAGGAGCTACTGCAAAAGAAATGGAATTCAACTGGACGTCCATACACCCGATTCCTGGGCTTAGTCTACATCCTATATATGATCTGTGTCTCTGTATGTTGTGCCAACCGTCCTCTGAAGCCTCGGACAACAAATACCACAGACCCCAGAGACATTACTCTGTTAGTTCAGAAAACTCTGCAGGTGGGTCACAAGGGACACTTGTGAAATCCATTTTTGGTATCTATCCAAGATGATCACCCATCTAAGGTGGTCAGAAGACAGGCCCACACTGTCAAAGAGCTAAACTGCCTTACAATGGACACAAGGGTTTTACATGTCCTGGTCCACTACTTTTCACAGTCCTTCTTTATACAGTAACCTGTTGAGTTAAAACAACAATGGACCAGATTAATATATTGGTCAGGGAAGAGTAGATGAAGGTTCTAGTCTAGAAAGGATAGATGAAGGTTCTAATCTAGAAAGAGTAGATCAAGGTTCTAGTGTAGAAAGAGTAGATCAAGGTTCTAGTCTAAAAATAGTAGATCAAGATTCTGCTCTAGAAAGAGAAGATGGAGGTTCAAGTCTAGAAAGAGTAGACAGAGGTTCTAATCTAGAAAGAGAAGATGGGGGTTCTAGTCTAGAAAGAGTAGATGGTGATTCTAGTCTAGAAAGAGTAGACCGAAGTTCTAGTCTAGAAAGAGTAGATTAAGGTTCTAGAGTAGAAAGAGTACAGTAGATCAAGGTTCTAGTTTAGAAAGAGAAGATGGAGGTTTTAGTGTAGAAAGAGTATGTGAAGGTTGTAGTCTAGAAAGAGTAGGTGGAGGATCTAGTCCAGAAAGTGTAGGTGGAGGTTTTACTCTTGAAAGAGTAAAGGGAGGTTCTGGTCTAGAAGGAGTAGATGAAGGTTCTAGTCCAGAAAGTCCATGTATGGTGTATGATGAGTGCTGACCTTTAATGCGATTGGGGGAAAAAAAGGTCTACTACAAGCAATTGGCTAGTTGAAAAGGGTGAATAATTGGTTATTAGGCTATATATATATATATATATATATATATATATATACATTAAAGAGTATATAGGCATTTGATAAAGCAAGAGGTGGAATAGAGATCTGAGAAAAGATGCAAAAATATCATCCACATATACATGTTATAGTCGTCAACTGGCCCTGAATTGAAAAATGAAAGGAATACTTTAGCTTTCATGCATCTAAGAGTACTGGGCCCATTTTGATACCAAGAAAACTTGTCCTATCTAGAGTTAAGGGATCATACAGTAAGTTTTTCCGAGCCCAAACCTGGCGGCTTGGCATTTGATTATTGGAGCATTTTGAATGAGGAATTAATTTATGCAGACTAAAGTAGTTAACGGCCAAGCCGCCAGGTTCGGCTCATACAAACACAGTAAGTTTGCTCAATTTTAGTCCTATCCCTAGTCGGATTCTCTGTAATTATGCTGAGAAATTGAGTCAGGACAATAAACCCTTACATTGTTGTATTTAAACTGACCATTTAAGAGGATCCTATAGGCCTAACCTCTGGCTTTATCATTGGGTTTCCTTGACCTTATATAATGTCTCGCTTCAGTTCCTAGGAAGCTTATTTGCATATGACTCCAAACTTCACCAACAAAGAGGATGCAATGTGCGCTGCCTCACCACAGAGAGAGGATGCAGTACTGGACAATCACAATCACAATTCTTGGGGTCTTTCCTTCACTTTAAATATTTCTTCTTCTCACATGGTGTTTTTGCACTTAGACATTTATAGGAGCCCAGAGGGGGGGGATTCAGACCCGCACCCCCTTCAAAATGGTGGATGTAAATAGTCTGTTAGACACAAGGAGTTGTCACTATCACAAATGGATCTACAATATACCCTAAGGTCAATACCGTAGGGTACAAAAAAATTGCACCACTGAGAAAGATTTTGTTCAACAATCTAAAGTTCTTCAAAAAAAGGTTTTTAAATAAAAGGTACACTAAAAAAGTTTTAAAAGATGCATATAAAAAAATGTATCCTTTAAAACAACAACAATTGGTTCAACCGATCCCCTCTGCTTCTTCCAATATAACCCATAATAATCATAATAAGTTCCGTTTCAATTTTATTACAAATTTAAATTCCGTTTTTTTAAAAGAAAACATATTATTCAGAAACATTGGGCTGTATAAAAAAAATAGACCCAGTTCTAAAAATAACTCATACCACCAAAACCTGCTTTTACTTACCGACAGGCCAGGAATTTGAAAAGTATTCTAGCTCCTAGTAGATTCTAGCTCCTAGTAGATCGGGTCAAGTGACTAGGATCGGGTCAAGTGATCCAAAACCTCCTTCCATTCACTTGACTTTGTCAGGTGATGGGCAGAAGGGGACATTCCGGTGCAGCAGCAATCGCTGCCTATGTTGCTTATGGATCTCCTCATCCGGCGACCGGACATTGCAGTTAAATTCTACCGGTCAGTACTTACCAGTTACAGACAGATTGGATTGTGGTTCACAATATGTAATTTATCTGCTAACATGTGATTGTGGCTGTCAGTACATTTGGCACAGAGTTCAGACTGTGAGCCAGAAAATGAATAAACACAGAGAGAATATTCAGAACACCTTTAGGAAGAATGGCGTTTCGCAAATTTTTTTTAAAACATGACGGGGAAATCAATGTTTTACAACTATCCATTAATGAAACTGTACCAGCCGTGATTACTAATAGATTCCAGACTCTTATCAATAGGGAGTCATACTGGATTTTTATGTTCAACACAATAACCCCTGATGGTCTTAATGAGACAATTAAAAGAACCACTATTTAACGTCTTTGAAATCACTGGCTTCATGGAGGTATTCTGATCAGAATTTTTATATGTATTTTTGGACATTCATTTTATTTTTTATGCATGTGGATTTGTGTAGGGGCATACTCTCTGTGCATTTAGGTCCATAGATGTGTGCGTCTGCAGAGATCCCCATACACTGTTGTGTATATTAAGTTGCATGTGTATCTAGTATGCCCACATATTTATATTTTTATAAGTGTTTTATTTTTAAATACTTTTTTTCCATGTAATGGAAAAAAAACTTAAAGGTGATGTAACGTTTTTTTTGCGATCATGTGACCTTAGGTATGGGAGGAGTGTGTGTTTACACCTGCCCCCTCCCCATTTGTTTCTTGTACTTGAAAAAAGTTGTATTACTTTTAAGAGAATAAACCTATTTGTCCAGTACTGCATCCTCTCTCTTTGGTGAGGCAGCGCATGTTGGATCCTCTTTGTTGGTGAAGTTTGGAGTCATATGCATTTTCTCACGCCTGGAGCGTGGTGTTTATCTTTGTATGTGTTGTGCCGGTAAGTGCACAACCCATCCAGGTGAATCAGTGGTTGACTCACCTAACTTTTTTCTCTTTCACTGGAAGGATTCACACAGTAAGCGCCTTTTGCTTGTTTTATATTCTAGGAAGCTTATTTGACATACGATGATCATCTAAGACTTGTTGGTGAGGTCATTTCGGTCATTGGAGCTCTCATACTTTCGATGAGCGAGGTGAGAAGGGTTCTCTAGAAACGTGTGTAAGTCTTTATTTATACAAATACATGCCCTCATGCTACATCATAAACAGTTTATTTGTGACAAACCTCTGAAGACAGTGACAGTAGGAACTAAGCTACGAACATTTGTGAGATGGACGGGACCTGTAGTCCCATGTTGGTCATGGGTGATATTGCATTAGAGCCCAGTCTTGTTGGAGGGTTCTTTTGTCTACAGATGGGTCAATTACTGTATTTTTCACCATATAAGACGCTCCGGCATATAAGAGGCACCCAATTTTAAAGCATGAAAATCTAGAAAAAAAAGATTCTGAACCTTCAACCTGTGGACCTCCAGATGTTGCAAAACTACAACTCCCAGCATGCCTGGACAGCCGTTGGAGGTCAGCAGGTTGAAGACCACTGGTATAGGAGGTAATACTCACGAGTCCCTGCCGCTCCGGACCCGTCACCGCTGCCCTGGATGTCGCCCTCCATCACTGTCGCCGCGTCCCCGGGTGTCTCCGTCGCTCTGGAATGTCTCTACTGCCAGGTATCCTAGCTCTCCATCGCCGCCATCACGTCGCTACGCATGCCGCTACGCATGCCGCTATGCATGCCGCTATGCACGCCGCTCCTATTGGATGATGGCATGGCGTGCGCAACGACGTGATGGCGACGAAGGAGATCGCCGGCCATGCAGGGGATCCCGGCACAGAGCAGACACCGAGAAGGCAGGTAAGGTCCCTCCCGGTGTCCTGTAAGTTGTTCGGGACGCCGCGATTTCACCACGGCGGTCCCGAACAGCCCGACTGAGCAGCCGGGTTAGTGTCACTTTCGCTTCAGACGCGGCGGTCTGAATGGTTAATACAGGGCATCACCGCGATCGGTGATGTCCTGTATTAGCCGCGGGTCCCAGCCATTGATGGTCGCAAGGACCGCCGCAATAGGACAGGTTTTAATGTGTATTTGCCGTATAAGATGCACCAACTTCCCCCCCAGTTTTGGCAAAAAATACGGTAGACCATATTGGTCAAGATTTCTCATAAAGATTGTATTTTTCCTAGCTGTTACAGGCCTACAAAATGGGTTTGAGGCACTTCTGGAGCCATATATTCTGGAGGGATCCATTCAATGTAATCAGGTAAGATAATATCTTAAGTTGAGTTTCAAGGCAAAGTTTATCAGCGACCCATCTTCAGGATAGGTCATTAATATCTGATCGGTCTAGTACCAACACCTAACACCCCTGCTGATCAGAGCTGGGGCTTCAGCATACACATTAAAACTGAATCAGAAGCAGATGGCTCCATGCTGTGTCCATGCTGTGTAACTGCAGCTCAGCTTCCATCCACTTTAACACCCTATTACAGATCATTAGGTCAATTTTTATGTTAGATTTCTACATATGAAACCAAATAAAAAAACTTAGCACTGCTAAATCTGTACATTACAATATTAAGATGAAACAGACAACTGCAGCTAATCCCAACTTATCTTAACCCTTTCTACAACATGTTTCCTATATTTACAGAATTTGCTTCGCTCTTCTACTCTTGATCATCCTTGCTATGCGTTTGACTGATACTGACGGAGAAGTTGTCCCCATGTCGGTGGCATTAGTGCTGGGGTGGTGTTACTCTATGTATTTTGCCCGAGGCTTCCAAATGCTGGGACCCTTCACTATCATGATACGAAAGGTAAAAGGCTATCAAAAGTAAACTGTAACATGATTGTACCGTATTCTTTATATATAGTAAAAAAAAAAAAAAAAAAAAAAAGGCCCAAACCATAATACCAATATAAAGTCAATGAGAAAATTTGTAGCGATAAATCCGGTGTGAGGTGCAGAACTGCATCCTATGCAGTTCTGTGTTCGCTCCTCCCTTCAGCTGTTCGGAGATTTCCGAAGATACAGTGAGGGGAGGGGAAGGCAGAGCTGGGCAGGACGCAGCTCTGCACCTCCCTCAGCCCCGTACACACTTCCCTCCTGGCACCTCCTTCAGCAGGAAGGACATACATTTTCACAGCCCCGCTCCTGTCACCTCAGTCCTCCTCAGGGACATAGATTTTCACAGCCCTCTCCTGTCTGCTCCTGGACAGCTGAGGGGAGGGGCGAATGCAGAATTGCATAGGATGCGCCGGCATTGCAGAAGACCATGTCTTCTTTCTTGCCCGTTTTACACCAAGCTCCACCCACTTGACAAACTAAGTGCAGTGTTTAAAAGTCGCACAATTTTTGTGCTAGATTTTTCCATAAATTTTGTGACTTTTCACCTATCTAGGGCACACAATGATAAATTCTCCACACTATCTGTGATCTTTATCTTTACTAATAGTAACATCTTTTCTCTTCTATTATACAGATAGCCGCCAGTGACCTTTTGAAATTTTGCTGGCTCATGGCCGTGGTGGTTGTCGGCTACAGTGTGGGTAAGCAAAGCTTATAGCGATGTATTATTTTTATCTTAAGCATTAAAGCTCAAATGTTTAATAGGATTTTATCATCAAGTTCTCAAAGGTCATAAATTATGCCCAGTTAGGGACCCCTGAAGATGATAAAAAAAAAGGCAAAACAGGACAGGGGCATGAATTAGCCGTTCAGATACAATAAAAAAAAATGTATACTACTGTACAAAATATAAAATATTTATATATATATATATATATATATATATATATATATATATATATACATAAAGGGAAAAAAGGATTACTGGAGACATACTACCCAGACAGAGGCCAAAGGGGAACACTTGTGATCTCTATCTGGACAATGTGGCGTATGGTTAAGTGTGTTGTATGTTGTATGTAGTGGAAACTCCTAGCAACGTTCAGCTGTACAGAATAACGCAATACATAATAGAAACATTAACCCTCTGCATTCTGTAGAGATCATTGCATTCTTAGACTTATAGTGAAAGGCACGAAAAAATATTTAATGCAGTAAATATACTTGGCATAACCATACAATATTTAAGAAAAATACTTTGCATCCAGAAAACCTTATATTACCTCAGCTGCCTGATTAGTCATTGAGTAGCAACTAATATGCTGTACTGGGTCGCCACACATATGCCTTGCGTATTCACCAAACATAGTGTGAACATAGCCTAATGTTGATATTCCCCTGCAGTGGCCCCACACAACTTCCCTTGGTGATAACCGCTTATTGCCGGGAGTTAGAGAAACCAGGCGAGGGGGCAATAAAAAAAATTAAAAAAATGTTTATCATAAACGAAACATTTTTCATAAACTATAATGTTGAATGGAATATCCTTAAGATAATCCATCACTATCAGACTGGTGGAGGCCCAAATTCCAAACCCCCACCAATCCTCTGACTAAAGGGACCACAGTGCTCCAGCAAGTGCTGCTGCATGTCAGTACCAATTTATTGAGGTCAGTTTTGGTAAAACGGTTAACGTTAATTTCATACGGCCGTTGTTCTCCGACCCATTCAGGTTTTTTGGGCCAAACAGACTCTGAATGGGTCTGAGCACAACTGACACCGCTGGGTCCCGATGGATCCTATTGACCTAAAGGGGTATTGCAGCCATAGACATCTTATCCCCTATCCAAAGGATAGGTGATAAGATGTCGGATTGTGGGGGGGGGGGGGGGCACCACTGGGACCCCCGTGATCGCCGTGCAGCATTGGCATTCTGTGCCGGGCTGTTGCCCCAATCTTGGAAACCTCTGAGTTTCCGGGATTGGAGATGTGATGTCACACCACACCCCTCGTGATGTCACACCACGCCCCTTCAATTCATGTCTATGGGAGGGGGCATGGCGTGATGTCACGTCTTCAATCCCGGAAACTCAGAGGTTTCCGAGATTGGAGCAACAGCCCGGCACAGAATGCCGATGCTGCACGGAGATCGCGAGGGTCCCAGTGGTGCCCCCCCCCCCCCATGATCCGACATCAAATCCCCTATCCTTTGGATAGGGGATAAGATGTCTATGGCCGCAATACCCCTTTAGGTCAATAGGATCCATCGGCACAAAATGTAGGTGCTGCACGAAGATCACGGGGGTCCCAGTGTCAGGCCCCCCCACGATCAGAAATCTTATCCCCTATCCTTTGGATAAAATGTATATGGCCAGAATACCCCTTTAAATCTGATATTTTACAGAAAAAATAGGGCATGCAGTACTTTGTTTCCGCTCAACTCCTGTCCTTCCGAGGGTCTGATCTCCCCTTACCGGAGCACATCGGCCATGTGAACAAACTTTTAGTTAGTTGAACATCAGAAGAAGCTGGATGATATGAAGATAGTGGAATATGGCTGAAGTTTTGCAGTTACTGAACTTTTTCTCCTTTTTCTCCCCTTTTCCAGCTCTATTTATTACCTTTCAGACAGTACAGGGACAAGCGCTTGGTTCTTTTAATAACCATATAATGACCCTGATCAGCACCTACTGTCTATTCTCCAATCTCCTCAATGGACCGGCCAACTATTCTGTTGAGGCCCCAGGGATGTATCGCCCCCTCTACGGCTCGTTTTGTGTCATTGCCTTTCTTCTCATGTTCAACCTGCTCATCGCAATGATGGGAGACTCACAATCTGCTATGGTTAAGAGGAAAGAAGAGTTATGGAAAGTAGAGGTAATGTAATAGGGCGAGAAAGTAAAGGGTGAATAGAAGACAATAGTTCAGTATGGGGGATAGGCCAGGTTAGGGCCAGAAATGAAAACTATGGAGGCAGGAGGGAATTAGACGCTTAAAATTTAATAAAAGGCCTATCATTACTGATTGATGTGCCACAACTATTGTGGCTAGGAGCTTGGGAAGTTTTTTGCCATAGTTGAGGCCAATTTTCTGGTGTAAATTATAGAACATAGAATCTACATTTTAGTAAATTTGAAAGTTAGTTATATTCTTGTATATGGGAGAAGTATTATAGTAGTTATATTCTTGTACATGGGAGGCAGTATTATAGTTGTTATATTCTTGTATATAGGAGCAGTATTATAGTAGTTATATTCTTGTATATAGGAGTAGTATTATAGTAGTTATATTCTTTTATATAGGAGGCAGTATTATAGTAGTTATATTCTTGTATATAGGAGGCAGTAATATAGTAGTTATATTCTTTTATATAGGAGACAGTATTATAGTAGTTATATTCTTGTACATAGGGGACAGTATTATAGTAGTTATATTCAGGTGTATAGGAGCAGTATTATAGTAGTTATATTCTTGTATATAGGGGCAGTATTATAGTAGTTATATTCTTGTACATAGGAGCAGTATTATAGTAGCTATATTCTTGTATATAGGAGCAGTATTATAGTAGTTATATTCTTGTATATAGGAGCAGTATTATAGTAGTTATATTCTTGTATATAGGAGCAGTATCATAGTAGTTATATTCTTGTATATAGGGGCAGTATCATAGTAGTTATATTCTTGTATACAGGGGCAGTATTATAGTAGTTATATTCTTGTATATAGGAGCAGTATTATAGTAGTTATATTCTTGTATATAGGAGCAGTATCATAGTAGTTATATTCTTGTATACATGGGAGCAGTATTATAGTAGTTATATTCTAGTATATAGGACCAGTATTATAGTAGTTATATTCTAGTATATAGGAGCAGTATCATAGTAGTTATATTCTTGTATATAGGAGCAGTATTATAGTAGTTATATTCTTGTATATAGGAGCAGTATTATAGTAGTTATATTCTTGTATATAGGGGCAGTATTATAGTAGTTATATTCTTGTATATAGGAGCAGTATTATAGCAGTTATATTCTAGTATATAGGAGCAATATTATAGTAGTTATATTCTTGTACATAGGAGCAGTATTATAGTAGTTATATTCTTGTATGTAGATGTCATTGTACTGTAATAGATAGACTGAATAAAAAGGATTTGTCATTCCCCCTCCCTCCTGTAGATGAGTGATGCTACCGTAAAGATGGAGCTGACATTTCCACAGTGTCTGTGGTTTGGCACAAAATCCACTGAGCAAGACTTGGACAAAAGACGATATATTAGGTATGTGACAAGGACTCCTGACAACCAATAAAAAAACAATGTTTTAAGCTTAAAGGGGAACTTTGATTGCAGCTCATTTATGTTTCAATAAGTGGGGTGGCTGATGTATGGGAGGGAGGAAAATGGAATTGTGGGATTTGTAGTCAAAAAAGAAAAGTCAAACAGGAAATACAAGTTCACAAAAAGCTAGCCACAGTGTTATGGTAATCTCATGACATAGCCATTTAGCCCCAAGACAAGCGCAGATCCTTCCTACGCATGTCCATTACTGCCTGCCAGGTACATACTAAAATCACCTTATGGTGGATAACCCCTTTAATGAAAAATGTCTAATTAGAAACAAATAAGCTTTATTAGGAAGGCATATTAGCTCAATAATTGGCCCATGTAAAAGGATCATAAATGGATCGAAAAAATTCCATACACTTTTATAGTCTCTAGGATTTGATGGCTCTGTAGAGAGCCTTCTCCAGGAGCCTACCTTATCTATACCTTCAGCACAACAGTAGAGCTATTATTAATTCACACACCCCTTAAAGGGGTATTCTGGCTTTATACATCTTATCCCCTATCCAAAGAATGTATGATCGCAGGGGTAAGATGTATAAAGTCAGAATACCCCTTTTATTGGTAATGAGATGACTCTGCTGATATTGTCATAACCTGTATAGCAAAGCTGACAAGGGAGTTGCAGAAAACATCTCCTACTGAAGTTTATAGTTAAAAGAAATAATCTTAGCATAGTAAATCAACCTCAGAATCCTAAGTGGGAACTTTTTTAGGGGCAAAATTTGCTTGATAATATGTTTGCAGTGTATGTACGTTAATTACTATACTACAACAATATACAGATAAGTCAATTGGCTTCCTAGTAATAAATATATATATATATATAATAAATTATGTGTCCCTAGTAGCTCCATGGTCTATGGCCCTTATTTACTAAGAGTGGAGTGTAGGTTTCTTTTTGGGGTTTAATTCCCTACAATTTTTTATCCTTACATTTTCCACTTTCTCTACATTTTGCTTTTTTTTAAACATGCCCTGATATGTAGGGTTTTCCTCAGCTGAAATCCACCACATTTTCTGTGGAAACCTTAGCAAATATGTTGGGTTTTTGTGAAAATGTCGGGAACACGCCCCTTTTTGGTTACCATGCCCATGTTTCCTGATGGCCACACCCCTTTTTTGGGTTTTCTTAGTAAAATGGAGAGTTAGTCAGGTTTTTTTTCAATTCCCGCGCAGACAAAATTTCTGGCGCACAACCCGACAAAACATGTTGGGTTTTCAATAGTAAATGAGGTCCTATGTGTGCAATATAAGGAAATGTACTGTGAGCCAGATTGGATATAGTGATTGGTGTGATCATCGACTCTGTAGAATATTATGGTTCTAAACAGGAAATAACATATCTCATTTGGACCTGCAAAATTATTTGTAAATCTCAGGTTATGTTTTCTCTAGTGTGGAAGAGCGGAAATGGAACCCGCACCATCCACGTGAAGTCAACAGGTCATCAAGTGATGAGGAATCAGATGAAGACTCTACACCTCAAAAGTCACAAGAGAGGAGTCCAGACCTGTATACCCGACAGGAGATCAGAACAAATATCAATGATGGAAGTGAAGACAGTAGAAAAGTGGAACAACATGAAAATAATGTGTGGGGAGAAGAGACGTTTCAGCTTTAAAGGGGTATTCCAGCCTTAGCTATCTTCTCCCCCTCCATTCATGTCTATGAGAGGGGCCGTGACGGCCGTCACGTCCCTTCCCATAGACATGAATTGAAGGGGTGTGGTGTGACATCATGACGGGGCGTGGCTGTGAATCACATCTTGGTCTTGGAAGCAGCGCCAGGTACAGAATGCCGGGGGCTGCACTGAGATTGTGGGGTCCCGCCACTGGGGGTAAGGGTATAAGATGTCTAAAGCCGGAATTCCCTTTGAAGTTTTTTATTGGATACATCTATTATATGTTGTACTAAATTTATCTAAAATATGCCATACTTGCCCATTCTTGACTGAAGGTTTAAAAATAACACAATGTCCCAATCTGTACAGCAAAGCTGAAGGTTTAAAATGAACACTTCCATGCTGCCATGTGTACAGGAATAATATCCTTTTCTCAGCCTCTGTTATACAAAACCTTTCTATAAGACACATCGAGCCAAAATTCAAGCGCTACTTCCTTTCCTACTCAACTTAGTAAGTATGTAGACTCATAGACATAAAAATATGTACCAAGATGATGTGTGAATGTAATAATGATATATGCAATGGGAGTATAGATCGGAAAAGCACAGGACAAATAAAAAAAACTTTATTGATGTATTGGGGACAACGCGTTTCGGCATCAACTGATGATGCCTTCCTCAGGTCCACTTACAGTTCCCAGTGTAGATCAGTGCTGGGTAACTGGAACGGAGTCCTGTAGAGATTCTGTGCTTTCCTCGGTCCGTCAATAATGATATATGTAAGTGATTACAGTATTAGACAAAAACAAATTGTGAAAAATTGTACAATTGAAAGGAGGCTCTAGTAGTAGGCACACAAGTTCTGTATGGCATCCTGCGGCACATTTGCCCACAGAGGTTACAGATTGGCCCGTAGATCCTGCACACTTGTAGGTTGCTGGACTACAGATTAGTGTTGAGCGGCATAGGCCATATTCGAATTCGCGAATATTCGCGAATATATGGACGAATATTCGTCATATATTCGCGAATATTTGCGTTTTATTTTCGCATATGCAAATATTTGTGTTTGCGAAAATTAACATATGCGAAAATTTGCATATAAGAAAACCTGTGCAAGCAAAAATTTGCATATTCGAAAATTCGCGCACCAGTCTCACACAGTAGTTTTAGAGCCTTATTTACACCACACAAGCTGGAAGCAGAGAGGGATGATCACTGTTATGTGTACTGTGAAAAAAAAAAAAGAATATTCGTAATTACGAATATATAGTGCCATATTCGCGAATATGCGATATTCGCAAATAAAATTGGTATTGCGAATATTCACGAGCAACACGACTACAGATCACGTCTAGAAATGAGCCCTCATACATACGCGGAAAAATAAAAATTTTCGTACAAAAAAGTTTGACTTTTTTAAAAGTAGTAAAGTAAAACAAAACCTATATAAATTGGGTACCATGGGTGCATGGGTGCATGGAGTAGAAACGGAAGCCCGCAAAAGTTGCACAATGTTGTTTGTTTTTCGATTTTGCCCTACAAACATTTTTTTGTTTGTTTCACTGTACATTTTGAGGTAAAATGAATGATGTCATTACAAAGTACAATTGGTTCCACAAAAAACAAGCCCTATATTGATCTGTAGATGGGAAAATAAAAGAGTTATGTCTCATAGAAGGCGAGGAGGAAAAAACAAAATCTCAAAAAAAAAAAAAAAAAGACCGCAGTACAACAAAATGTGAAAAAAGGGAAAGGATCTGGAAACTTCCCAAATGCTTTGTACATTCTGTGTATCTGAGATTTGTATTCCGAGAAGAAGAGGAGTATATATATTTTGGTATAACAGCTGAACAGAAGAGCAGGTTAAAGGAGTACTCTGGTGGAAAAAAGTTTTTTTTTTTTTTTTTTTTTTAAATCAACTGGTGCCAAAAAGTTAAACAGATTTGTAAATGACTTCTATTAAAAAATCTTAACCCTTCCAGTACTTCTTAGTGGCTGTATACTAAAGAGGAAATTATTTTCTTTTCTGGCACCAGTTGAGTTAAAAAAAATAAATAAATAAAAAGAAAGAAAACATTCCACTGGAGTACCCCTTTAAATACCCATCCTGGAATGAAGGAATCAGACAACTTCTACTTAACAGGTAGATAGAGATTGAGTGATAAGTGTCTGTCAGACCGGACTGACCACAAGCCTGAGACAATGAGGTGACCTCACTGAACCCTCCTGCCTTCAGGTCTGCTGTACAATGTTCTGTAGATATATTTAGTGTGTATATGTACAAACCAGGCAGTATTCATCACAAATAAAAACCTGTTAATTATATTGTTCACTTAAAGGGGTTATCCAGGAAAAAAAAATTTTTTATATATCAACTGGCTCCAGAAAGTTAAACAGATTTGTAAATTACTTCTATTAAAAAATCTTAATCCTTTCAGTACTTATGAGCTTCTGAAGTTAACATTGTTCTTTTCTGTCTAAATGCTCTCTGATGACACGTGTCTCAGGAAACACCCAGTTTAGAAGCAAATCCCCATAGACAACCTCTTCTAAACTGTTCCCAAGACAGGTGTCATCAGAGAGCACTTAGACAGAAAAGAACAATCTTAACTTCAGAAGCTCATAAGTACTGAAAGGATTAAGATTTTTTAATAGAAGTAATTTACAAATCTGTTTAACTTTCTGGAGCCAGTTGATATATATAAAAAAAAAGTTATTTCCTGGATAACCCCTTTAACCTTGAAGTGTTAAATGTGTCACTCTCAAATACACATGCTACTTTATTTTTACAAAAGACAACTAGTTTCTCATAGCCACAATCATTATAAATTACCTAGGATAACATATCCCAGCAAATCCATCATGGGCCTTTGCATTAAATTAAAGGGGTACTCCGGTGGAAAACTTTTTTTTTTAATCAACTGGTGCCAGAAAGTTATACAGATTTGTAAATTACTTCTATTAAAAAATCTTAATTCTTCCAGTACTTATCAGCTGCTGAATACTACTGAGGAAATTCTTTTATTTTTTGGAACACAGAGCTCTCCGCTGACATCACGAGCACAGTGCTCTCTGCTGACATCTCTGTCCATTTTAGGAACTGTCCAGAGCAGCATATGTTTGCTTTGGGGGATTTTCTCCTACTCGGGACAGTTCTTAAAATGGACAGAGATGTCAGCAGAGAGCACTGTGCTTGTGATGTCAGCAGAGTGTTCCAAAAAGAAAATAATTTCCTCTGTAGTATTCAGCAGCTAATAAGTACTGGAAGGATTAAGATTTTTTAATAGAAGTAATTTACAAATCTAAAACAAAGATTAACCACACTACCCTAGGGTACACAGTGAATAATTGTTTGAGACAAAGTTTTGAAAAAAATGCAGATTTTATTAAAACAATAAAAACCTAAATGGTTAAAAATATCAGAGCAATGTCAATGTTATCTTAAACTGTCATTGGGCCCTAATGACAGATTTAGAAAATATGAATATATATATAGCAACCACCTAATATAGAATAATCTATAGATGTAAAAAACAAATGCAATTTTTCAACGGCATATAATGATCCGGAGTCGGCTATTAGTCCGGCACCTATGATGAATAAAAAAGGGCTGATAGTCCGGCACTTGTAATGGAAAAGGCAAAGTCACTTGATGGACTGATGTACAGGTGTATAAAAAGCTGCCCACAGATGTTAAACAAATGCAAAGTTCCACCTCACCCTGGCTGCTGGTCCCGTACTGCGACGGGCCGATAGTTGAAATTCTTGTGTTGGCTGCAGCAATCCCGGCGTGAGAGCCTGGATGGATATGGGCTCCGGCAGGAGACTCTCTCAGGAGCGGTCCGTGGTATCGGCAAATACCTGGATGTGTATCGGACCCTCGCTGTAGAGATCGTGGCTGGGTTCTGGTAGTGCAGGCAGCAGGTTGGTAATGCGCTCAGTGGGAGAGGATGTTTGATGAATGCAGCAAGTGGTGCACAAAGTTCTGGGCCGGCTTCAGTCTAGGTGGTGCGTGCGAATTGTGCTCTGTTCAGATTAGATATCAGCCTAGACGCGTTTCAGGGTGCTAAAAACGACCCCTTCCTCAGTAGGCGATTGTAGGAAATAATGAATGTGCAGCCTTTATATGGTGGGTGCACATGTGTGAACTTGACAGCAAAAACCTGGTAAGTGGACCAACTTGGAACACTGAATTTGAATCTACTATTAAATGAATAGTTATCATCCCTTAATCTTTCTATATCTCTTAGATGTTCAGTATAAAACAGATTAGAAAATATAAATCCATATACATTTATCAGCGTTATACTAGAATTGTCAAATCTAGCTATTGTTTGGTTTCACATAGTAAAACCTTCACACAAAAGAGAACTGATGTGTTGAGGAAACAGGTGGCACTCCAACATAGGTAACGCATGGAGACATCAGAGGTGTGAATTGAAGTCAAGAAGACATGTTTGTGAAAAATGTATATAAGTATATAAATATGTTTGTAAAAGAAGAAAAATCCTGTATATAGGTGTGTGAATGGAATCAAAAGGAATGTTATGAGAAAAAAAATAATAATAATAAAAAAAAATATATATAAAATAAAATATAAAATAAAAAATAAAATATAAAACAGAGAATAAAAAATAGTAAATGATATGTAAAATAAATATAAATATAAAATAAAAAATAAAAATGAGTGATGTGGTGTAAATTGAGGTGGATGAAACCAAGAAGATAATAGTAATGTGAATTAACCCCTTAAGGACGCAGGACGTAAATGTACGTCCTGGTGAGGTGGTACTTAACGCACCAGGACGTACATTTACGTCCTGTGCATAACCGCGGGCATCATAGCGATGCCCGAGTCATGCACGGCTGACCCCGGCTGCTGATCGCAGCCAGGGACCCGCCGGCAATGGCTGACGCCCGCGATCTCGCGGGCGTCCGCCATTAACCCCTCAGGTGCCGGGATCAATACAGATCCCGGCATCTGCGGCAGTGTACAATTTGAATGAATGATCGGATCGCCCGCAGCGCTGCTGCGGGGATCCGATCATTCATAACGCCGCACGGAGGTCCCCTCTCCTTCCTCCGTCCAGCTCCCGGCGTCTCCTGCTCTGGTCTGTGATCGAGCAGACCAGAGCAGAAGATCGCCGATAACACTGATCTGTTCTATGTCCTATACATAGAACAGATCAGTATTAGAAATCATGGTATTGCTATGAATAGTCCCCTATGGGGACTATTCAAGTGTTAAAAAAAAATGTAAAAAAATGTAAAAGTAAAAGTTAAAAAAAAGTGAAAAATCCCCTCCCCCAATAAAAAAGTAAAACGTCTGTTTTTCCTATTTTACCCCCAAAAAGCGTAAAATTTTTTTATAGACATATTTGGTATCGCCACATGCGTAAATGTCCGAACTATTAAAATAAAATGTTAATGATCCCGTAAGGTGAACGGCGTGAACGGAAAAAAAAAAAGTCCAAAATTCCTACTTTTTTTATACATTTTATTTAAAAAAATTATAAAAAATTAATTAAAAGTTTTTTATATGCAAATGTTGTATCAAAAAAAAGGACAGATCATGGTGCAAAAAAATAGCCCCCATACCGCCGCTTATACGGAAAAATAAAAAAGTTAGAGGTCACCAAAATAAAGGGATTATAAACGTACTAATTTGGTTAAAAAGTTTGTGATTTTTTTTAAGCGCAACAATAATATAAAAGTACGTGATAATGGGTATCATTTTAATCGTATTGACCCTCAGAATAAATAACACATGTCATTTTTACCATAAGTTGTACGACGTGAAAACGAAACCTTCCAAAATTAGCAAAATTGCGTTTTTCGTTTTAATTTCCCCACAAAAATAGTGTTTTTTGGTTGCACCATACATTTTATGATATAATGAGTGATGTCATTACAAAGGACAACTTGTCGCGCAAAAAACAAGCCCTCATACTAGTCTGTGGATGAAAATATAAAAGAGTTATGATTTTTAGAAGGCGAAGAGGAAAAAAGGAAAACGTAAAAATTAAATTGTCTGAGTCCTTAAGGCCAAAATGGGCTGAGTCCTTAAGGGGTTAATGTGAAATTGTTGAAGATGTGTGACCAGTGAAAAAGGTTGATAGTGAATGTAAAGGTTTTGAATGGGGAAATTGTAGTGAGTGTCTGTGAATAAAAAAAAAAAAAAAAGAGAATAAATTAAAATAAAAATGGAAATAAAAATAATAAAAATAAAAGTAAAATGAAATGAGAAAAAATTTATATTAAATAAAGGAATAAATAATATATATATTAAAATAATAATAATGAAAAATATAAGAATGTAAAAAATATATAAAATAAAAAGTAATACAAATATACAAAAAAAAAATCCAAATTGTGGTGAAAATGAAATAAAATTGGATGAAATAAGTGTGAATGCTTCATTGTGAATCAGTAGTCATAAAATACTCTTATCCAAAAATAAAAAAGACATAGCCATGATTCTAAAACTTCGGAGAACATATATGAGAGACCTGTCCTGGAACCGACAACCGCCGTGATTGGAACAACGGCGGGCGTCGGTGCCATAGCAGGTCTCTCAGAGAAAACCAAATAATTCAAAGCTGGAATTCAGCCCTTTGGGCTCTATAGTATCAAATTAAAAAAAAATTTTGCTCTCTGCTTTGGACATTCTGAGCATGAAACTTCCTCCCCGCCAATCTTTCTTAATGATTTGAAAACCTGCAAATTTTTAACTGGATGGATGCTTTTTGTGTACTTTTGCAAAATGGGCAGATAAGGGGTGTTTTTGTTCTCCCTTTCTTATATTGTTAATGTGCTCTGCTTGTCTAGTTTTTAATTGTCGCTTCGTCCTTCCCACATATTGTTTGTGGCACCCGCATTCCAGAATATATATAGGACCCATTTTGAATTGCATGTAATACATTCATCTATTTTCCACTTATATTCATTCACTGTGGAATGAATAGTGGTTATTCTTCTAACATCCTTGGATGTTGTACATCCACTACAGGATCCGCAGCGAAAAAAAACCCTTCATATCCATCCAGGATTGAGTTTTAATAAATTTGGTGGGAGGTTTAATAGATGGAGCTACTGTGATACCTAAGTTGGGAGCTCGTGTATATATAATCGGAGATGTTGAGGTATAGTATCACCAATTGTTTTATCCTGTTTCAAAATTTTCCAGTGTTTTTTTATGATTTCTTCTACCTTCATGTGGGTTGTATTAAAGGGCAGAGCCAATCTGTATTCTGGAATGGATGTTTTTGTGTTTGACTCCTGAGGGATGAAAAAATCTTTCCTATCTAAACCTTTGATTTTTTTCTAATGAATTTTGTAAGACAAGTGTGGATACCCCTTTTCTCGGAACTAACCGGACAATTGGTCTGCTTCTTCAAGATATTTACCATTGTCGGTGCAGTTACTTTTTAAGCGGCGGTACTGACCTCCAGGGACATTAAGTAGCCACCTGGGTAAATGGCAGCTCTCAAAATCAATGTAGCAATTTTTAGCCGTGGGTTTCCTGAAGGTGTTCCTGAATTTTAAACCACCATCAAAAGCTTTAATTTCTAGATCCAGGAATTCTGTTTGTGAACTACTAATCGTGGAAGTGAAAACTAAATTAAGTGAGTTGATGTTTAGATTATAAATGAAGTGATTAAGATCTTCTAAAGACCCCTGCCAAATTAAAAAAAATGGAATCTATATACCGCCGCCAGAGCCCCAGGTCCGCGCCATGACTCCGGATCATTATATGCCGTTGAAAAATTGCATTTGTTTTTAACATCTATAGATTATTCTATATTAGGTGGTTGCTATATATATATATATATATATATATATATATATATATATATATATATTTATATTCATATTTTCTAAATCTGTCATTAGGGCCCAATGACAGTTTAAGATAACATTGACATTGCTCTGATATTTTTAACCATTTAGGTTGTTATTGTTTTAATAAAATCTGCATTTTTTTCAAACCTTTATGTCTCAAACAATTATTCACTGTGTACCCTAGGGTGTGGTTAATCTTTGTTTTAGTTTTTACCCATTTGGATTGGTGGGGATCAATCCTTTAACCACAATAACCTCGAATACCTGGTTGTGAGCTGCACACATTTTTCTAATTTACAAATCTGTTTAACTTTCTGGCACCAGTTGATTTAAAAAAATAAAAATAAAACATTTCCACCGGAGTACCCCTTTAAACTCCTCTACTCTAAATGATTTCTAAGCATCTTAGGGTCCACAAGGAAGGGGGAATCTGTATAAAAGCCCATAGACTTCCATGGGATTCCACACTCCCATTCACACTTCTGAATTTCCTCTAGCGGAATTACGCAAGCGGAAATTCAGAAGTGTGAATGGGAGTGCGGCATCCCATGGAAGTCTATGGGCTTTAATTTGAATCGGATCCCACAAGCAGAAATTCTGCCATGAGAATAGAACCTTGTTCAGACATAATTTCCGTCCTTCATTTCTGTGCATAGGGGGAGATTTATTAGAAACTGTGCAGAGGAAAAGTTGACCAGTTGCCCATAGCAACCAATCAGATCGCTTCTTTCATTTTTGAAAAGGCCTCTGAGAAATGAAAGAAGTAATCTGATTGGTTGCTATGAGCAACTGGTCAACTTTTCCTCGGCACAGGTTTTGATAAATCTCCCCCTTTACCCCAGTTTAGTCCCTCCAGACCTACTCCGCTATTGAGAGATCTACTGGATGATGCCTCTAGTTGTTCTGTTAAAGGGGTATTCCAGGCCAAAACTTTTTTTTTATATATCAACTGGCTCCGGAAAGTTAAACAGATTTGTAAATTACTTCTATTAAAAAATCTTAATCCTTCCAATAGTTATTAGCTTCTGAAGTTGAGCTGCTGTTTTCTGTCTAACTGCTTTCTGATGACTCACGTCCCGGGAGCTGTGCAGCTCCTATGTGGATATTCTCCCATCATGCACAGCTCCCGGGACGTGACATCATCATTGAGCTGTTAGACAGAAAACTTCAGAAGCTAATAACTATTGGAAGGATTAAGATTTTTTAATAGAAGTAATTTACTGTAATCTGTTTAACTTTTCCGGAGCCAGTTGATATATATAAAAAAAGGTTTTGCCTGGAATACCCCTTTAAAGTCTCATTATTGCTTTTTCTACATTTCGTACGGCCTTTAAAATGAAACATCCATATATTAAAGGGGTACTCTGGTGTAAAACTTTTTTTTTTTTTTTTAAGTGAACTGGTGCCAGAAAGTAAAACAGATTTGTAAATTACTTCTATTAAAAAAATCTTAATCCTTTCAGGACTTTTTAGCATCTGTATGCTACAGAAGAAAATCTTTATTTTTTTAATTTATTTTTTGTGTTGTCCACAGTGCTCTCTGCTGACACCTGATGCCCGTTTCAGGAACTGTTTAGAGCAGGAGAAAATCCCCATAGCAAACCTATGCCGCTCTGGACAGTTCCTGACACGGCCAGAGGTGTCAGCAGAGAGCACTGTGGACAACGCAAAAAAGAAATTCAAAAAGTTAAGAATTTCCTCTGTAGCATACAGCTGCTAAAAAGTACTAAAAGGATTAAGATTTTTTAATAGAAATAATTTACAAATCTGTTTAACTTTCTGGCACCAGTTCATATAAAAAAAAAGTTTTCCACTGGAGTACCCCTTTAAGAAAGACAAATTGGTTGGAAAACTTCCTTCTGTTCCCTAAGTTCCCTAATGCACTAATATCTAAAATCTACAACAACCTCCCTGTACAAAATGTTATTCTATCTATGCCTAGGAAAGAGATCTTGAGCGTGGATTCCTGCCTTCAGCATTGACACATATATTAGCCGCTTCTCATAGGTTTTCTCTTCCTATTTTACTACATACAAAAATGTATCTTCCTTTTATAGAAATCATGGCTTATAAAAAAAAAAAGACCACCAGGGGACCCCATACCATCCAGAACATGATCCTTTCCGGCTGCAGCACCATATTTGTCCCAGCTGAAGCACCGGCAGGGATAAAGTCCAGGAAGTGAGGGCGGGACTTGCCCTCCTCTGTGCTCACTCCTATCCTATCAGACTGCAGCATGAAAAAAGAGAGTAGGGGGTTTACGGAGCAGCCTGCAGTGATTGGATGAAGAGACCCAGCACAGCACAGCAGACTCAAGAAGGAAGTGAATGCACGGTGAGCGAGGGGGGCGGGCTCAGTGCTTGCCTCAGAAACTACCCTTCCTGAGCAGTGGATGTCAGAATGAGTGAGCAGCAGAACAGAGGGATTTGTGAGCCAAATACAGAAGCTAGACACATAAAAAGAAAATGTAAAGCATCTGCATGACCTAGTGAGTAAGATATAGAAGCATTTTTTTCTGTGATAAGACAGGTACGCTTTAAGCTTACACTTACAAAAAAAATTAAAAATAGTGCAAATGTATTTATGTAACGGAGAAGCAGATAATGTCCCCCAACTTTTAAAATGAAACTGATTTTATTTTAAAACTATTTTTTTTTTTTTTTTTTTTTTTTAATACAAAATGCAGAATCTACATTTATCACCAATCCCCATCAGTTGTGAGAATAGGGGTCATGTTTCTGTAGGGGAAAAAAATACTCTTCAGGAAATTCAACTAAAAAAAAAAAAAAAAAAAGAAAAAGAAATAAAGAGCAAAGGAGGACATGTGAAATATTTAACTTATTTGTTGTTGCTTCTGGGTAATTCTTTCTTAAATACTCATTTTTTTCCCTCATTGAATTCGGAATACCTTGTACTGAACAGAAAATGTATGTAGAAATTATGGGGGAAAAATAAAACACTGAGTAGTACTGAGCAGAAAGTCATTTTTTAATAATAGTAGTATACAATTATTGCCAATGCTATACAGAAATACCGTACACAGATAGATAAGCGTAGGTTACTCATGGTAGGTCAAATAAATCTTAGGGTTAGGTCAGATTGTAGACCTGTAAGGATAAAATGTAAGACATTTTAAAAGTGGTTAGGGTGGAGAATAAAAAAAAAACATACTCACCTGTCACTGATTTCCCATTGCTGCCATTCAAAAAGTACTGCCTGACACTACCGCCTGGTTCCTGCGGTAGTGTTCGTAGTGTCACGGTCACGCCCCCTCCATTCATGTCTATGGGAGGGGGCGTGTCGGCTGACACGCCCCCTCCCATAGACATGAATGGAGGGGGGCGTGGTGTGACATCACGGTCATGGCCTCCGGCTCCGAGCATTCTTAACAAAATGTTTAGAACACTGGAGCACTGGAGTACCCCTTTAACCTCTTAAGGACCCATGACGTACGCGTACGTCATGAGTCCGCTCCCGATCTATAACGCAGGGCCACTGCATGGCCTCGCCGCATCATAGCGGGTCGGGCTTGGCCTCTAACAACGGCCGGGACCCGTGGCTAATAGCTATTAACCCTTTAGATGCGGCGTTCAAAGTTGAACGCCGCGTCTAAAGTGAAAGTGAAAGCATGCCGGTTAGCTGAGGGAGCTGTTCGGGATAGCCGGGGCGAAATTGCGGCATCCCGAACAGCTTGCAAGACAGCTGGAGGATCCCTACCTGCCTCCTCGCTGTCCGATCGCCGAATGACTGCTCAGTGCCTGAGATCCAGACATGAGCAGTCAAGCGGCAGAATCATTGATCAATGGTTTCTTATGAGAAACCAGTGATCAGTGTAAAAGATCAGTGTGTGCAGTGTTATAGGTCCCTATGGGACAATAATCAGTGTGTGCAGTGTTATAGTCCCCTATGGGATAACAATGATCAGTGTGTGCAGTGTTATAGGTCCCTATGGGACAATGATCAGTGTGTGCAGTGTTATAGCCCCCTATGGGATAACAATGATCAGTGTGTGCAGTGTTATAGGTCCCTATGGAACAATGATCAGTGTGTGCAGTGTTATAGGTCCCTATGGGAGCTATAACACTGCAAAAAACTAAGTGAATAAAGATCATTTAAGCCCTTCCCTATTAAAAGTTTGAATCACCCCCCTTTTCCCATAAAAAAAAAAAAAACAGTGTAAATAAAAATAAAATAAACATATATGGTATCGATGCGTGCGGAAATGTCCAAATTATAAAAATATATCATTAATTAAACCGCTCGGTCAATGGCGTCCGCGCAAAAAAATTCCAAAGTCCAAAATAGTGCATTTTTGGTCACTTTTTATATCATGAAAAAATGAATAAAAAGCAATAAATAAGTCCTATCAATGCAAACATGGTACCTCTAAAAACTTCAGATCACGGCACAAAAAATGAGCCCTCATACCGCCCCATACACGGAAAAATAAAAAAGTTATAGGGGTCAGAAGATGACAATTTTAAACGTATTGATTTTCCTGCATGTAGTTATGATTTTTTCCAGAAGTCCGACAAAATCAAACCTATATAAGTAGGGGATCATTTTAATCGTATGGACCTACAGAATAATGATAACATGTCATTTCTACCGAAAAATGTTCAACGTAGAAACGAAAGCCCCCAAAATTTACAAAACGGCATTTTTTTTCAATTTTGTCTCACAATAATTTTTTTTTCCGTTTTGCTGTAGATTTTTGGGTAAAATGACTGACATCATTACAAAGCAGAATTGGTGGCGCACAAAATAAGCCATAATATGAAGTTTTAGGTGCAAAATTGAAAGAGTTATGATTTTTTAAATGTGAGGAGGAAAAAACGAAAATGCAAAAACGGAAAAACCCCGGGTCCTTATGGGGTTAATCCTCCTCATGTTCTTGGCCCTTGCATAGATTGTATTTTAGCAAACAAAATGGCAGCCAAATGTAATCCAGACACATCAAAACTTACACACCATTTGCATACAATGGCACAGCCATCTTGATGGTTACAGTTCTCAGGTAAGACTCCATAGCTTGTTAGGTTCCCACTAATCAGCACTATTGTTTAAAGGAGTAGTCTGGCAAATATCTTCTGTTAAAATCTGGTCAGGAAGGGGGTTAGTTTAAAAAAAAAAATATATATATATCCCCTTAAGGACTGGGCGCTTTTCGGTTTTTGCTCTTTCGTTTTTTCCTCCTTACCTTTAAAAAATCATAACTCTTTAAATTTTGCACCTAAAAATCTGTATTATGGCTTATTTTTGCGCCACCAATTCTACTTTGTAATGATATCATTTTTCCCAAAAATCTACGGCAAAACGGGAAAAAAAATCATTGTGCGACAAAATTGAAAAAATACAGCCATTTTGTAAATTTTGGGGGCTTCCGTTTCTATGTAGTACATTTTTCGGTATAAATGACACCTTATTTTTATTCTCTAGGTCCATATGGTTAAAAGGATCCCCTACTTATATAGGTTTGATTTTGTTTTATTTCAGAAAAAAATCATAACTACATGCAGGAAAATCTATACGTTTAAAATTGTCATCTTCTGACCCCTATAACTTTTTTTATTTTTCCGTGTTCAGGGTGCTGTGAGGGTTAATTTTTTGCGCCGTGATCTGAAGTTTTTGTCGGTACCATTTTTGCATTGATCTGACTTTTTGATCGCTTTTTATTCATCTTTTCATGATATAAAAAGTGACCAAAAATACGCTATTTTAAACTTTGGAATTTTTTGGCGCGCACGCCATTGACCGTGCGGCTTAATTAGCAGTATATATTTTTAAATTCGGACATTTCCACATGCGGTGATACCAAATATGTTTATTTTTGTTTTTATTTACACTGTTTTTTTTTTTATTATTGGAAATGCCGAGTGATTCAAACTTTTATTAGGGGAAGGGATAATTCAAAGGGTTAATGATTTTTTTTACACTTTTCTTTTGCAATTTGACAGTTTAATTTGACAGTTTGCAATTTGACATTTAACAGTGTTCAATGCATCTCCATAGGGATGCATTGATCAGGGTTTTTGGCGATTGATTGCTCAAGCCTGAATCTCAGGCTTGAAGCATTCAATCGACGATCGGACTGCAGGAAGGAAGGTAAGAGACCTTCCTCCTGTAGTACAGCTGTTCGGGGTGCCGCGATTATACCGCCGCGATCCCTGAGCTAACCGGCACTTTTTACTTTCACTTTTAGCCAAGTGGCTCAGCTTTGAGCGCGCAGCTAAAGGGTTAATAGCGCGTGGCACGGCGATCAGTGCCGCGCGCTATTTGCAGTGGGTCCCCGCTTCACTATGACGCCGGGCCCGCCGTGATATGATGCGGGGTCACCGTGGGACCCCACGTTATATCATGGGAGCGGGACCAAGGACGTACTCATACGTCCTTGGTCCTTAAGAGGATATATATATATATATATATATATATATATATATATATAAAAAGTCTCTTACCTTCTTGGATGAACAGGCATGTGACATCACGGTCCCCGAACCCGGAAGTGTTGGACAGCAGGGGGAAGAGCTCTGTTATACTGATAGGAGTAAGAAACATAAAAGAAATTTCTTTTACCTCAATTTTTTTGTTCTCTTAATTAATTAGTCAGATACTAAAACATTTTCTTTTTTTTTTCTAATCTATTATTATTTTCTGATTGTCATTTATTATATTTTGTATTTCTTTATTTTTGTTCAGAGTTATGGGGGCTGCCATTTTGCATGAGCTGTTTCCCTAAGCATTCAGAGATGTGCTCTACAGCAGAACCCATGGACTATAGAAATAGACAGGAGCTGTCCCATTGACATGACTTAGAGACTGCACTGGGCATTCTCTGTGACCTTTTCAGAAGTCATTCTATAGGGCGGGGCAGGCTGATCTCTGCTGTGAATGGTGGTGGATCCAGTGTTATCTATCGCTGGCACCTTTCACTCAGTGAGAAGTCTCAGTTGAGTTTTAGACCTGCTGGCCAAAATAAAAACTGCAATGTTTCAGGGTTATAATAAAATGTAGATAGCAAAATAGAAAATTAGAAGAAAAAAAAAAAACACCTGCTTTAAACAATAGGTAATTTTCTGATGACACTTTCACTTTAAGGGCCCAGTCACACTACGTATTTTTGAAGAGGAATTCCGCTTGGAAAATCCAGTGCAGTAGACTCCCATTGATCTCAATAAGATTCTGCTGCACCATTCACACTACAGAATTTCCATGGCGGACGTTCTGCCACAGAAATTCTGGATCCCAGACTCTATGCTGTTGAATATAGCGCTTGGTGTCAAGAAGTAAGTAGCCGCACCCTTAGTAGGTACTATTAGGAGGTGCGGCCATGTGACATCAGGCTTGGGCACAGAGAATATGACCTCAGACACTGTAAACATACATTGTAAAGTGCTGAGCAGCATCTTGTGAGATTACCATAACACTGTGGCTAGCTTTTTGTGAACTGATATTTCCTGTTTGAGTTTTCTTTTTTGCCTACAAATCCCATAATTCAATTTACCTCCCTCCCACACATCAACCACCCCACCCATTGAAACATACATGAGCTGCATCCATTCAAAAGACCTATGGTTTTCTATCAGGGTGCCTACAGCTGTTGCATTAGTTGCAGTTGATCTCTCTTCCACCAAGCCGTCCCTCCACCCATTGATGCAGACAGGCTCCCTGTTTCAGGTGACTAGTGATGTCAGGTCTCGGCCGCATTGCAATCTGGGAAATATCTGAGACAACAGTTATTTTGTATGCTGTTAAAAATAAATATTGGGGTGAGAATCACAGAAGAATAGAAAGAAAACTGTCACACACAGGTACAGACACTATATTATGAACTACACTAACTTTACAGCCCCTGTAGCATAGTCAAATAAAACAAAAATCCTGGAATACCCCTTTAAGGACATTGGACGTAAATGTACATTCCGATCCGGACATACATTTACATCCTCTACATAACGCAAGCACCAGAACGGTGCTCGTATCATTAACGGCAGGTCCCGGCTGCTATCAGCACCCAAGGACCTGCCGGTAATGATGAACATCAGTGATCGAGTTGATGTCTGCCTTAAACCCCTCAGATGCCGTGATCAATATAGATCACGCATCTGTGGCAATGTGGACCTTCGAATGAATGATCAGTTCGCCTGCAGCACTGCCAGAGGGATATGATCATCCAATATGGCGGACGGAGGTCCCCTCACCTGCCTCCAACACTCTCCATTCAGCAGACCAGAGCAGAAGATCACCGATAATACTGTGATCAGTGCTATGCCCTATGAATAGCACTGAACAGTATTAGCAATCTAATGATTGCTATAAATAGTCCCATATGAGACATAAAAAGAGAAAAAAAAGTTAAAAAAAAGGTTTTTAAAAAATTTGAAAAATCCCCTCCCCCCTTTTATCCTCAAAAAGCATTGAGGATTAATTAACATGTTTTGTAGTGCCACATGCGTAAATGTCCGAACTATCAAACTATAATGTAAATGATCCCATAGGGTGAACGGTGTAAACATAAAAAAAAAGTCCAAAATTGTTGTGTTTTGGTCACATCACATTACAAAAAAAAATTATAAAATGCGATCAGATAAATGATAAGTTATAGGTTGTCAAAATAGGGGAATTTTAAACATACTTATTTTGTGAAAAAAGTTGTAGTAGTAAAATAATATTTTTAAGTAGAAGTAGTAAAATAATAGAAAACATGTAGACATGTGCGTCATTGTAATCAGATTGACTCACAGAATAAAGAAAATATGTCACTTTTACCACAAAGTGTACAGTGTGAAAACAAAACCCTCCAAAATCTGCAGTTTTCTTTTCAATTTCCTCACACAAATAATATTTTTGGGGGTTTGCTGTACTTTTTATAGTAACATGAGTGATGTCATTACAAAGTACAATGGGTCACACAAAAAACAAGCCCTCACATGGGTCTGCGGAGGGAAATATAAGAGTTATGATTTTTAGAAGGCAAGGAGGAAGAAACAAAAACGTAAAAAAATTGGCGGTGTCCTTAAGGCCAAAATGGGCTGTGTCCTTAAGCAAGATTTTAATAGATCATGTGAAAAACTAAATACAGCATCTCATTAAAAAATGTGAAACACCGACGCGTTTTGGGCTGTATACAAGCCCCTAAACATGGCTTGAGTAGGGCTTATAAACAGCCCGAAATGTGTCCGACTTTTTTTTAGGTTTGGGGTTCATGATTTTTTTTTTTGGGGGGGGGGGTGAGCTTTTAAAAGTTTTGAATAAAGGTTATGTCTTAGTCATCTCCCCTGAAATGATGTAATTTTTTGTTTATGTGAAGGCTGGGAGCAATCTCCACCTAGTGTGGTCCATTGTAGGGTCCGACACAATAGTGTACAGTCCTGTATAGAAGATCCTACATTAGCCGGTTTTATTCTGTCAAAACCTTCCCTGAACCTGCAGTGGCAGAACAGGTTTCTGCATCATTGTCTATGTGATGTTCTCATATGGCGGAACTTACATTCCACATGTTCTGCTGGTTAGACAAGGAGCAGTGAGGGTTAAGTGACCTTATGTAACATGAGGCAAAGAGGGAACATATGTAGGGATGCTGGGTGTAGATTGACAGCTTATCAGAGATGCCTAAAAATGTGCACAGCTAAAAAAAAAAAAAAAAAAATAATAATAATCTATCTATCTCATATCTATCTATCTATCTATCTATCTATCTCATATCTATCTATCTATCTATCTATCTCATATCTATCTATCTATCTATCTATCTCATATCTATCTATCTATCTATCTCATATCTATCTATCTCATATCTATCTATCTATCTATCTCATATCTATCTATCTCATATCTATCTATCTATCTATCTATCTCCTATCTCTCATATCCATCTATCTCATATCTATCTATTTATCTATCTCATATCTATCTATCTCATATCTATCTATCTATCTATCTATCTCCTATCTCTCATATAGGTCCGGAAGTACATGTGTCTAAGTCACATAATTTATACAGCAATACATATGGGGAAAAGTGTTTATAAAAACATGATCATTAAAATCGATATAATAAACCGACAGGTGATGTATATATAGGAGACCCGGCATGCACGTGGGACCCCCTGTATACAAAGTATACAGTACATAATACCGGTAAATCAAGGACTTCCGGGATGCCGTTCCGTGGGCCAATCAGGAGTCGCCCCGCAGGAGTGACAGTATACAGACGCCTATCAGATGTCCCCCACGGGCATGCGCACGGGTCCAGCGGCAACCCTCGCTGACGAGGGCAATCGCGTGACTCGGCTCAAGCCCTGGGGAGGCATACCAAGGGTATCATCGCACCGAACCCGGCCATCTTGCAAGTGGGCAAGTTGAGGAATAAAGTACTTACTAAGGCGCATGTATGTACAAATACCAGCTGAATATAATCAGCACTCTGGGCACAGTAATATATAACTATCATACAGATAGTGTTAGCAGCATACTTATGGTGATAATATGAGTATATAATGAGACTGGCATAAATTATGTCACCCACCGCCATTCAGTATCACACGTACCTGGGCACAAAATCACCACCACATCTTGTCACATTTTCACCGCACATCCCAGGACTGGGAAATGCATGTGTAACCAAGATTTTGGAGCACACGGGGTTCTGTGTCACTCCGCTATCATTGGTTTAGTGGCTTGGTATTCGGGGTCCACACACTGTGTGTCTGGGGTGCCATCCATGCAGTTCATGCATCTAGTGCGGACATAGAAAAAAAAATCGCCAAGTCTTAGTAATGAACTGCGCCAAAGTGATATTAAGAAAGATATTTATTGTAGATAACAGGACATGGTTTCAGTGCGATACTACAGATACCACATATTCATTAATAGAAAAAAAGAAAAAAAAAGGGGGGGGGGAGCCCAAGGGTTGGCCACCTCGGAAGGGTAATGTTCTTAACCTCTTCAGGACATAGGGAGTATGGATACGCCCTGCATCCCGAGTCCTTAAGGACCGAGGGCGTATCCATACGCCCGTGGGAATTCCGGCCCCCACCGCTAGCCGGTTGGGGACCGGAGCCGGATGCCTGCTGAAATCGTTCAGCAGGCATCCCGGCATATCGCCCAGGGGGGTCATTATGCCCCCCCATGTCGGCGATCGCCGCAGATCGCTGGACAATTCAGTCCAGCGATCTGCGGCGATTCCGGGTCAATCGGGTCTCCAGTGACCCGATGACCCGGAATTACTGGCTGTTCGGGGCCGTCTCTGACGGCCTTGAACAGCCAGAGCCTGCAGGGGTGAGGTGGCACTGGTGCCACCTCACGATCGCCCTGATTCGTCGGCCGGATTACCGGCCGACCAATCAGGGCGCCTGCTGCGGGTGTCACTCCCGCACCCGCATCGCCACTCTTCTGGAGGACGAGAGCGGGTGCGGGACGTGCACCCCGGGTGCTGGGGACCCCGATCCCCGGCGTTAATGTTGGGATCGGGGCCCCAGGAGCAGCGGCGGCGGCGGGACTGACCTGCAGCGTCTGGATCGTTGGAGGTGAGTGACAGCCTCCTGCTGTTGCTTAGCAACAGCTCCCAGCATGCAAAAAGGGCATGCTGGGAGCTGTAGTTATGCAACAGCAGGAGGCAGACCACCACAACTCCCAGCATTCCCTTATGGGCATGCTGGGACTTATGGTTTTGCAACAGCTGGAGGCACATGTTTTCTATGGAAAAGTGTACCTTCAGCTGTTGTATAACTACAACTCCCAGCTTGCACAAACAGCTAAAGTGCATGCTGGGAGTTGTAGTGGTGCATCTGCTGGTTGCATAACTACAACTCCCAGCATGCCCGTTGGCTGTCGGTGACTGCTGAAAGTTGTAGTTTTGCAACAGCTGAAGGCACACTGGTTGTGAAACTCAGATTTTTTTTTACCTAAATCAGTGTTTCACGACCGGTGTGTCTCCAGCTGTTGCAAACTACAACTCTCAGCAGTTACCGTACACCATGCACCGTACATGATGGGAGTTGTAGTTTTGCAACAGCTGGAGGCACACTGTTTGTGAAACACTGAGTTAGGTCACAAACTCAGTGATACATAACCAGTGTGCCTACAGTTGTTGCAAAACTACAACTCTCAGCAGTCACCGACAGCCAACGGGCATGCTGGGAGTTGTAGTTATGCAACAGCTGGATGTCCCCCCCCCCCCAATGTGAACGTACAGGGTACACTCACATGGGCGGAGGATTACAGTAAGTATCGGGCTGCAAATTTGAGCTGCCGCAAACTTTCTGCTGCAGCTCAAATTGCCAGCGAGAAACTACTGTGAACCCCCGCCCGTGCGACTGTACCCTAAAAACACTACACTACACTAACACAAAAAATAAAATAAAAAGTAAAAAACACTACGTATATACACATACCCCTACACAGCCCCCCTCCCCTCCCCAATAAAAATGAAAAACGTCTGGTACGCCACTGTTTCCAGAACGGAGCCTCCAGCTGTTGCAAAACAACTCCCAGTATTGTCGGACAGCCGTTGACTGTCCAGGCATGCTGGGAGTTTTGCAACAGCTGGAGGCACCCTGTTTGGGAATCACTGACGTAGAATACCCCTATGTCCACCCCTATGCAAGTCCCTAATTTAGGCCTCAAATGCGCATGGCGCTCTCACTTTGGAGCCCTGTCGTATTTCAAGGCAACAGTTTAGGGTCACATATGGGGTATCGCCGTACTCGGGAGAAATTGTGTTACAAATTTTGGGGGGTATTTTCTGATTTTACCCTTTTTTAAAATGTCAAATTTTTGGGAAAACAAGCATTTTAGGTAAAAAAAAATTTTTTTTTTTGCATATGCAAAAGTCGTGAAACACCTGTGGGGTATAAAGGTTCACTTAACCCCTTGTTACGTTCCCCGAGGGGTCTAGTTTCCAAAATGGTATGCCATGTGGGTTTTTTTTTGCTGTCCTGGCACCATAGGGGCTTCCTAAATGCGGCATGCCCCCAGAGCAAAATTTGCTTTCAAAAATTTTTAGGGGTATTTTCTGCTATTACCCTTTTTAAAAATAAAAAAAATTTGGGAAAACAAGCATTTTAGGTAAATTTTTTTTTTTTTTTTTTACATTTGCAAAAGTCGTGAAACACCTGTGGGGTATTAAGGTTCACTTTATCCCATGTTACATTCCCCGAGGGGTCTAGTTTCCAAAATGGTATGCCATGTGTTTTTTTTTTTTGCTGTTCTGGCACCATAAGGGATTCCTAAAGGTAACATGCCCCCCAAAAACCATTTCAGAAAAACGTACTCTCCAAAATCCCCTTGTCGCTCCTTCCCTTCTGAGCCCTCTACTGCGCCCGCCGAACACTTTACATAGACATATGAGGTATGTGCTTACTCGAGAGAAATTGGGCTACAAATACAAGTAAAAATTAAGATTGTGAATTTTCTCCTTCACTTTGCTGCTATTCGTGTGAAACACCTAAAGGGTTAAAACGCTGACTGAATGTCATTTTGAATACTTTGGGGGGTATAGTTTTTATAATGGGGTCATTTATGGGGTATTTCTAATATGAAGACCCTTCAAATCCACTTCAAACCTGAACTGGTCCCTGAAAAATACTGAGTTTGAAAATTTTGGGAAAAATCGGAAAATTGCTGCTGACCGTTGAAGCCCTCTGGTGTCTTCCAAAAGTAAAAACTCGTCAATTTTATGATGCAAATATAAAGTAGACATATTGTATATGTGAACCAAAAAAAAATGTATTCGTAATATCCATTTTCCTTACAAGCAGAGAGCTTCAAAGTTTGAAAAATGCTAAATTTTCTAATTTTTCATCAAATTTACGGATTTTTCACCAAGAAAGGATACAAGTATCGACAAAAATTTACCACTATGTTAAAGTAGAATATGTCACGAAAAAACAATCTCGGAATCAGAATGATAACTAAAAGCATTCCAGAGTTATTAATGTTTAAAGTGACAGTGGTCAGATGTGCAAAAAAACGCTCCGGTCCTTAAGGCCAAAATGGGCTCCGTCCTGAAGGGGTTAAACAGCAAATGTGTGGATAGAAATTCTCCTCTATGGTTCTCCTCTGTAGTGTCCCGTGTCCGGTGGTTACACTAAAAAGCAAAAGAAATATAGACAAATTAATATATAGGAAAAAAAGAAACACCTATAAATTTATAGGTGAATAGAATCACATCATAAAATCCAAACTAATGGGGGTATAGCCGAAGCATCAGTCTACAAAATTACACCCTATAAATCTGCGGAGTCACCACAAACTCAACGTTCAGGCCCCTCGGACGAAGGGACTTTAATTTGCGTATCCACTGTAGTTCTCTGCATTTAAGCATATTAGTATGGTCCCCTCCTCGTTTAGGGGGGGGGGGGGAATATGGTCAATAATAACGCATTTCAGCATCTTTCTGTGTGATTAGCCTCGCTAAAATGTTTGGCCACTGGTAGGTCATTGCGTCCTTTCCTAATACTATATCGGTGTTGGTTAAGTCTAGTCTTGAAATCCCATGTGGTCTCCCCCACATAGAGGAGACCACATGGGCAGATCAAAACATAGACCACATGGTCTGAAGTGCACGTTAGATAATGTTTTAACCGATACTCCGTCCCTGTCCCAGGGTGGATAAACTTAGAGCCTTTCAGCATGTATTTGCAGTTGACACACTGGCGGCAGGGGTATGATCCTTTGTTAACAACACTTAAATATTTTTGTGAGCTGGTTTTTAAGGATACATCCGATTTGACTAATTTGTCTCTCAGATTAGTGCCTCTTCTATAAGACAGGAGTGGTCGATTGGCAAAATCCGTAATTTCAGGGAAACTCTGATGCAATAGATGCCAGTGTTTATTAAAAACACTGGCAATTGCTTTAGAATGGGACCATAGGTAGACACAAACGGAATTCGTGAAGATACCGTTTTTTTCTTTGGTTCATGTAGTAATTTTTGTCTATCTAGGGTTAATACTCCAGCTCTACTCTCCTTGAGTAAACTGGGGGGGTAACCTCTTTGTTCAAAGTTTTTAACCATCTTATTCAGCGTAGGTTCCAGTTTATCATTCGCGTCAACGATGCATCTCGCCCGTAGCATTTGACTGCTCGACCCGTCGGACACGGGTGGCAACTGGAAAAATGGAGGGTTGAATTACAGTCAGTCTCCTTTACATATATTTCTGTGGTCAAATGGCCCGACTGTATAGTAACCAAGGGGTCCAAGAATGAAACGGATTGTTCTGAAGCATGTATATGTGAATTGTATATGTGGATTAATCGTGTTCAGATATGCGTGGAAGACATTCAACTCACTCATGTCTCCACCCTAAATCAGATACACATCGTTGATGTATCTCCACCACCCCAGCAATTTGCTGGAGTGGTGGGATACATAGACGCCAGTCTCCTCCAGCACCGCCATGAACACGTTCGCATACGTAGGCACTACGTTTGTGCCCATGGCGGTGCCGGAGATCTGGAGAAAGTATGCATCATTGAACATGAAATAGTTGTACTTCAAGACCAACTCCAAAAGAGAAATAATGAAGTTGGTCTTTGCAACTAAGAAGTCTGGTTCCACGCTGGACCTCACAGCCTGTACCCCCCCATCATGAGGGATGGAGGTGTACAGACTGATGACCTCCAGCGTGGCAACAATAGCACCTGGTGGAAGGGAAATGTCAGCAATCTTTAACAGGATAATATCTATCTATCTAGCAACAGAAGAATACAGCAGCACACTGCTAGCACAAAGATATAGATAAAACATGAGTATATAGATAAAACATGAAAAGCTATATAGCTATGGTGCAATAAATGGAAATATAAAATTATGAAGTTATGAAATAGTGAGGTACTTAGCTTCCAATTTGGCAGCCAAATAGCTTGGACCGTCCCACCACGGTAAGGTGACCTCATTGGGACGGACCCTACACTATGAATATGCCTCTGTGTGATCAGTTCAGCAGGCATTGCAGGACCTGAAACATCCAAGACACCTTATATACACCTGATAGAGGTGGGTGGGGTGCAAGAGCCAACATGGAGGTAGCCACTCCCCTGTCTGTGTAATACAACCAAAGGATAAGTTAGCCAGCACTATTGATTCCAAACTATTATATGGACCTGGCTTATCTATCTATCTATCTATCTAGGAAGGATGCCGCAGCACACGGAAGGTTCAAAAGTGTAAACAGTGGTTTATTCCATGATAATACAAGTTAGCAACGTTTCTGCTGCCAGTGCAGCCTTTGTCAAGCCTTTGTTGGCTTGACAAAGGCTGCACTGGCAGCAGAAACGTTGCTAACTTGTATTATCATGGAATAAACCACTGTTTACACTTTTGAACCTTCCGTGTGCTGCGGCATCCTTCCTAGATGTCTGAATTGCCTTGACCGGGGCTCCACTCGCTGCTTGCACCGCTATCACATCATTGTGGGACGTGCTGCTCTAATTCTCCTGTGCTGTATCTATCTATCTATCTATCTATCTCATATCTATCTATCTATCTATCTATCTATCTATCTCATATCTATCTATCTATCTATCTATCTAGCAACAGAAGAATACAGCAGCACACTGCCAGCACAAGGATATAGGTGAAACATGAATATGCAGATAAAACATGGAGAGCTATACAGCTATGGTGTAATAGATGCAAATGTGAAACTATGAAATAGTGAGGCACTTAGCTCACAAATTTGTCTCTGCCGGCGGTCAAATATCTATCTATCTATCTCATATCTATCTCATATCTATCTATCTATCTATCTATCTATCTCTCTCTCATATCTATCTCATATCTATCTATCTCATGTCTATCTATCTATCTATCTATCTCATGTCTATCTATCTATCTATTTCATATCTATCTATCTATCTCATGTCTATCTATCTATCTATCTCATATCTATCTATCTCTCTATCTATCTCATGTCTATCTATCTAAAGAAGAAATTATCCTTGCAGCACACCCATAAAGTGCAAAAAAATGAGCTTGAGAATGGCAGCGTGATGCTGCCGAAACATTGTATCATCCACATGGATTAATAAAAACCTAATTTTTTTGCTCTATATGTATGTGCTGCAAGGATAATTTCTTCTTTGGATCTACTTCCATGGTCTGCGATTGGGACCGTGCTACTGTGCCTGCTTGAACCCCTGAACATTTGGGATTATGTTTGGTTGTGCTGCCTCCACCCCTGCTGCTTCTATCTATCTATCTATCTACAATAGGGAGAAGAACAGCACAGCGGAAGACATAATCCAAGTATATGGTGCATGCAGTTTCTGGAGCCCAGGTCAAGAGCCCACCATATAGACCGCAAAAGAGGATCTCACCGCAGCACACAGTAGTAATCTTGTAGTTAATTTCATTTTAAAAAAAGTGTTTTTACAGCAAGTAGCAACGTTTCGACCAGGCTCACCCAGTCATTATCTATCTATCTATCTATCTATCTATCTATCTATCAATCTCATATCTATCTGTCTATATATCTCCTATCTATCTCATATCTATCTCATATATATCTATCTATCTATCTCATATCTATCTATCTCATATCTATCTCATATCTATCTATCTCATCTATCTATCTATCTATCTATCTCATATCTATCTCATATATATCTATCTCATATCTATCGCATATCTATCTATCTCATATCTATCTCATATCTATCTATCTCATATCTATCTATCTCATATCTATCTATCTATCTCATATCTATCTATCTATCTATCTCATATCTATCTATCTATCTATCTCATATCTATTTATCTCATATCTATCTATCTATCTCATCTATCTATCTATCTATATCATATCTATCTATCTCTCCTGTTTTATTCCTTTCTTTTTTATAAAACTTTATTTAACCATTTGCAGTTTACAATATTACACAGAACATAAAACCTAACAACAATCCTCAAATCTCCTCCTCCCCCCCAAAAAAGAAGGAAAAAAACAAAAAACCAAACCTTGTTCAATAGATTATTCTCCCATTTTACACAAGTAAACATATATTACATATATATCAACCAATTCCAGTGTTAGTTATTTTGGATTACAAACTTATTCTATCCTGTACTCTTTCATAAATGTTACAATCCTTCTTTATTTCATTCTTACCATTCGTGAATATTTGGAGGGTTTGTAGAAATTCACTTTCTTATAATCAAAAGTCGGACACAAAACAGTAACTTTTGGAATCTGTTATTCATACTCTTAATTAAATTAATCTCAATACCATCTCCCAATATCCCAACCAATGGGGTGAGAGAGATTTTAATTTACCATTTTTCCCTATTTTAAGGCAAACTTCTGACCAAAATTCTTGTATTTTTTCACAAGTCCTCAACATGTGAAGAAACCCCGCTTCTTCTCCACCAAATCTTGGGTAACTACTACTCTGTCTCTTACCTATTGTGAAAAGGAAGAGCGAATTGTAATATAATCTATAGACAATGTTAAAGGGGTATTCCAGGAAAAAACTTTTTTTAATATATCAACTGGCTTCAGAAAGTTAAACAGATTTGTAAATTACTTCTATTAAAAAATCTTAATCCTTTCAGTACTTATGAGCTTCTGAAGTTGAGTTGTTCTTTTCTGTCTAAGTCCTCTCTGATGACACCTGTCTCGGGAACCGCCCAGTTTAGAAGAGGTTTGCTATGGCGATTTGCTTCTAAACTGGGCGTTTCCCGAGACACTTGTCATCAGAGAGGACTTAGACAGAAAAGGACAACCTTAACTTCAGAAGCTCATAAGTACTGAAAGGATTAAGATTTTTTAATAGAAGTAATTTACAAATCTGTTTAACTTTCTGGAGCCAGTTGATTTATAAAAAAAAAAAAAGTTTTTTCCTGGATAACCCTTTAACCTGCATACTTTTATCATTGTTGTTTGGGGATATCTGAGGAATCTCTTTATAAATTCTCTCCCATTGTCTATCATCTATCGGGTTTAAATCTTTTTGCCATATTCTTTTACTTCCATGTATCAAATCTTGTATCAAAGCATAATTAAGTGCTCTGTATATATAAGACATTACCTTTTTATTAATTCTACCCTCCATTAAAGGGGTACTACGCCCCTAGACATCTTATCCCCTATCCAAAGGATAGGGGATTAGATGTCAGATCGCCGGGGTCCCGCTGCTGGGGACCCCGGGGATCCCTGCTGCAGCACCCCGCTATCATTACTGCGCAGAGCGAGATCGCTCTGCACGTAATGACGGGCAATACAGGGGCCGGAGCATCGTTACGTCACGGCTCCGCCCCTCGTGACATCACGGCCTGCCCCGTCAATACAAGTCTATGGGAAGGGGGCGTCGTGGCCCCCTGCCATAGAATTGCATTAAGGGGACGGGCCGTGATGTCATGAGGGGCGGAGCCATGACGTCACACTGCTCTGGCCCCTGTATCGCCCGTCATTACGCACAGAGCTAACTCGCTCTGTGCAGTAATGATAGCGGGGTGCTGCAGCGGCGATCCCCGCAGCGGGACCGCGGCGATCTAACATCTTAACCGCGATCCTGCATCATATCGCGGCGGTCCCAGCGCTCATCAACGGCCGGGAACCGCGGCTAATACCACACATCGCCGATCGCGGCGATGTGCGGTATTAACCCTTTAGAAGCGGCTGTCAAAGCTGACCGCCGCTTCTAAAGTGAAACTGAAAGTGACCCGGCTGCTCAGTCGGGCTGTTCGGGACCGCCGCGGTGAAATTGCGGCGTCCCGAACAGCTGACCGGACACCGGGAGGGCCCTTACCTGCCTCCTCGGTGTCCGATCGACGAATGACTGCTCCGTGCCTGAGATACAGGCAGGAGCAGTCAAGCGCCGATAATGCTGATCACAGGCGTGTTAATACACGCCTGTGATCAGGATGAGAGATCAGTGTGTGCAGTGTTATAGGTCCCTATGGGACCTATAACACTGCAAAAAAAATTTAAAAAAAAAGTGTTAATAAAGGTAATTTAACCCCTTCCCTAATAAAAGTTTGAATCACCCCCCTTTTCCCATAAAAAAATAAACATATGTGGTATCGCGTAAATGTCCGAATTATAAAAATATATAATTAATTAAGCCGTACGGTCAATGGCGTACGCGCAAAAAAATTCCAAAGTCCAAAAAAGCGTATTTTGGTCACTTTTTATACCATTAAAAAAATGAAGAAAAAGTTATCAAAAAGTCTGATCAAAACAAAAATCATACCGATAAAAACTTGAAATCACGGCGCAAAAAATGAGTCCTCATACCGCCCTGTACATGGAAAAATAAAAAAAGTTATAGGGGTCAGAAGATGACATTTTTAAACGTATAAATTTTCCTGCATGTAGTTATGATTTTTTCCAGAAGTGCGACAAAATCAAACCAATATAAGTAGGGTATCATTTTAACTGTATGGACCTACAGAATAATGATAAGGTGTAATTTTTACCGAAATATGCACTGCGTAGAAACGGAAGCCCCCAAAAGTTACAAAATGGCGTTTTTTTTCGATTTTGTCGCACAATGATTTTTTTTCCGTTTCGCCGTGCATTTTTGGGTAAAATGACTAATGTCACTGCAAAGTAGAATTGGCGACGCAAAAAATAGACCATAATATGGATTTTTAGGTGGAAAATTGAAAGGGTTATGATTTTTAAAAGGTAAGGAGGAAAAAACGAAAGTGCAAAAACGGAAAAACCCTGAGTCCTTAAGGGGTTAAGACTATAGCTGCTTTGCACATTGACCCGGATAGTTGACCTTCCTCCATTCCTGACTTAAACACTCTTAAAGGGATACTCCGCTGCTAGACATCTTATCCCCTTTTCAAAGGATAGGGGATAAGATGTCTGATCGCGGGGGTCACACTGCTGGGCCCCCGCGATCTCCCACAGCACCCGGCGTTCTAAACAATCGCTGGGTTCCTGCGGCAGTGGTCATGGTGTCAAGCCCCCACGGGTGTGGTGTGACGTCACAAGGGGGCGTGGCTGGGACATCATGATCACGGCCGCCGGCTATGAGCGTTCTGAACAAAATGTTCAGAACCTGGAGCAACAGAGTCCTCCTTTAAAAGTTCTGGTAATAAACTCTGACCATATTTTTAATATATTTTGAATGGCAAGCACTCACTCCTGGGTAGCATATTTCCCTTTATAGATAGCAAAGCAGAATTTAATTCTCTGATAGTAAAGGGGGCATCAAGCATTTATTTTTGTGTATCAGTTAATTTTGGGAATTTTATATGATCCAAGTATTCCAGCAAATCCTTTCTACTTTTATTAAACAGTACCTCTTATGATCTTGTTAAATTTTATAATCCTCCCAGTTCACTGCCCCCATCATGATAAACCACCCCCTGCCTTTCTTTGTATAATTTTTTAGTTTTCTACCTTGATATTGTTCTGTATTTTCTGCTCCGTCTTAGTCAGATTCACAGAAGGGCCATTCCCCAGCAGGCGTAACCTCATCTGAAGCCATACTGGGGAGAATTTCCTCCCTCATTCTGCTACACAAAGCCCAGAGCAGTTCAGTGTGAGATGAGCTATGATTGGATAAAGCTGCACACACCCCTTTCAGCATTTTCTGATTTTGGACTTCTACCAGGCCAGCAAGAGTCCAAAGTCCGTGCAAGAGATGGGGGGAAATGTGCTCTGGGCAAGTAGGGAGACACCTAGTGGTAGCTTTTTTAAACACAAATAAAACATAGAAAACTTCATTTTTTTTTTTTACAAAGTACATTAGAAAGATTTTTTTTATTTACCATAAGGAGTGCAATAGCAAAAATTTGCTTTAAGTGGGCACTGTCAGATACAAAAACTTTTTATATGTTGTAAGGCATATATAACCAATAGGTTTTGCAATTGCTTTCATTGGAAAATTTCATACTGAAAAAGCCAGTCAAACAACTGCCCCCCCCCCCTGCCTGTTTGGACACATACTAGTCCTGCAGTGTCCATGTGTCATGGACACACTTCCTTGATTGACAGCTGTGAGTGTAGGGCTCACAGCTAGAGGAAAAATCCTCCCACTGTCATCTTGTGTCCCGCTACTGTCAGTGAGGACAAGCTGGGAGTTGTAGTTTTGCTAATGCTAGGGGAGATGTGAGCAGACAGCATACTGAGGGAGGGGGCGGAGACCTGCACAGTGAGGCCACACCCCCTGCCTTTGAGAGGAATTCAGACTAGTGAGCTAAATTAAAAGGGTAATAAAAAATAAATAAAGGTGCTAGACACATAAAATTTTTTGTTGGATCTGACGGGTACGCTTTAATGTAAGTGCCCATTTAAGTTCTGATTTACAGTGAGGAGCAATGATCTCTGAACTCACTTACAATCTCATTTTTCTCAATGCAACACTTTCCATTTTTATTCTTTATGACTGGGATTTTCTGATTCACCTGCTGACTTTTTACAATTGCCATCAGATATTTATTTGGTTTCCCCACCTGGATAAATCTTTGCTGTCCCATAAAGAGAAACGTATTTCTACTTTTTTTCATAAGATACTTGCCATCCATTTTTCTTATCTTCTGTCGAATCACGTACAAAATTATCCTCTGCTCTCCTTATTGATTCTTTCAATCTAATCGCTCTAATTATCTCCCCCATTAAAAATGCCTTAATAGTTTTCCATACTATTAAATCACTAGCTGAACCCCAATTATGTGCAAGTTTTTATGAATTTTTTTTTATTATTCATGAGATTCAACCAATGAGGGTTGATTTTTCTTATACCCTCTCTATCTTCCCCCCTTATAATTTCAAGAGCTTAGCGATCGGTTAGGCAGCAGGCTAAATAACTAATCTTACTAACTTCATCTGTACCTGATTTATTCCCCAAGCACATATCTATGTGAAATATACCGGTAGTATGGCAAGTTTTATTCCAGCAAGAGTAAATCTTTTTGTTTTGGGGTTCTGGATCCCCCATATATCATTCAATCCTATTTCATTGCACAATTTTGCCGGAGGTGTTTGACTATCTAACACCCTTCATTCTGTCCATTTCCTCATCCATGACACAGTTCATACCACTTTGAACAAAAATAGGGCATTCATCTCCAGTCAATCAAAATTCAAGCAATTTTTTTTAAGACCTTGGATGACTATGGAGGGAGTATATATATATATATATATATATATATATATATATGTATATATATATATATATATATATATATATATATACATATAAGCTACAACACAAATTAAATTCTCCAACCTCCCATGAGCCGAAGATAGCCGAATGGCTCTCCCATAGAGATATATGGAGGGGGCGTGGCGGCTCCCGCTTCAGGTGAGGGTCTTGATGTGCTACTCTGAGGGAGAGCCACGATTCTGTACAGGTAATCGCGGGGGCCACAGCGCTCAGACCCCCCACAATCTCAAACTTATCCCTTATCCTGCGGATAGGGGTTAAGTTCTTCTGTACTTATCGACATGAGACTTCTCCTTTAACCTCTGCAATAAACCCTATGACTTGTCCCAATTGCTGACAAACCTTTCTACTAGCATATTCCCTGTCCCCTGGAGACCCCCGTCTGATCATTATGAACAACCCGCAATCTTGCGGAAAACGAAAGTGAAAATTTTATTCCATTCTGATACAATCTTTTCAGTCTTTCAGTCTTTTCTTTTTTAAACTTCTTTAAAGGAGACCCATGTCTTCTGTATTTCTATAGAGTAGTCTGGGAAAATCATAATTTTACTGACACTCTTCTTTTCCATCATCACCTTCACAATATTTTCCTGGTCTTTAGCATTTAGTCATTTCAGAATGATTGCTCTCGGGTTTCTACCCGGTGGTAGGGGACGGGCGGGGATCCTATGAGACATTTCTATCCTAAAAAATGCTGAAAGATTTTTTTTTTCCCGCACAAAGAAAGTATCCAGGACTGCAAAAACAATATTGGATCCTTGCTTTCCTCCCCTTCTGGCAAAGCGACCATTCTCAAGTTATTCCTTCTTGACCGATCTTCCAAATTAGTAACTTTTTGGATTAGCGACCAATTTTCAGCTAGTATTTTTTCACCTTTCTGCCTTAACTTTGTGCATTTCATCTGCCATGACTGAAATTCTTGTTTTCCATCTCTGAACACCTTTCTCGGATCTTTTTTAGGTAATCTCTGATAAGAGTTATATCTCCACCAATAACTCCAACTTGGTTATATAATACATCTATTGAAGAATTACACTTATTAATTTCCTCTAATATTGTCTTCAAGGCCGTTGGGGAGACCTTGCCACTTAACTCTGCGTTTGACTCTTCAATAGTTTGCTCAATTATATTGCTCATCGCCTGTCCACAGTTTCTAGGTGTAAAACCAGTGGAGGCCCGGAATGTATACATTTACCGGTACTTTTCTGCTCTTTAACAGGGCTAGCTGACTTCCTTTCTCTAGAACCCATCTCAAACCACAATTGCTATAGAACACTGTATGTCATTCAATTCTGGTCCTACAGAGTTACTATCCACCATCCACTTAAAGAATCCTATATCCATTTAGGATTCCTTAATCAGAGCCACAAGTCTCTCTTATTTAGATTATTATGTTAAACACTAATAATTCTAAGTGTTAGTGGAGAGTAGGGCAATGAAAAGTTAAAAAGAGGAGCTAGGCACAATTAGTAGGTTAGTAGATTTACCAATTAACCAGTTAGCCAGAATTAGCCAGAGGTAGTCAGTTAGTCAGGTAGCAAACTTCTCAAGACAAATATTTAAATCAGAAGGATCTCACCAAATATGGTCGGTAGCCTTCTCCCTATATTTTCCTCTATAGCCAGGCTGTTATCTGTGGCACCGCTGCACAGACTGGACCTCTTGTTTATTTACTGACAGGTATGCTGACACATACTGCATTCCCGCATTCAGACGCTCAAGGCACATCTCATATCTGTCATCTATCTATCTCATATTTATCTATCTCATATCTATCTGTTGATCTAGTATACAAAAAAGAAGGTTGCAGCAGCACTCTTGGTCAAAAAATGGAGGCTCCTAGCGCACCTTTTGATCAAAACGTGTCCCTCATCCACCATGTGGAGGTGGCCTCATTTTGGATGGGACCCTAACACTCATTTCACTCACCTCTGCTGGGATCTTTGAGGCCACCTCCGCGTGGTGAATGGGGGACACCTTTTCATCAAAAAGTGTGCTCCATTTTTTGACCAGGAGTGCTGCTGCAACCTTCTTTTTGTATACTCTGTATTTGCCACAGCAGCTTGCACCCGTGTATTAGGTAGTTGTGCTGACTATTTTTCTTTTTGTTTTTGCTGTGCAATTTAGGGGGAGTGGCCCCCTCTGTAGCCGTGCACCCCTCCCCTGTTTCACAGGAGGTGTTTTTAAATTGATAGTGGATCCAGCATGTCACCCAGTTAGAGGCCATATGCCCAGCAGAGGTGAGTGAAATGAGTGTTAGGGTCCCATCCGAAATGAGGCCACCTCCCCGTGGTAGATGGGGGACACGCTTTGATCAAAAGGTGTGCTAAGAGCCTACTGGCCGGGCAGGACAGCTTTTCCAGGGCAAACTCTGCTAGTCGCGGCCACAAATCAAGTTTGGCTGACCAGAAGTCCAGCGGATTGTCACGGTGCGTTGGCATGGGCATGTCAAGGTATGCCACCACCTGCTGGTTCAGGTCCTGCTCCAGGTGTACCTGCTGTTGAAAGTTGACCGCCGCATCTGAAGTAAAAGTATCCCGGCAGCTCAGTCGGGCTGTTTGGGACTGTCGTGATGAAATTGCGGCATCCCGAACAGCTTACAGGACACCGGGAGGATCCCTACCTGCCTCCCCGGTGTCCGATCGGCGAATGACTGCTCCGTGCCTGAGATCCAGGCAGGAGCAGTCAAGCGCTGATAACACTGATCAATGGCATGTTAATACATGCCAGTGATCAGTGTAAAAGATCAGTGTGCGCAGTGTTATAGCCCCCTATGGGAGCTATAACACTGCAAAAAAAAAGTGAAAAAAAGTGTTAATAAATGTGATTTAACCCCTTCCCTAATAAAGGTTTGAATCACTACCCTTTTCCCACAAAAAAACTGTGTAAATAAAAATAAACTGTCCGAACTATAAAAATATATTGTTTATTAAACTGCACGGTCAGTGGCGTATACGTGAAAAAATTCCAAACTCCAAAATAGCGTATATTTGGTCACTTTTTAGACCATTGAAACATTTAGATTTAGAGAACACATTGTTACGCCGAGCGCTCCGGGTCCCCGCTCCTCCCCGGAGCGCTCGCTTCACTCCCTCCGCTGCAGCGCTCCGGTCACGTCCTCTGACCCGGGGCGCTGCGATCCTGCTGCCAGCCGGGATGCGATTCGCGATGCGGGTAGCGCCCGCTCGCGATGCGCACCCCGGCTCCCCTACCTGACTCGCTCCCCGTCTGTTCTGTCCCGGCGCGCGCGGCCCCGCTCCCTAGGGCGCGCGCGCGCCGGGTCTCTGCGATTTAAAGGGCCACTGCGCCGCTGATTGGCGCAGTGGTTCCAATTAGGGTTTTCACCTGTGCACTTCCCTATATTACCTCACTTCCCTTGCACTCCCTTGCCGGATCTTGTTGCCTTAGTGCCAGTGAAAGCGTTCCTTGTGTGTTCCTTGCCTGTGTTTCCAGACCTTCTGCCGTTGCCCCTGACTACGATCCTTGCTGCCTGCCCCGACCTTCTGCTACGTCCGACCTTGCTTCTGCCTACTCCCTTGTACCGCGCCTATCTTCAGCAGCCAGAGAGGTGAGCCGTTGCTAGTGGATACGACCTGGTCACTACCGCCGCAGCAAGACCATCCCGCTTTGCGGCGGGCTCTGGTGAAAACCAGTAGTGGCTTAGAACCGGTCCACTAGCACGGTCCACGCCAATCCCTCTCTGGCACAGAGGGTCCACTACCTGCCAGCCGGCATCGTGACAGTAGATCCGGCCATGGATCCCGCTGAAGTTCCTCTGCCAGTTGTCGCTGACCTCACCACGGTGGTCGCCCAGCAGTCACAACAGATAGCGCAACAAGGCCAACAGCTGTCTCAACTGACCGTTATGCTACAACAGTTGCTACCACAGCTTCAGCAGTCATCTCCTCCGCCAGCTCCTGCACCTCCTCCGCAGCGAGTGGCCGCTCCTGGGATACGCTTATCCTTGCCGGATAAATTTGATGGGGACTCTAAGTTTTGCCGTGGCTTTCTTTCCCAATGTTCCCTGCATCTGGAGATGATGTCGGACCTGTTTCCCACTGAAAGGTCTAAGGTGGCTTTCGTAGTCAGTCTTCTGTCCGGAAAAGCCCTGTCATGGGCCACACCGCTCTGGGACCGCAATGACCCCGTCACTGCCTCTGTACACTCCTTCTTCTCGGAAATCCGAAGTGTCTTTGAGGAACCTGCCCGAGCCTCTTCTGCTGAGACTGCCCTGTTGAACCTGGTCCAGGGTAATTCTTCCGTTGGCGAGTATGCCGTACAATTCCGTACACTTGCTTCAGAATTGTCCTGGAATAATGAGGCCCTCTGCGCGACCTTCAAAAAAGGCCTATCCAGCAACATTAAAGATGTTCTGGCCGCACGAGAAATTCCTGCTAATCTACATGAACTTATTCACCTAGCCACTCGCATTGACATGCGTTTTTCTGAAAGGCGTCAGGAACTCCGCCAAGATATGGACTCTGTTCGCACGAGGCGTTTCGTCTCCTCGGCTCCTCTCTCCTCTGGTCCCCTGCAATCTGTTCCTGTGCCTCCCGCCGTGGAGGCTATGCAGGTCGACCGGTCTCGCCTGACACCTCAAGAGAGGACACGACGCCGTATGGAGAACCTCTGCCTGTACTGTGCTAGTACCGAACACTTCCTGAGGGATTGTCCTATCCGTCCTCCCCGCCTGGAAAGACGTACGCTGACTCCGCACAAAGGTGAGACAGTCCTTGATGTCTACTCTGCTTCTCCACGTCTTACTGTGCCTGTGCGGATGTCTGCCTCTGCCTTCTCCTTCTCTACAGTGGCCTTCTTGGACTCTGGATCTGCAGGAAATTTTATTTTGGCCTCTCTCGTCAACAGGTTCAACATCCCAGTGACCAGTCTCGCCAGACCCCTCTACATCAATTGTGTAAATAATGAAAGATTGGACTGTACCATACGTTTCCGCACGGAGCCCCTTCTTATGAGCATCGGATCTCATCATGAGAGGATTGAACTTTTGGTCCTCCCCAATTGCACCTCGGAGATTCTCCTTGGACTTCCCTGGCTTCAACTTCATTCCCCAACCCTGGATTGGTCCACTGGGGAGATCAAGAGTTGGGGGTCCTCTTGTTCCAAGAACTGTCTAAAACCGGTTCCCAGTAACCCTTGCCGTAACTCTGTGGTTCCTCCAGTAACCGGTCTCCCTAAGGCCTATATGGACTTCGCGGATGTTTTCTGCAAAAAACAAGCTGAGACTCTACCTCCTCACAGGCCTTATGATTGCCCTATCGACCTCCTCCCGGGTACTACTCCACCCCGGGGCAGAATTTATCCTCTCTCTGCCCCAGAGACTCTTGCCATGTCCGAATACGTCCAGGAGAATCTAAAAAAGGGCTTTATCCGTAAATCCTCCTCTCCTGCCGGAGCCGGATTTTTCTTTGTGTCCAAAAAAGATGGCTCCCTACGTCCTTGCATTGACTACCGCGGTCTTAATAAAATCACGGTTAAGAACCGCTACCCCTTACCCCTCATCTCTGAACTCTTTGATCGCCTCCAAGGTGCCCACATCTTCACTAAATTGGACTTAAGAGGCGCCTATAACCTCATCCGCATCAGAGAGGGGGACGAGTGGAAAACGGCATTTAACACCAGAGATGGACACTTTGAGTATCTGGTCATGCCCTTTGGACTGTGCAATGCCCCTGCCGTCTTCCAAGACTTTGTCAATGAAATTTTTCGTGATCTGTTATACTCCTGTGTTGTGGTATATCTGGACGATATCCTAATTTTTTCTGCCAATCTAGAAGAACACCGCCAGCATGTCCGTATGGTTCTTCAGAGACTTCGTGACAACCAACTCTATGCCAAAATTGAGAAATGTCTGTTTGAATGCCAATCTCTTCCTTTTCTAGGATATTTGGTCTCTGGCCAGGGACTACAGATGGATCCAGACAAACTCTCTGCCGTCTTAAATTGGCCACGCCCCTCCGGACTCCGTGCTATCCAACGCTTTTTGGGGTTCGCCAATTATTACAGGCAATTTATTCCACATTTTTCTACCATTGTGGCTCCTATCGTGGCTTTAACCAAGAAAAATGCTGATCCCAAGTCCTGGCCTCCTCAAGCAGAAGACTCCTTTAAACGACTCAAGTCTGCCTTTTATTCGGCTCCCGTGCTCTCCAGACCTGACCCTTCCAAACCCTTCCTATTGGAGGTTGATGCCTCCTCAGTAGGAGCTGGAGCTGTTCTTCTACAAAAAAATCCTTCCGGGCATGCTGTCACTTGTGGTTTTTTCTCTAGGACCTTCTCTCCAGCGGAGAGGAACTACTCCATCGGGGATCGAGAGCTTCTAGCCATTAAATTAGCACTTGAGGAATGGAGGCATCTGCTGGAGGGATCAAGATTTCCTGTTATTATCTACACCGACCACAAGAACCTCTCCTACCTCCAGTCGGCCCAACGGCTGAATCCTCGCCAGGCCCGGTGGTCTCTGTTCTTTGCCCGATTTAATTTTGAGATTCACTTTCGTCCTGCCGATAAGAACATTAGGGCCGATGCTCTCTCTCGTTCCTCGGATGCCTCAGAAGTTGATCTCCCTCCGCAACACATCATTCCACCTGACTGCCTGATCTCCACTTCTCCTGCCTCCATCAGGCAGACTCCTCCAGGAAAGACCTTTGTTTCTCCACGCCAACGCCTCGGAATCCTCAAATGGGGTCACTCCTCCCATCTCGCAGGTCATGCGGGCATCAAGAAATCTGTGCAACTCATCTCCCGCTTCTATTGGTGGCCGACTCTGGAGACGGATGTTGGGGACTTTGTGCGAGCCTGCACTATCTGTGCCCGGGATAAGACTCCTCGCCAGAAGCCCGCTGGTTTTCTTCATCCTCTGCCTGTCCCCGAACAGCCTTGGTCTCTGATTGGTATGGATTTTATTACTGATTTACCCCCTTCCCGTGGCAACACCGTTATTTGGGTGGTCGTTGATCGATTCTCCAAAATGGCACATTTCATCCCTCTTCCTGGTCTTCCTTCTGCGCCTCAGTTGGCTAAACAATTTTTTGTACACATTTTTCGTCTTCACGGGTTGCCTACGCAGATTGTCTCGGATAGAGGGGTCCAATTCGTGTCTAAATTCTGGAGGGCTCTCTGTAAACAACTCAAGATTAAATTAAATTTTTCCTCTGCATATCATCCCCAGTCCAATGGACAAGTAGAAAGAATTAACCAGATCCTGGGTGATTATTTGCGACATTTTGTTTCCTCCCGCCAGGATGACTGGGCAGATCTCCTTCCATGGGCCGAATTTTCGTATAACTTCAGGGTCTCTGAATCTTCCTCCAAATCCCCATTTTTCGTGGTGTACGGCCGTCACCCTCTTCCCCCCCTCCCTACCCCCTTGCCCTCTGGTCTGCCCGCTGTGGATGAAATTTCTCGTGACCTTTCCATTATATGGAGAGAGACCCAAAATTCTCTCTTACAGGCTTCTTCACGCATGAAGAGGTTCGCGGATAAGAAAAGAAGAGCTCCCCCCGTTTTTTCCCCTGGAGACAAGGTATGGCTCTCCGCTAAATATGTCCGCTTCCGTGTCCCTAGCTACAAGTTGGGACCACGCTATCTTGGTCCTTTCAAAATTTTGTGTCAAATTAATCCTGTCTCTTATAAACTTCTTCTTCCTCCTTCTCTTCGTATCCCTAATGCCTTTCACGTCTCTCTTCTCAAACCACTCATCCTCAACCGTTTTTCTCCCAAATCTGTTCCTCCCACTCCTGTTTCCGGCTCCTCGGACGTCTTCTCGGTCAAGGAAATTTTGGCTGCCAAAAAGGTCAGAGGGAAAAATTTTTTTTTAGTAGACTGGGAGGGTTGTGGTCCTGAAGAGAGATCCTGGGAACCTGAGGACAACATCCTTGACAAAAGTCTGCTCCTCAGGTTCTCAGGCTCCAAGAAGAGGGGGAGACCCAAGGGGGGGGGTACTGTTACGCCGAGCGCTCCGGGTCCCCGCTCCTCCCCGGAGCGCTCGCTTCACTCCCTCCGCTGCAGCGCTCCGGTCACGTCCTCTGACCCGGGGCGCTGCGATCCTGCTGCCAGCCGGGATGCGATTCGCGATGCGGGTAGCGCCCGCTCGCGATGCGCACCCCGGCTCCCCTACCTGACTCGCTCCCCGTCTGTTCTGTCCCGGCGCGCGCGGCCCCGCTCCCTAGGGCGCGCGCGCGCCGGGTCTCTGCGATTTAAAGGGCCACTGCGCCGCTGATTGGCGCAGTGGTTCCAATTAGGGTTTTCACCTGTGCACTTCCCTATATTACCTCACTTCCCTTGCACTCCCTTGCCGGATCTTGTTGCCTTAGTGCCAGTGAAAGCGTTCCTTGTGTGTTCCTTGCCTGTGTTTCCAGACCTTCTGCCGTTGCCCCTGACTACGATCCTTGCTGCCTGCCCCGACCTTCTGCTACGTCCGACCTTGCTTCTGCCTACTCCCTTGTACCGCGCCTATCTTCAGCAGCCAGAGAGGTGAGCCGTTGCTAGTGGATACGACCTGGTCACTACCGCCGCAGCAAGACCATCCCGCTTTGCGGCGGGCTCTGGTGAAAACCAGTAGTGGCTTAGAACCGGTCCACTAGCACGGTCCACGCCAATCCCTCTCTGGCACAGAGGGTCCACTACCTGCCAGCCGGCATCGTGACACACATACATTCCATAAAGACAGGAAACGGAGCTCCAAGATTTATTCAAGAACATCACAACAGTGATCATCGCTGTCTAAAATTTTGCAGCATTGAAAGAATATCTTGCAAGGATGGCATAGACAGAAGTAAGCTATTACTCCAACACGAGGCAAGATGGATACTTAAGACACAGGCTCTGGGAAACTTGGGCTTAAATGATAGATTTTAAACAACCTTTAAGGGGTGACCCCTAGTGAGGAAAACCCTTACTAGAAACCACCCGTAAAATCTTATTTATTGGAACTTCATAAAACAACATAACAAGTACCCTTCACAAACAAATGTTAAAATTATCAGCAGTGTTTCAGTGGTTAATCTAGGAGAGAGTAGCCTCTCCTAGCTTCTATTGTGTTACTGTCTATTATATGTATGTTTGTATCTTGCGCAACATGCTGCGCATGTTTAGTGACAGCGCCCGCTCTCCACTGTTAACTGTCACTGTGCCGCTGTATTAAAACATGAACCTAGCCTCCCCGACGTTTCGCTGAGCAAATCAGCTTTGTCAAGGGTTGTGAGGGTTTCTAGTAAGGGTTTTCCCCGCTAGAGGGTCACCCCTTAAAGGTTGTTTATGATTTACTGCCCTAGAACCTTCAGGGATCCCTTTTTGTTCAATATAAATGATAGATGAGACCTACGTATGTTTATTTAACATTGTTGCAAGAAAAACAGTTTAAGTACATGTTTTTTAATTGTTTTTTCACATTTTTGTATTTGTCTAAGCTGTTGAGCAAATTGTACACGCCTCCTCACCTGTATCATGGAGCTAGGAGGTGTTTAAACTCCTGATGCACAGATGAGAACTCGTAATCTGATGAAGCACTAGAGCAGTGAAACAGTCTGTTATTACCTAGTCTGTTGGTGGCATCCAAGACCGTTCAGGCTGTGTTTTATTACTACACGAAGAATAAAAGAAATCCTGCACTTTATGGGTAAGTACCTCCTTCATATTTTCATTGCTAGATACGCTAACATTTATATGGCATCACTGGAAGAGACCGCACCGCAATCTATGTATCCCACCACTTCAGGCATGTCCTGAAGTGGTGGCGATACATAGATGACATTTTTCTAATATGTACAGGAGACGAGACTGCACTAAAAGCATTTCATGTTTTCCTTAACAATATAGATCCTAATATAACATTTACCCTTACCTTCTCTCTAGATACAATTAGTTTCTTGGATGTATTAGTAAGCATTAGGAATGGGTAACTTTCCCAATGCTTACCAAAACAGACAGCAACATGCTTCTCAGGTTTGAGAGCTGTCACCTGAGATCTATGATTAGATCTCTACCGTATAGGTCAGATGCATGCGTGAAAAAATAATAGTTGATAACAATAAAAATCTAGAGGAGGCACTAGACCGAATGACTTGCAACTTCAGGGATAGAGAATATCCTACCAAATTGATAGACATAAAGACAGAGGAGACAGTTTGATGGAGGGGTGACGAACAAAATGGTAAAAGCAGACAGAATTCTGTTTTTCATTACTTACAATGACCTTACAATGATTGATGTATCATCAAAAACAGGTAGATTCTGAGATATTTAACATCTATCAATAAAGGCTATTTCCCTTGGAGAAATTGTGTGAACTGGCATCTTATGAAAAAAGATAGTTCTTTCACACATCCCAAGACTGGTGAGACATATCTTATTAAGTATTGCTTGACATGTGATTCCTCCTATGTTGTTTATGTATTATGGTGCCCATGTGGCCTTCTCTATGTAGGGGAGACCACATGGGATTTGAAAACAAGTCTTAACCAACATAGATAATCAATTCGGAAGCAAAGATTAGGTCTCCCGGCGTCCAAGCTTTTTGTGGAGCTTGGACATCGGAGAAGGATCTTAGGTTTTTGATATTGGATCATATCCCCGCACCCAAAAAAGAGGAGGAGATAGACAGGCATTATTAAGAAAGTTAGAATTGAGATGGATATTTACATTGAATACTTTGAAACCACATGGCCTCAATGTGGAATTTAAAACGTCTGATAGCATTGTGGTTTGTTGATTATTGGTTATGTCACTAAAGTTTTATGCGACAGTGTAAAGTATATGCGTTTTTAAAAATTGAATATGTATTGATTGATTCACAATTGGTACTTGATTGGTAACCTTATATATGTATGCTTCTGTCACTACTGTGCACTGCTTGATAATGGACAGAAGAGCTGGTTGAAACATCGCTGCTTTGTAACACTTGTTTACTATGTTTACTATAACACTTTATTTCATTTGATTTGGTTGAGCTGCTTTTCTACATTTTTTTTTAAATCTCCTCTCTCTCTCTCTCTCTCTCTCTCTCTCTCTCTCTCTCTCTCTCTCTCTCTCTCTCCATCTCTCCATCTCTCCTTCCCTTCCTCCCTATATTTATTGCAGGTATAATTGTTATGATTTGCTGTAAACATGACTTGTTTGTCCTGATGACTCCGGACATGGTTGGTATGAACCACTCACACTCGTGTTTGGTGTCAGTTCACATTAAGTGACGTTACCACTTGTCTCAATAGTTCTTAGTTTACTGTTGTGTTTTGTGTCTGATCTCCGTCTGTATCACATGGAGCCCCGGGCAGAACATTTCTGCTGAATCATCTCATCATAGAGCTGGTTTACACAGGACACCACGCCCAGGTGATCTGCTGATCTGCATTTGTTGTTTATTTTTGGCATTTATACATTTCAATGTGAATAGAGGATGAGTATCCAATCACAACCTTAGTGATATCCATGTATATCTATGTGAATTCAACTACAGGAAAAAAAAAAAAAAAACAGAAATGGTCGCACATCCACAACATGCACCTTGGTCTAATGCTTCTCGGCCACATTTATTAAACTAACAGGTCGTTAGTGTACTTTATGATCATGAAGTGCAAGCCCACTAGCCACGTCACGGCCACCTGTAAGTAGCGGGTCCCTAATGTCCCTAGCATAAAATGGTGTAGCACTGAGCGAAAGGAAATTAAAAAAAGAACTTCCTGTGGATTATACAGAAGCTTATAATTACTTAAAGGATTAAGATTTTTTAATAGAAGTAATTTACAAATCTGTTTAACTTTCTGGCACCAGTTGATTAAAAAAAAAAAATGTTTTCCAGCAGAGTACCCCTTTAACAGAGAAAAGAAGATCGGTTTGGAATTTTTTCAGAATTTCCCCCAAAATTTGGATCCATCCGAATCTGAAACTTTTGGGCTTCACTAAATCTCTCTGTAGCTCCCTACTCCGCAAACGTAGGCTGCCCCAGAAAATGTGTACAGGAGATGAAGCTACTGTTAATGGCATCACCGCTTACACTCACTACAGAGCAGCCGGCCCAACAAATGTGTAAAACATACATAACAGTCCTGCTAAAATAATAATAAATGTATATATATATATATATATATATATATATATATATATATATATATATAGTATATATTAATATTTATATATTATACACAAATAAATATATGGTGAAGATAATAATAAAGATAATGAAGGAGTTGTGAAAATGGTTAGAGGCATGGGGTTGTGATAACTAGAGATGGGCGAACTTACAGTAATTTGATTCGTTACGAACTTCTCGGCTCATTGGTTGCTGACTTTATCCTGCATAAATGAGTTCAGCTTTAAGGTGTTCCGGTGGGCTGAAAAAGCTGGATACAGTCCTAAGAGAGAGTTTCCTAGGACTGTATACACCTTTTCCAGCCCACCAGAGCACCTGAAAGCTAAACTCATCTATGCAGACAAAAGTCAGAAACTGCCGAGCCAAGAAGTTCGTGACAAATCGAATTACTGTAAGTTCGCTCATCTCTAGTGATAACCAAAGAGATTTCCCAGGAGGAGATTTACTTACTAATACCGTATATACTCAAGTATAAGCTGAGTTTTTCAGCATGATTTTTCGTGCTGAAAACACCCCCCTCGGCTTATACTTGAGTGAACTCTCCGCCCTCAGTGGTCTTCAACCTGCGGACCTCCAGATGTTTCAAAACTGCAACTCCCAGCAAGCCATCGGCTGCCCGGGCATGCTGGGAGTTGTAGTTTTGAAACACCTGGAGGTCCGCAGGTTGAAGACCACTGCGGCCTTCGTCATCATCAAGAACCTCCCCCCCCCCCCCTTTTGTTTTGTACTCCCCTCCCCTCGGCAGGACGTTAGGGTGAGCTGGTCCAGGCCATCTGTGCTGCAGGGACCGTCCGGTGGGGAGGGATAGTCGTTCTGGGCTGTCCATCTTCACCTGGGGGGGGGCCTCTTCTCCGCACTACGGGCCGGCCCCGGAATAGTGACGTTGCCTTGATGACGACGCACAGGGACGTTCATGAGCAACGTCCCTGTGCGTCATCGTCAAGGCAACGTCACTATTCCGGGCCCGAAGTGCGGAGAAGAGCCCCCCCGGTGAAGATGGACAGCCCGAAACGACTATCCCTCCCCACCGGACGGTCCCTGCAGCACAGATGGCCTGGACCAGCTCACCCTAATGTCCCGACGAGGGGAGGTGAGTACAAAACTAAAGGATGGGGGGGGGGGGTCTGGATGATGATGAAGGCCGCAGTGGTCTTCAACCTGCAGACCTCCAGATGTTTCAAAACTACAACTCCCAGCATGCCTAGACAGACAATGGTTTGCTGGGAGTTGTAGTTTTGAAACATCTGGAGGTCTGCAGGTTGAAAACCACTGTAATCAGACATTGACAAGCGGTGATGATGAAGGGGGGGGATGATGACAGGCGGTGATGATGAAGGGGGGGTGTGGGATGATGACAAGGGGATGATGGCAGGCGGTGATGATGAAGGGGGGGTGTGGGATGATGACAAGGGGATGATGACAGGCGGTGATGATGAAGGGGGGGTGTGGGATGATGACAAGGGGATGATGACAGGCGGTGATGATGAAGGGGGGTGTGGGATGATGACAAGGGGATGATGACAGGCGGTGATGATAAAGGGGGGATGATGAAGGGGGGGATGATGACAGGGTGATGATGACCGGCGGTGATGATGAAGGGGGGATGATGAAGGGGGGGATGATGACAGGGGGATGATGACAGGCGGTGATGATGACAAGGGGATGATGACAAGGGGATGATGACAGGCGGTGATGATGAAGGGTGATGATGAAGGGGGGGATGATGACAGGTGATGATGATGATGAGGGTGTTAATGACGGGGGTCTGGATGATGACAGGGGGAATAATGTATTTCCCACCCTAGGCTTATGGTCGAGTCAATAACTTTTTGTGGGTTTTGGGGTGAAATTAGGGGCCTCGGCTTATATTCGGGTCGGCTTATACTCGAGTATATACGGTAAATATTGAATGCATCTGATTGTAAACCAATGTGATTGAACTGTTATCTATAAATTTCCCTTTGTAACTTAAGCTTGATAAAAGCAGTTTTATGCTGAAATGTTGCACAATGAGGAACTGAATAAACAACAGTATTCTAGATTCTTAGCCCCTTAAAGGGGTACTCCGGTGGTCAACGTGTTTTTCCGTTTTTGACTTACTCTATTTGTTTTGTTTCATTTCTATTCTTGTTGTTTAGCCTACTCTATTTCCGTTCTTTGTTGTCTTTTTATCCCCCATTTTGTTTTCCTATCTTTGCTTTTGTCGTACTTCTGGAAAAAATCATAACTACATGCAGGAAAATTTATATGTTTTAAATTGTCATTTTCTCACCTCTATAACTTTTTCATTTTTCTGCTTATGGGGCGGTATGAGGGCTCATTTTTTGCGCTGTGATCTGAAGTTTTTAGTGGTACCATTTATGTATTGATCAGAGTTTTTGATCGCTTTTTATAAATTTTTTCATGATATAAAAAGTGACAAAAAATACGCTATTTTGGACTTTGGATTTTTTTGCGCGTACGCCATTGACCGTGGGGTTTCATTAATATTATATTGTTATAGTTCGGACATTTACACACGCGGCGATACCACATATGTTTATTTTTTTTTATTTACACAGTTTTTTTACTGGGAAAAGGGGGGTGATTCAAACTTTTATTAGGGAAGGGGTTAAATGATCTTTATTAACTTTTTTTTCACTTTTTTTGCAGTGTTATAGCTCCCATAGGGGGCTATAACACTGCACTAACTGATCTTTTACATTGATTAGTGGTTTCTCATAGGAAACCATTGATCAATGATTCTACCAATTGACTGCTCATGCCTAGATCCTAGGCACTGAGCTGTCATTCGGCGATTGGACACCAGGAGGCAGGTAAGGTGACCCTCCTCGTGTCCTATAGCTGTTTGGGATGACGCAATTTCACCGTGGCGATCCCGAACAGCCCACTGAGCTAACCGGAAGTAGTTTAGTTTCACTTTAGACGCATCTGTCAACTTTGAACGCTGCGTCTAAAGGGTTAATAGCGAGCGGCACTGCGATCAGTGCTGTGCGCTATTAGAGGCCTGTATGTTAGAGGCCCGGCCTGACCCGTGGCCACGCATTATAGAAAAGGAGCGGACTCAGTGAATACAGATTGACATGTTTAGATGGCCATGGGCACAATGGAGGAATCCGGTGCTGTCTCCTTACTACATATGTTTTACCTACATAGCTACCTATTTGACTGCCTCCCTACATAGCTGCCTTCCTGCCTACCAACCCACATAGCTCCCTACCTGGCTACAAACCTACCTACATAGCTACCAACCTGGCTACTTACTTACATGGTTACCTTCTTGGCTACCAACCCACATAGCTACCTACCTAGTTACCTACCTACCTACATAGTTACCTACCTGGCTACCAACCTGCCTACATAGCTAATTACCTGACTACCAACCTACCTACTTAGCTACAAGCCTGGCTACCAACCTACGTACCTGGCTACCAGTCTGCCTATATTGATATCTATCTGGTCTACCAACCTACCTATATAACTGCCTACCTGGCTACTAACCTACCTTCATAGCTACCTACCTACATTGATACCTGAATGCCTACCTACAGAGCAGCCTATCTAGCTACCTATTTACCAAACTACCTATTTACCTTCCAACCTATTCACAAACCTAGCTACCTAGCAACATATCTACATATGCACCTATCTTAGTATCTAGATAGCTTTTTTGACCTAGCTACCTACCTACATAGCTGCCTACCTCCTTATTTACCTAGCTACTTGTCTACCTATATCCTTACCTATCTAGCTTGCTACCTACCTATCTATCTATCTACTTACCTTCACATCTACTTACCTAGATACCTGGTTATCTACCCACATAGCTAACTACCTAGTTACCTATATATCTACATATCTACCTTGCTTCCTATAAAGCCACCTACCTAGCAAACTATCTGCCCACCTACTTATTTACTTACCTACCTATTTAACTACCTACCTATTTACATACCTGGCTACCTACTTGTATACTAACCAAGCCACCTACCTATGAACCTATCTATCTACATAGCTAGCTTTCTGGCTACCTACCTACACAACTTCCTACCTACTTGTCTACCTAGCTACTTCACTACCTACCTAATTACCTTTTTAGTTAGCTAGCTACATACCTACTTACCTACAAAGCTAGCTACCTACCTGGCTACCTACCCACCCACATATTTACCTACTTGGGGGAGATCGATCTACCTACCTAAGGATGTATTTACCCACTTGCCTTTATACCTGCCTATGGGGAGGAGCTACTAAATAAGGCAACTAACTACTGTGGGGCATATCTGCATACTGTGTGTGGGGGAGGGAGATATACCTACATAAATTGGCACTGTAAGAGTCAAAAACTTTTTATTTGTTGTACATCTTGGCAAAACATTAACCTTTCTTATATATTTCATAAAAACATTTTTTTCCTTTTTATAGAAATCATGGCTTATAAAATCATGGCTTTATCCAAGCTGAAGCACAGGCATGGAGAAAGTCCAGTAAGCGAGGGTGAGCACTCTGTTGTGCTCTCCCTCTTGTTTGATAGCACTCCTCTGTGCTCTCTCCTGTCTGATAGCACACCTCTATGCTCTCTCCTGTGTGATAGGACTTCTCTCTGCTCTCTTGTGTCTGATAGCACTCCTCTGTGCTCTCTCCTGTCTGAAAGTACTCTTCTGTGCTCTTTCATGTCTGATAGCACTCGTCTGTGCTCTCTCCTGTCTGATAGTACGTCTCTGTGCTCTCTTGTCTGATAGTACTCCTCTGTGTTCTCTCCGGTCTGATAGCACTCCTCTGTGCTCTCTCCTGTCTGATAGTACTCATCTGTGCTCTCTCCTGTCTGATAGCACAGAGGAGTACTATCAGACAGGAGAGAGCACAAAGGAGTACTATCAGACAGGAGAAAGCACAGAGGAGTCCTATCAGACAGGAGAAAGCACAGAGGAGTGCTATCAGACAGGAGAGAACACAGAGGAGTCCTATCAGACAGGAGAGAGTACAGAGGAGTCCTATGAGACAAAAGAGAGCACATGGGAGTACTGTCAGACAGGAGAGAGCAAAGAAGAGTACTATCAGACAGGAGAGAGCACAGAGGAGTACTATCAGACAGGAGAGAGCACAAAGGAGTACTATCAGACAGGAGAAAGCACAGAGGAGTCCTATCAGACAGGAGAAAGCACAGAGGAGTGCTATCAGACAGGAGAGAACACAGAGGAGTCCTATCAGACAGGAGAGAGTACAGAGGAGTCCTATGAGACAAAAGAGAGCACATGGGAGTACTGTCAGACAGGAGAGAGCAAAGAAGAGTACTATCAGACAGGAGAGAGCACAGAGGAGTACTATCAGACAGGAGAGAGCACAGAGGAGTACTATCAGACAGGAGAGAGCACAAAGGAGTACTATCAGACAGGAGAAAGCACAGATTAGTCCTATCAGACAGGAGAGAGCACAGATGAGTACTATCAGACAGGAGAGAGCACATAAGAGTACTATGAGACAGGAGAAAGCACAGAGGAGTATTATCAGACAAGAGAAAGCACAGAGTGCCAATACACACAAAAAAGGAAACATTTTTAAAAATGAAATAAATATCTAAATTTTTCCCATTTCTACTACTCTCTCCCAACTTTCCCTCAGATTTTTCTTTCCCCAGGACTTTGACCTTCGACTTCGACCTTCGATGTTCTCATTCATGATTTTTCACAGAATTGTTACTTTACTTGGTTTGGAAAAACATCCACCAATAGTAAAACTATTTCCATTGGTTCTTGAGGGATATTTCATTAACTAAAATACTATTAAAGGGTTATTCTGGTCATAGACATCTTATCCCCTATCCAAAGAATAGGGGATAAGATGTCTGATCATGGGGGACCCACCGTTGGGACCCCCATGATCTCCGTGCAGCACCTGCATTCTATGTGGGGCTGCTGCTTCAGTCTCATAAACCTCTGTGCTTCCGGGACTGGAGACATGACGTCACGTCACGCCAAGCCCCCTCCATTCATGTCTATGGGAGGGGGCGTGATGGCCATCACGCCCCTTCCCATAGACATGAATGGAGTGGGCGTGGCGTGATGTCATGTCACATCTCCAGTCCTGGAAACACAGAGGTTTCCGAGAAGAGAGCAGCAGCCTCGCATAGAATGTGGGTGTTGCACGGAGATCACGGGGGTCCTAGCCATCAGACATCTTATCCCCTAACCTTTGGATAGGACAGACATAGGCAACCTTCGGCACTGCAGATGTTTTGGAATACATTTCCCATGATGGTCTTACAGCCAAAATGCTGACAAAGCAACATGGGAGATGTAGTCCAAAACACCTGCAGTGCCGAAGGTTGCCTATGCCTGGGATAGGAGCTAAGATCTCCATGGCTGGAATACCCCTTTAACATTATTTGGTGTCATATCTGAGATTTGTTTGTTTGCTACATAGTAAAAAAAATCTGTGTGTCCATCCTCATACTGTGTATTTAGGCCTTAGGAATTGCTCAGATCAAGTGCGGTATCTGTTCTTATCAGTAGTTGAAAAGCCATTGTGCAGAATGGATATAACATGGTGGTAGGTTACAGTAGGTAGTGGGAGGTGATTGGCAACCAGAAGATTAACAATAGAAGACAGATAGAGTTGTAGCCCAAGGTGCCTTCTGACTAAAAGAATGTTTTCTAGTCCCCGTCTGATGTTCGGGCTGTTTTGACACCACACACATCCTTATTTATCTTTTTTTTGTATGTGTGCACTTCACATTTGTTCTTCGCAAGGGCTTTAGCAGGGAGCGGTCCAGGAATGCGGAAATAAGATTTCCACCCCCTGCAACAGGGCACCCTCTTCTGGGGGAGCCACCTCTAGACATTGAGGGTGTTGGAATGTATAGGAATGGGTAAAGGGTCTTCCTTATGGCTTATGATGGGCCAAATACTTGAAGGCACTTTGGCTTTCAAATACTAATAGCATTTTGCCATGTGTTTTATTTCTAGATCCTATTAGCTGTGTCGGTCTGTGTATATTTGTGGCTTAACCACAGGGATGATAAGGGTTATGATGTAGGATAGCTGGGAGTAGTAGTCTTTTAACCGTTATATCACGTGGCAGGGTAGTGAAGCTAACCCAATATTTCCAAGCTAACCCAATATATGCAGGAATAAGACTTCAGGACACTGGATTCTGTGAAACACCTTTAAGGGAATCTGTCATCACTTTCATCCGCACTAACCTGTTGGTACAGGTGTGTAGTGCAGGTGACACTGATGGTAACAATACTTACCTATCTCCGATCCGTTGCTCCGTTCACCCATTATCCTCCTTGTTCAGATGGCAGGCTTGGAAATTTTCGGCGCTCCAGGAGCACGCTGATGTCACCGCTGCGGCTTCTTCACTTGGGTAGAGTCACAGCTACACTCAAATGAATGCATTGATCTATAAGTGGCAAGTGAATGGGGGACACCCCTGCAGTGGCAATCAGCTCCACATAGTGGTGTGGGAGACCACTAGCCACATGTGGATGAATATATGACTCCAGTAGCAGCGGGATACACCAAACAATCATTCATCTGAAGGGGTCTGGAGAAGATAAACTATCCCAAGAAACAAGTCTGAGTGAAGCCTTAAAGGGGTTCTCCGGCTCTAAGACAGCTTATTCCCTATCCAGAGGATAGTGGATAAGATGTCTGATCGCAGGGGTCCCGCTGCTGGGGACCCCCGCTATCTCGCATGCAGCATCCACCTTTGGGAGCTGCACACAGCGCTGCAGCCTCAGAGTCTGCCGTGTCACAACTACGGGGCCGGAGTATCGTGACGTCACAACTCTGCCCCCGTGTGATGTCATGCCCCGTCTCCGAAATGCAAGTCTATGGGACCCCCGCTATCGATCCCCCTTTGGATAGGTGATAAAATGTCTTAGGGCCGGAGTACCCCTTTAAAGTGGTACTCCGGTGGAATTATTACTTTTTTTTTTTTAAATCAATTGGTTCCCGAAAGTTATACAGATTTGTAAATGAATTCTATATAAAAATCTCAATCCTTCCAGTTCTTATCAGCTGCTGTATGCTCCAGAGGAAGTTCTTTTCTTTTTGAATTTCTTTTTTGTCTGACCACAGTGCTCTCTGCTGACACCTCTGTCCATGTCAGGAACTGTCCAGAGCTGGAGAGGTTTGCTATGGGGATTTGCACCTACTCTAGACAGTTCCTAACATGGACAGAGGTGTCAGCAGAGAGCACTGTGGTCAGACAGAAAATAAATTCAAAAAGAAAAGAACTTTCCTCTGGAGCATACAGCAGCCGATAAGTACTGGAAGGGTTAAGATTTTTTAAATAGAATTTACAAATCTGTTTAACTTTCTGGCACCAGTTGATCTTCATTTTTTTTTTTCCAACCGGAGTACCCCGGAGTAGAGTGGTGGCAATTTATTAAATCCAGAAGAGAAAGAGTTAATCAGTCATAATAGTTTATAATAAGGGTGTACATTTGGGAATTACCTTTTATCTATTAGTTCTTAATAAAAGATCATTTTTAGAGGGGTCTTTAGTTAATGGCTTCTCCTGGAGAAGGGGGAGGGGGTTCCCCAAAAAACTTGTATGACAGGGTAGTGTGGTAAGCCAGCGGGTATCTAGGAACAGTGTTGTAAACTAAGTATCTAAGCACGTCTACTGCTAATGGTGCATGCGTCCTTTGGTTATGTAACAATAGCCCTCCCAGCTCGATATCGAGAGACACTAAATGTTAGTAGCTCATAAAAGCTAAGCGCTGCATAGACTATAAGGCGCATGCACAATAAACTAAAGAGGCAATTCTTAATTTTGCTAAGGACACTGGGAATGTATGTAGTTCACGCAAAGTCAATGCTTAGAACATAGTAGTACACAAAAGAGTTAAATAGGTATTCCGACCAAATATATTGTGACATCACGCCATGCCCCCTCCATTCATGTCAATGGGAGGGGGCGTGACAGCTGTTTCCATAGACATGAATGGAGGGGTCCTGATTAACATCATACCACGCCCCCTCTTGATGTCATGCTACTCCTCCTCCATTCATGTCTATGGGAGGAGACGTGATGACCGTCATGCCCCCTCCCATAGACATGAATGGAGGGGGCATGGCGTGATATCACGAGGGGGCGTGGCTTGACGTCATGTCTCCAGTCCCAAAAACACAGAAGTTTCCGAGACTGGAGAAGCAGCCCCGCATATAATGCGGGTGCTGCACGGAGATAGCAGAAGGTCCCAGCAGTCGGATCCCTGCGATCAGACATCTTATTCTCTATCCTTTGAATAGGGGATAAGATGTATTTGGTCGGAATACCACTTTAAGATTTCAGAAGGTAAATAAAAAATATATATATAAACGTACACTGCTCAAAAAAATTAATGGAACACTTAAACAATACAATGTGACTCCAAGTCAATCTTCTGTGAAATCACACTGTCCACTCAGGAAGCAACACTGATTGATAATCAATTTCACATGCTGTTGCGCAAATGGAACAGACAACAGGTGGACATTATAGGCAATTAGCAAGACACCCCCAATAAAGGAGTGATTCTGCAGATGGTGACCGCAGACCACTTCACAGTCCTATGCTTCCTGGCTGATGTTTTGGTCACTTTTGAATGCTGGCGGTGCTTTCACTCTAGTGGTAGCATGAGATGGAGTCTACAACCCACACAAGTGGCTCAGGTAGTGAAGCTCATCCAGGATGGCACATCAATGCGAGCTGTGGCAAGAAGGTTTGCTGTGGCTGTCAGTGTAGTGTCCAGAGCATGGAGGCGCTACCAGCAGACAGGCCAGTACATCAGGAGATGTGAAGGAGGCTGCAGTAGGGCAACAACTCAGCAGCAGGACTGCTACATCCGCCTTTGTGCAAGGAGGAGCAGGAGGAGCACTGCCAGAGTCCTGCAAAATGACCTCCAGCAGGCCACAAATGTGCATGTGTCCACTCAAACGGTCTGAAACAGATTCCATGAGGGTGGTATGGGGGCCCTACATCCACAGGTGGGGTTTCTGTGCTCTTCACAGATGAAAGCAGGTTCCCACTGAGCACATGTGACAGACGTGACAGAGTGAGAGAGACGTGGAGACTCCGTGAAGAACGTTCTGCTGCCTTCAACATCCTCCAGCATGACCGGTTAGGTGGTGGTCAGTAATGGTGTGGGGGTGAAACTTCTTTGGGGGGCTGCACAGCTCTCCATGTGCTTGCCAGATGTAGCCTGACTGCCATTAGGTACCGAGATGAGATCCTCAGACCCCTTGTGAGACCATATTCTGGTGTGGTTGGCCCTGGGTTCCTCCTAATGCAAGACAATGCTAGACCTCATGTGGCTGGAGTGTGTCAGCAGTTCCTGCAAGAGGAAGGCATTGAGGCTATGGATGGCCCGCCCGTTCCCCAGACCTAAATCCGATTGAGAACATCTGGGACATCCTGTCTCGCTCCATCCACCACAGACTGTCCAGGAGTTGGTGGATGCTTTAGTCCAGGTCTGGGAGGACATCCCTCTGGAGACCATCCTCCACCTCATCAGGAGCATGCCCAGGCGTTGTAGGGAGGTCATACGGGCACATGGAGGCCACACACACTACTGAGCCTCATTGTGACTTGTTTTAAGGACATTACATAAAGTTGGATCAGCCTGTAGTGTGGCTTTCCACTTTTATTTTGAGTGTGACTCCATATCCAGACCTTCATGGGTTGATAAATTTGATTTCCATTGATAATTTTTGTGTGATTTTGTTGTCAGAACATTCAACTATGTAAAGACAAAAGTATTTCATATGATTAGTTCATTCATTCAGATCTAGGATGTGTTATCTTAGTGTTCCCTTAATTTTTTTGAGCAGTGTATATAGAAGATACCAAAAAACATATATATATATATATATATATATATATATATATATATATATAGTGACATTCCGTCTCAGGGATTAGCTCTGGGACTGTCCTGGTCACTTGCCACGGGACACGTTTTCTTTCAATAAACCCGCAGACAACGGTTGTTCATGCAAGTCTGGCACCTTGCCAGCTTTATTTAGACAGGTTGCAGGGGAAAAACATAACTCAGCAACAAAATAAAATCCTAGACCCTATCATATCCTAGACCGTACACATATTAGCCTGCCCTGACTACTATCAGGTAAGCTATCCTCAGCCAGTTAAACATGTGACTCCTGCAACCTGTTACTCACAGTTCACACCACTTCTTGGACCACTCACTGATTCCAGCTGTGTGCTTCCTCAACAGGGTCTGTGTGTCTCCCCCTATAGCGACATACTGTTTACCAGGGAGAGCACAGATTAGACTGAGTCTCCATCTCATATACACCTCCCTTCCCTGCTGCCTCATCAATTAGGAAGCAGGTGAGATATTCTTCAGGATGAGCCAAGGAAATACACCCTTTCCTTGTCACCTTATCACAAAATATATATATATATATATATATATATATATATATATATATATATATCTTGAACAAATGTCATCTGTTGTAGTTTCAGTAGTTATGTATTTCATGCAAAAGCAAAATGGAGAGTATAGAATTACATAAAAGAATTACAATCTTAGCAGGTGAGTAAGAAAGAAGTGTGATCTTATATAAAATTACCTAAAAATATACAAAGCAATCAGAAAGTTTCCAGACCCTTTTTACTTTTCCTACATTTTGTTATGTTGCCTTGTGCTAAAATGCAACAAAAATACATATCTTAATACCACATAATGAGAATGTGAAAATGGAATATTAAAAATTCTTGGCTGTCCGGGCATGTTGGGAGTTGTGGTTTTGTAAAAGTTGGAGTCATCCTGGTTGGGAAACACTGCACAAAGTTTTACAAGACGATAAAACCAATGTTTATGTTGCTTCGTATTTGCTGCATTGTTCTACCGACATACTTTGGTTAAATATTTGGTGTTTTACAGAGAAGTTCATAGATTCCAATTAGCCTAATTACTTCCTCACGGGGTCACTAACCTCAGCCATTGTCATGTGATTCCAGTTTGTACCTGTTAGACCTGTGATCTGGCCTGTATAATTTGCATGTGGCTGCATTTGTCAAGGATGTTCTCTGATGTATCCCTGTTAAATCTTTGGACACCTTTGACATAGAACAAAAAAATATTTTTGCATGTAAGTGGTTATGTTAAGTTAAACATGTTACATTAGGGGGTTCATCCAAAGATCTTAGTCCTGATGAAGAGGCGTGCCTTCCCCTCGAAACAAGTTTTCTGTATAATTTGGTAATAAAAAGCCATTTGCTTTATTAGTTTCTTGTATTGAGTTATTGTTCTATCCTCACATTGGGTGAGCGGCGGTTTAGCATCCTTCTTGCTTCTACCTTAAATGGGTAACCCATTGGAAAAAAATAGTTTTTTAAATCAACTGGTGCCATAAAGTTAAACAGATTTGTAAATTACTTCTATGTAAAAATCTTAACCCTTCCAGTACTTATCAGCTGCTGTTTGCTCCGGAGGAAGTTGTGAAGTTCTTTCCAGTCTGACCACAGCGCTACCTCTGTCTGTGTCAGGAACTTTCCAGAGCATGAGGAGTTTTCTATGGGGATTTGGAACTATTTCGGACAGTTCCTGACAAAGGATAGAGGTGGCAGCAGAGAGCACGGTGGTCAGACTAGAAAGAACGACACAACTTCCTCTGGAGCATACAGCAGCTGATAAGTACTGGAGATGTTAGGAATTTTGAATAGAAGTAATTTACAAATCTGTATAACTTTCTGACACCAGTTGATTTGGAGAAAAAATTTTTCCCTCGAAGTACCCCTTTAAGAGGACCATATATCTCTACAATCTAATGAGGTTTTCTTATAATTAGCTAAAACAAGACCTCATGGAACAATATATGACTCACTGTATGGCTGCACACAGAGCTCCTACAACTTAGATCCATAGAGCCATGATAATTCTCGCCATATGGTGTCACCATACAAAACTGTAATTCTCTTCCAAATTAGTGTTTGTTTTCCTAGTGCCAGCTCTTGGTCTCCTTTCCTGGTGCTCCCACACTCAAACTTCCTGTCGAACTCCATGGCCCAGTTCCATGCTCTACGTTTGTTCTTGTCGTGTTGTCACTTCTGCACGTGGCTGCCAACTGGTTATTCGTCTGTGGACCACGACCTGTGGATTACCCTGCAGCAAAGAACATATCTCATTGAAGGAGACCACACAAAATGTACCTATATGTCCTCTCCTAAACACATCGGGTTGTACATCAGCAGCCATGCACTCACAGTCAATGACGAACTTCAGCGATCCCACTAATGTCCCCCCTCAACCCCTCAAGTCCTATAAATAATAATCACACTTAAAGTGTAGCTTCCACCATCCTTTTTTTTTTCTGTCCCTGCCTATTGCCCTTCTATCCCTTATTCCCTCCCTGCCTTTATATATTTTTTTAAACTATATTAAAAATGCTTTTTTGTCTGCCTGCAGACTTCCCCAGCAGGCAGACATAACTGATGCCGACACTCCGCCCTTAGTTCATCTACACAGGGTGCCTCCAGCTGTTTCACCACTACAACTCCCAGCTTGCCCTGACATCTATTGGCTGTCAGGGCATGCTGGGAGTTGTAGTGGTGAAGCAACTGGAGGCAGCCTGTGTTAAAAACAATATCCTTCCATGGCCGTGGCAATCAACTCTACAATACACCCCCGAACCCCGCGACAATCAACTATCAACTCTATAATACACCCCCCCGAACCCCGTGACAATCAAATATCAAAGCTGTAATATACCGAACCTCCCCCCGAACCCTGCGACAATCAACGCTGTAATACAACGAATGCCCCCCGAACCCCGTGACAATCAACGCTGTAATAAACCGAACCCCCCCTAACCTCGCCACAATCAACTCTATAATACAACCCCCGCCCCGGACCCCGCAAACCAAACCCAGTCCGGCAGCAGCAACGGGATGCCGGGAGGCAGGGCTGGCTTGTGAGGCCAGGGAGCAGGGGAGCCAATGCGCGCTTCTTCTGTTCTCAGAGCTCGCTCCCGTCTGTCTGATTGACAGGCCGGGAGCGAGAGCAGCCTGAATGAATTAGGACCGATTGCCCGGCCGGCATTGGTCTGAATTCAGGCATGACGTCACGCTAGGCTGCAGCCGACCACTAGGAGGGAGACCCCTAGTGGCTGGTTTTCAAATGTAAAATACAGTATGTTAATAAAATAATAATTAAAGTATATTAGAGATATGTTGTTGTACATAAGTACTACAATATATATATATATATATATATATATATATATATATAAAAAGTTGGTGACAGTGCCCATTTAACATTTAAGAGCCTGACAGTCAGATGTCCCTTTCTGATTGGCACCTCCCCAATATATATATTTGGGGTCCGATTGGTTTCCCTGGGTCTCTCCCCAAGTCGCTGCTGGCTCTGGTGCGATCTCCTGAAAGAGGCTGCCGCAGGCAGACTGTAATAGTAGATTGCTGATCAGACTGAGTATTGCTATGCAATAGTATCAGTATTGTCCAAACTATTATAATAAAGCATTACTGATCCCATATGGTGAACAGTGTAAACGTGAAACAATACCAAATTCCATCTTTTTTGTAGCATTACATCCCAGAAAAAAATTGCATAAAATGTGAACAATTGTTCACATATATGCAAAAGTGATACTGGTAAAAACTACAAATCACAGTGCATAAAAAATATCATATTTAGAGAATAAAGTTACTGGGGGTTATTTACTAATGTGTTACTAATTTTCCAATGTTTTTTGTTGTGTTTTGTGGCTGCATTTAGATACACGTCATGTGCACCAAAATTTGTGACCAAAAAAACTTCAAACCCGACCATCACTCAATTCCCCCACTGTAAAATATTGTGCATAATTTACAATATCATTATAATCCATTGATCAAGGTAAATGAGCGAGGGTATTGGATACAAGATGGCTGAACTGACTTTTTGAAACAAGTGAAATAAATACAAGTTGAGCTAGCTGAATCCTATAGATAGAATAGCTGAAGCTAAGAAGTATTTCATGACCATAACTGTATACCGTAACTAGAGATGAGCGAATTTTTGAAAAATTAAATTCGCCCAATTCGCCGAATTTTCCGAAAAATTTGTTTCGTTCTGAATTTAATTGCAGCGAATCACTATTAAAAACAGCTATTTCTGGCCTACAGAGAGCCTCAATAGGGTTGTAGAACACTTTGCCTTGCTGAAACACGCATAGGTTGTGTACTGGGTTAGTGAATTAATAGTTTTATTCATTATGACATGCAGATCAGAGGGGTCGCTATTAGACTGACTGTCGCAGAGCGGCACAATTACAGAGCCTGGTGGTGGCATCACTATGAGGAGACCATATAGTGGCTGAATGACACAGCCTGGAGATGGCGGCAGCATGAGGAGACCATATAGTGGCTGAATGACCCAGCGTGGAGGTGGCGGCAGCATGAGACCATATAGGGGCTGAATGACCCTGCGTGGAAGTGGTGGCAGCATGAGGAGACCATATAGTGGCTGAATGACCCAGCATGGAGGTGGCGGTAGTATGAGGAGACCATATAGTGCCTGAATGACACAGCATGGAAGTGGCGGCAGCATGAGGAGACCATATAGTGGCTGAATGGCACAGCCTGGAGTTGGTGGCAGCATGAGGAGAACATATGGTGGCAGAATGAAACAGCCTGGAGGTAGCATTAGCATGAGGAGAACATATGGTGGCAGAATGAGACAGCCTGAGGTGGCATCAGCATGATGAGAACATATGTTGGCAGTATGAAACAGCCTGGAGGTGGCATCAGCACGAGCAGAACATATGGTGGCAGAATGAGATAGCCTGGAGGTGGCAGCAGCAGCATTAGGAGTCCTGAAAGTGACCTGGTGACAGAGTGGTGCGGTGGGTGGCAATACTAGTACCCGGTGACGAAGGTGGGTGAAAAAAGGAGAACTTGGCATCAGTTGTGTGGCATCAGGCGGCTGGCAGGATCAGAATAGTAGCTGAGGCAGGTAGGCAGAAGAAAATGGTCTCTTTTGTAAAAGTGTTAGTGTGTACAAGTAATTATTGAGGATATGCATTATGTAAAACATAACTTTTAATAATATGCTTAGGATAAAATATATAGACCCCAATTTTTTTTTTAAATCAAACAAAAGGTAAGGTATGCAAAAAACACCATATGCAACCTACACCACCAAGTATTGATGTGTTGCAAAGACCTCTAAAAGGCAGAAGGTAACAACGTATGGTCCATTGTAACCGGGGGGGGGGGGGGGGGTAAAAACTTCCCCTGTAAGGCTATACTCTCGCATTATTAATTCCCTTCTTGGCAAGTGTTACTCGCCCTAAAAAGGGCAGCCCCACACAGGAACCTTTCCCTATTTCCACCTACAAACACTCTAGCTCCTCTGGCTGCTTTAGCTCCTCCTCTCCTGTCAGATGACTAGAAAAACCGCCCAACTCATGAAACCTAAACTGTGCTCCACTATGCCCCTCCCCCCTTCTCCTCCAGTTCAGGCCCCACAGGGCTCATGTGGCCGTGAGATGTAGGCGCCACGTCTCCAGTGCCCTGACCAACCATTGTTTCCAACACGTGTTGTAGTAAATGAAGCAGTGGAATTATGTTATTCATCCCGTAATCCTGGCGACTTACGTACAATGTGGCTTCCTCAAAGGGCCTAAGCAAACGGGAGGTGTCACCTATGAGCTGCCACTAGTTGACATTGAAGTTACACAGGGGAGTACCCCTATCCGCTTGGATCATCAAGAAATCGGTGATGGCTTTTCTCTGTTCGTATAGTCTGTCCAACATATGGAGGGTGGAATTCCAACGTGTGGAAACATCACAAATGAGATTATGTTGGAGGATACCGTTCTGACGCTGCAGCTCAAGAAGGGTGTGCTTTGCGGTGTACGAGTGGCTGAAGCGCATGCAAAGTTTCCTTCCCATTGTTAGGATATATTGCAGATGCGGGGAACACTTCAGGAACCGCTTGAAAACAAAATTGAACATGTGCCATGCAGGGCACATGGCTCAGTCTTCCTTGTCGCAGCACATGGTCACCATGGTTCCCATTTCCAGTTTTCATGGAGTAGGCCATGATTTGATTTCTTGATGAATGACTTTTAGCAGTTCCTCCCCTGTGTGACTAAGTTCGCCAAGGCAAACCATGTGAAGAACAACGTGACACCACCGTGCCCTGCACCCATGGTGTGCCGGAGGGGCACTGAGACTTGTCCGTAGAGTGGAGGCTAAGGACAGGGTGGAGAATGAGGAGGCGGAGTCGCACACTGTCACAGGACCAATGGCCTGAGAGTGTGAAGGCGGAAGTGGCGTGACCTGTCCAAGTTGCTGTTGTGGCTGTGCAGGAACCACATTCACCCAGTAGGCCGTAAAGGACATGTATTGTCCCTGACTGTAGTTACAGCTCCACACGTCGGCCCTGCCGTGCACTTTGGTACACACCGACAGGCTCAAGGACTGGCCCACCTTCTCTTCCACAAAATTGTGAAGGGCTGGTACTGCCTTCTTCGCAAATAAATGACGGCTTGGGACTCTCCATCTCGGCTCGGCACAAGCCATCAGTTCTCTGAAAGGTGCAGAGTCCACCACTTGAAAATGGAGGGACTGCAGCTCCAGCAACTTGGACAGGAGCACATTCAGCTTCTGGGCCATTGGATGAGTGGGCGCATACTGTTGTCTCCTGGACATGGCTTCGCCGATGGATTACAGGCAGAATGACTGACTCGAAGTAGGAGGAGCAGGAGCATCTGGAGCGACAGAAGATGGGTTTGACACACAGCTCCCTTCGGCTGAGCTGGTGGAGCTTTGGCTGGCTGAAACAGGGAGAGGCGTGCCACTGGGTGAAGCAGCAGACTGGACCACCACATTGGAGCCACAGTTCTCTCCGGCCTCTTTATGGGGACGCTGCATATGTTGACGCAGGGCCATGGTGTCAACATTGGGACCCTGGGCACGCTTCACCTTCTACCGACACATCTTGCATGTGGCCAGGTGAACATACTCCGGATGCTTAATGAAAAACTGCCACACCGCTGATTTTCCCACCAAAAGTCTGCACTGATTGACTACTACTGCTGCCGACTCCAGGAACCTCTGTTCCACTATCTCCCGGGAAGGTAGGCTGCCCCGGGCACGTTTCACTTCTGCCACTATGCTGACTGCCAACTATGCTACCACCTTGCTGGCTCAGCTGCTGCCTCACGGGCAACCTGCAACCCTCTTCTCCTGATGATGATGAAGCCCCTTCTTCACCCAGCTCCCAAGTGCGATCGGCATCATTATCGAGTTGTGTCTGCACGTCACTGATGTCCTCCTCAGGTTCCTCAACAGTGTCTGCTTCAGGAGCCTGAATGCTCGCAACACCACCTCCCACACCACTCCCCTCATCACTACTTGCCCGTCAAGCGGAGGAAGCGTCAGATGTCTCCTCCACTTCTTGGCCCGGGCAGTAGCTGTTGACTGTCCTCTATTAGATCGTCCTCACTGAATAGTGGAGCTGAACCCACAGTATAAAATACTTCTTTAGGGGAGGGAACATCATAGGACAGAGGCAATGGGAGGACAGAGAATGCTATTGGGCCATTCCAACTGAGGGTGGTGTCTGAAGAACCCACAGTGCATGACCGTGTAAACCAATCGATGATGGCAGATGGGTTGTGGGTCAAGACATGATCGCTAGCTAATACCGGGAGCTCAGGCCTCTTGCTGTGACTCCTGCTGCCACTCGCCCCTAGTCTGCTGCGACCTCTACCTGATGAATTTAGGCCTCTGCCACTCCTCTGTGCATGTCCTGGCACTTCTCTGCCTGACTTACTTAGTGTGTAGACAGTATTTGTAGCTCTAACAGGTGTGTACTTTTGCCTGGCCTTTTACAGTATCTAGGCCCTTAGGACTTTAATAGGAACAAAATGGTACACCACTTAGATGTAGGTATGTGGTGTGAACTGATGAGGAGAGGACAATGCGCTCCAGTACGCTTAAAACAGTATTTGTCTACAACAACAGCAGGTGTGTACTTTTGCCTGGCCTTTCACAGGATCTAGGCCCTTAAGACTTTAACAGGAACAAAATGGTACACATAGGTTACATAGGACAATGTGCTTTTAGTGCTCTGCTCACCCTAACTGGCTGTCTATTAGCTTTTCAGTTGCTGGTCTTCACGTGGCGCTGTGGCTTAGTTGGTTAAAGTGCCTGTCTAGTAAACAGGTGATCCTGAGTTCTCAGCTTTTCAGTTGTTGTACACATCAGTGCTGCAGCACACAGTCGCTGTGTACTACACCCAAAATTGCACTTTCTCTTTCAATCTCACTTCTTTCCCTATCAGTGCTTCTAGGCTGGATTTGGGCTTTAGGTGAATCTCTGCTGTAAAAAGGCTTTTCTGTGCAACACACTGCTCTCTGTCCCTCTCCAATAGAACGCTGATGTGACTGGGAGGTGAATCGCTGCTGTAAATATGCTTTTCTCTGCAACATGCACTGCTCTCTGTCCCACTCTCTCTGTAATAGAACGCTAATGTGACTGGCCGCAAAATGGCTGCTGATTATATAGGGCTGTGACATCACAGGGGTGACTGGCTGCTGATAGACTGCATACTGCATGTGATTCAGGGTCATTCCGCCGACACTTGTTCCCGTCTTCCCAAGATTCCTTGCCCCATGTCCTCATATGTGGATCTGCCACTTTAGATGCCCTGGAGCCTGGACCGCACTAAATGGAGTTTAATGAAGCAATTTTTTTTCCTGAAATTCGTAACGAATTTGGATTCGTCAGATTCGTTTCGCTCATCCCTAACCATAGCTAAATGCTTACATGAGCAAACTTAAATAGAATCTTTGGTTTGTGAGGAAGCGTTCAACATCCAATCAGGGTTTATCCAATGGTATCTAAGTTCAAGACTTCAAAGCTGAAAAAACTAAGGAAGCAGGCGGCGCCAAGCCATACCAAGCCAGCCTTAAGGAGTACACAAATGGATGGAGGAATGAAGGAGGGTCTCCAAGGAAGTCCTGAACAGCCCTCCAGCACAAGGAGGATGGCCACTAAAGGAAGCTAACAGAGGCGGCCATCTTAAAAGGACATTTCAAGATAGATCCACCATGCTGGATGAAGTACTTAGGAAGAAATCCCAGCTGGTGAGACAAGTTTTATTGACATGCCTACATAACCCTCCTATATTACTTACTTAAAATAAAGATTTCTTGTTTTATGTACAGTGGTCCCTCAACATACGATGGTAATTCGTTCCAAACGACCCATCGTTTGTCGAATGCATCGTATGTTGAGGGATCCGTGCAATGTAAAGTATAGGAAGCTGTACTTACCTGTCCCCGCCGCTCCACACCAGGTCCTCACCGCTCCCGCTGCTGTTCCAGGGGCTCCCGATGCTGTCCCGCTGCTCCGGTGTCTTCTTCGCGATCCTCCGGTGTCTTGCGCATCTTCTGCAGGGTCCGGGCCTCGCTTTCTGGTGACGTTATTACGCTGCTGCGCCGGCGCGGCGTGCGTAGTGACGTAATAACGACGCCGGAAAGCGAGGCCCGGACCCTGGAGAAGATGCGCAAGGCACCGGAGGATCGCAAAGTGGACCCGGAGCATCGGGAATAGGTAAGTGAACCTGCTGGGGCACATTACACTGCTATCCGACAGCAGCTTAAGCATTTTGCGCTGTCGGATAGCAGTTAATGCGATGGCCCCGACATATAAAAGCATCGTATGTCGATGCTGACAGCGACATGCGATGGCCTCTCAGAGGCCATCATATGTCGATTTTATCATATGTCGGGGCCATCGTAGGTCGGGGGGTTACTGTACTATCTGCCATGATGTCAAGAAGATTACAATAAATGTATGTTTTTTTATACAAAGAGCTCACTCTCTCCGTGGTCAGACCGGGTTATAATTTAGCGATCCGGTTATATTTAACATTTGGTGAGCTAGCCATTCGTCTTCGTCAAGCTTGAACAGTGGGAGAGACGAAGGCATGCCATATTCAAGCTTTCGGAAGACATGAACCTAAAGGACCATTGGAGGATGCCAGGAAAAGTCAGCTGATGACCATTGCTGGAGATAAGATGTACCAGACACAGAGAAGTGATCTGAGGAACAGTCATGCGAGCAAAGTAGGCTGACGGATACAAGTGGGCTATCTATTGCTTTAATTACCATATATACTCGAGTATAAGCTGACCCGAATATATGCCGAGGCCCCTAATTTCACCCCAAAAACCCAGGAAAAGTTATTGACTCGACTATAAGCCTAGGGTGACAAATACATCATCCCCCCATGTATTCATCTAGTCCCCGGTCATCAGCTGTCCAGGCATGCTGGGAGTTGTAGTTTTGAAACCTCTGGAGGTCCGCAGGTCATCATCCAGACCCCCCTTTTGTTTTGTACTCAACTTTCCTCTGTGGGAAGTTAGGGTGAGCTGGTCCGGGCCATCTATGCTGCAGGGACCGTCCGGTGGGGAGGGTTAGTCGTTGCGGGCTGTCCATTTTCACCAGGGGGCCCTCTTCTCTGTGCTTTGGGCCTGCCCCGGACTAGTGACGTTGCCTTGACGACGACGCACAGGGACGTTGCACATGAATTTCCCTGTGCGTTGTCGTCAAGGCAACGTCACTAGTCCGGGCCGGGCCCGAAGCGCGGAGAAGAGGCCCCCCCGGTGAAAATGGACAGCCCGGAACGACTAATCCTCCCCACCAGACGGTCCCTGAAGCATAGATGGCCCGGACCAGCTCACCCTTCCTTCCCGCCGAGGGGAGGTGAGTACAAAAGAAAAGGAGGGGCTGGATGATGACGAAGGCTGTAGTGGTCTACCTGGTCAACCTGCGGACCTCCAGAGATTTTCCAGAGGCAACTACGAAGGGATTGACAGGCAGAGAGTTCACTCGAGTATAAGCCGAGGGGGGCGTTTTCAGCACGAAAAATCGTACTGAAAAACTCGGCTTATACTCGAGTATATACGGTAATTTTATTATGGCAGGAAAGGTTTTGTGCAAGTTCCAGATTTATCTTGTGATGAGAAAGATTTAAAGACAGTATGGCTTAATGTTTTACAGAGTGTGAAACCAATAACAAAGAATTAGAGAGGACATTAATATCTGTAAATAGGGAAAAAGCTAAGTCACAAAATAGTTGTCACATGGTGAAAATATTCAATGACTTTGTTAAAAAAGAAGATAATAACACTGATAGCAGTAAAGATATTGCTATACAGTATGATAGTGAATTAAAAGGGACAAGCTCAGAATATGTCTGTGCTGACACCTGATACTAATAGTATATCTCAAAGAGATTTTTCTAATCGGTGTAGTGGTGACCTAAAGGGGTACTCCCCTGGAAAACTTTATTTTTTTTAAATCAACAGGTACCAGAAAGTTAATCAGATTTGTAAATTACTTCTATTTAAAAATCTTAATCCTTACAATACTTATCAGCTGCTGTATGTTCTTTACTTTTTGAATTTCCTTTCTGTCTGACCACAGTGCTCTCTGCTGACACCTCTGTCCATTTTAGGAACTGTCCAAAATACAAGCAAATCCCCATAGCAAACCTATTCTGCTCCGGACAGTTCCTAAAATGGACAGAGGTGTCAGCAGAAAGCACTGTGGTCAGACAGAAAGGAAATTCAATAAGAAAACGACTTCCTCTGGAGCATACGACAGCAGATAAGTACTGGAAGGAATAAGATTTTTTAATAGAAGTGATTTACAAATCTGTTTAACTTTCTGGCACCAGTTGATTAACCCCTTAATGACCAAGCCAATTTTCACCTTAAGGACCAGGCCAATTTTATTTTTGCGTTTTCGTTTTTTCCTCCTCTCCTTCTAAAATCCATAACTCTTTTATATTTCCATCTGCAGACCCATATAAAGGCTTGTTTTTTGCGTGACCAATTGTACTTTGTAATGAAACCTCTCATTTTACCATAAAATGTACGGCGGTACGGCGAACCCAAAAAAAAAAATTCTAGGGAGAAATTTTAAATGAAAACCAAAATGTTGCACATTTTAGAGGGGTTCGTTCTCACACTGTACAATTTATGGTAAAAATGACATGTGTTCTTTATTCTGTGGGTCAATACGATTAAAATGATACCCATGTCTAGATACTTTAATATTGTACCGCTTAAAAAAAATCTAAAACTTTTTGTACAAAATCAGTAATCTAAAATCGCCCTATTTTGACCACCCATAACTTTTTCATTTTTCTGTATATAGGGCGGTATGAGGGGTCATTTTTTGCGCCGTCATCTGTACATTTTTTAGATACCACATTTGCATATATAAAACTTTTAGTTAATTTTTTATTAATTTTTTTTAATAAAATGTGACAAAAAAGCAGCATTTTTGAATTTTTTTATTTTTTACATTTACACCATTCATCGTACAGGATCATTAACATTATATTTTGATAGTTCGGACATTTATGCACGCGGCGATACCAAATATGTTTATTAAAAAAAATGTTACACTTTTTGGGGATAAAATGGGAAAAACTGACAATTTTCATTTTTATTGGGGGAGGGGATTTTTCACTTTTATTACTTTTTATTTTTACATTTTTCAACTTTTTTTTTTTACACTTTTTATGTCTTCATAGGGGACTATCTATAGCAATCATTTGATTGCTAATACTGTGCAGTATTGCTCAGTATTATCGGTGATCTTCTGCTCTGGTCTGCTCGATCTCAGACCAGAGCAGAAGACCCCAGGAGACAGCCGGAGCCAGGTGAGGGGACCTCCGGCGGCCATTACAGATGATCGGATCGCCGCGGCAGCGCTGCGAGCGATCAGATCATCCAATCAAAGTACCCGCAATGCCGCAGATGCTGTGATCTGTATTGATAACGGCATCTGAGGGGTTAATGGCGGACATCCGCGCGATCGCGGATGTCGTCCATTACGGGCGGGTCCCCGGCTGCTGCTAGCAGCCGGAACCTGCCGTGTATGATGCGAGCCAAAGACCCGCCAAACCAGGACGTACATTTACGTCTGTGGTCGTTAAGGGGTTAAAAATATATATGTTTTCCAGGGGAGTACCCCTTTAAGGGAAAAACAGTAAGCTGCTGACATCTGTCAAAGTGACAGATCAATGCAAATAAAGTAGCAGATATTAAATATAAAAGAGCAAACATATTTAATGAAGATAAAAAGTCAAATGCCTGCATTTCATGAGAAATCACATATAACAAGAAATGCAGATATTTGAATCACATGTTGCAAGATTTGGCCTCACACAGGAAAATATAAAAAAAAAACTTTTTAAAATATGGATAGAACAGTCTTTCCAAAAAGAAAATTGGCTTAAATTTACTAATATAAATCGATGATCTGCACTTTGTGAAGGCTTTTATGACATTCCTACATACGAGCTGTTGACAACATTACGGATAGGAAAAAGGAAGCTACATATCCTTTCATGACTCTCTATTCTGGGACGTGGGAAAGATTGTATAATGATAAAATAATTTTTACATAAATTTCCATTTTTGAATCAGATAATTTTAGCCATAGCTTCAGAGAAAAAATATATTATTAGAAGCTGCTAAAATAATTGACTTTGCTAGGAAGCACGAGCAAAGTGAGATAGGCAAAAACAGCTAAAGAGACTAGGAATGATAAAACACATAGCACAGACACCTCAGAGAGACTATAAACCAACACATAGGGCCTCATTTACTAAGCTGGAACCGACCAGTTTTTGTCTGGTTATTGTCTGAGACATGTCTCCGACAAACCCCGATAAAGGGGCGTGGTCTGTTGCAAAATGGGGCAGAAAGGGGCGTGCTTTCACAACCCGACCGATTTACTATGGAATTCACAGAAAATCCTGTGGGTAAATGGCTGGAAATAGCGACCTAGAAAAAGCTGGTCAGAAAATGTTCCCGACTTTTCCCAATAGTAAATAGAGAGGAATCCTGCACGTCTGAAACAACTTTTCCCACTAGTAAAACCCCCAAACTCTTAGTAAATGAGGCCCATAGTCTAAATAATAAGACTTTGCCAAAATAAAATATAATCCCAACATTTGGCCTCATTCACTAAGAGTGTCGGGTTTTTACTAGTGGGAAAAGTTGTCTTAGACTTCCAGGATTCCATTCTATTTACTATTGGGAAAAGTCGGGAACATTTTCTGACCAGCTTTTTCAAGGTGGATATTTCCAGCCATTTATCCACAGGATTTTCTGTGAATTCAATAGTAAATTGGTTGGGTTGAGAAGCCACGCCCATTTTCAGACCGACCACTCCCATTTGTGACAGACCACGCCCCTTTTCGGCTTTTCACAGTGCAATGTCGGGTTTGTTGGATTTTCCAGGCGCACACTGGCGCAGCCTGGCAGAGACATGTCTCAGAAACTCCGCAACAAAATAACTAGACAAAAAGTGGTCGGTTTCAGCTTAGTAAATGAGGCCCATTGTCTAATAAGAATTACAAAAATCAAGAAAAAATCTATGAGCAGCGCAGAAAAGCCTTACGTGTTCAAATCAAGAGATAAAGAGATGATACAAACACTATAAATCAATTTAAAAAGGTAGCAACTCTTCAAGACAGTTTAAAAAGTAAATCAGCAGAAGAGACAGAAAACCAGATGTGACAACCGGTTGCATTACTTCAGTTTAGTCTGTAAAAAGCACAGCAGCCAGTGTTTATCAGTGTATGTCAAAGAATGCTGAGACTTGTAGTTGTGCTTTCCCCCTTCCTGACTTGTTAGCTAACACTGTTCCTCGTGGATCAGAACGTTGCCCCAAGTCTTCTTCCCACACAGCTGTCACGCCCCCTCCATAGGCTTGCATTGAGGGGGCGGAGTGTGACGTCACACAGGGGCGGAGCCGTGACGTCACTATGCTCCGTCCCCATGATCGCTAGTAATCAGACCCGGAGCGAGCACGCTCCGTGGGCTGATTCTAACGGGGTGCGGTGTGGAAGATCATGGGGTCCCCAGCAGCGGGACCCCCACGATCAGGTATCTTATCCCCTATCCTTTGGGGTACCGGAGTACCCCTTTAATTGTTCATTGTTTTGCACATTCAGTATATGAATATTCATATGGGAATTCAGGAATATACACAAATTCATAGGAATGTGTGAATGCGAATGTCTTGTGTGTGTCGCAAACATTTTACACAAACAAATCTTCGTATTAATTCACATTGCTAAAAGAAAAAATGTGAGGAATTATTTTATCAATTTTAATTGAGTCCATTATAATGTCTTTATTGGATTACATAATTCAACCTGGTTCATAGCCAGAAAATTATCTGGACCCATTAACAGTAGTGTACAAAAATAACACCTCTCTGAACTAAGCAGAAGGGCGGTTGTGGGTCAGGAGTCATGTGTGAGATGAGCAGGTCATAAAGGTCACGAAGCTGCAGAAGAGGTCACAAAGAGGGGGGTGAACTCCATCTCTAATATGTCACATCTGTCATGCACATACCAATATAAGGGTTATTTTTTAAAGACACTATACACTTCATGGTAACATATTATAATACAACATATGATAGAATACATGAGTTATTAATAAAAAGTTAAAAGGGGTACTTCGGGGAAAAACTTTTTTTTTAATCAACTGGTGCCAGAAAGTTAAACAGATTTGTAAATTAATTCTATTAAAAAATCTTAATCCTTTCAGTACTTTTTAGCAGCTGTATGCCACAGAGGAAAATTTGTATTTTTTTAATTTCTTTTTTGTCTTGTCCACAGTGCTCTCTGCTGACACCTGATGCCCGTTTTAGGAACTGTCCAGAGCAGGAGAAAATCCCCATAGCAAACCTATGCTGCTCTGGACAGTTACTGACACGGACAGAGGTGCCAAAGAGTTTCCTCTGTAGCATACAGCTGCTAAAAAGTACTAAAAGGATTAAGATTTTTCAATAGAAGTAATTAACAAATCTGTTTACCTTTCTGGCACCGTTTCATTTAAAAAAAAAAAAAAGGTTTTCCACCGGAGTACCCCTTTAACCTGTTAAGGACCCATGACGTACTCGTACGTCATGAGTCCGCTCCCGATCTATAACGCAGGGCCACAGCGGGTCGGGCCCGGCCTCTAACAAAGGCCGGGACCCGTGGCTAATCAAAGTTGAATGCCGCGTCTAAAGTGAAAGTGAAAGCATGCCGGTTAGCTTAGGGAGCTGTTCGGGATAGCCGCGGTGAAATCGCGGCATCCCGAACAGCTTACAAGACAGCCGGAGGATCCCTACCTGCCTCCTCACTGTCCGATCGCCGAATGACTGCTAAGGGCCTGAGATCCAGGCATGAGAAGTCAAGCAGCAGAATCATCGATCAGTGGTTTCTTATGAGAAACCATTGATCAATGTAATAGATCAGTGTGTGCAGTGTTATAGGTCCCTATGGGAGCTATAACACTGCAAAAAAAAAAGTGAAAAAAGTGAATAAAGATCATTTAACACCTCCCCTAATAAAAGTTTGAATCACCCCCCTTTTCCCATAAAAAAAAAAAACAGTGTAAATAAAAATAAACATATATGGTATTGCCGCGTGCGGAAATGTCCGAATTGTAAAAATATATCGTTAATTAAACCGCACGGTCAATGGCGTGCGCGCAAAAAAATTCCAAAGTCCAAAATAGTGCATTTTTGGTCACTTTTTATATCATGAAAAAAATGATCAATAAGTCCTATCAATGCAAAAAGGGTACCTCTAAAAACTTCAGATCACGGTGCCAAAAATGAGCCCTCATACCGCCCCATACGTGGAAAAATAAAAAAGTTATAGGGGTCAGAAGATGACAATTTTAAACGTATAAATTTTCCTGCATGTAGTGATGATTTTTTCCAGAAGTACGACAAAATAAAACCTATATAAGTAGGGTATCATTTTAATCGTATGGACCTACAGAATAAAGATAAGGTGACATTTTTATCGGAAAAAGGTACTACGTAGAAACGGAAGCCCCCAAAAACTACAAAACGGCGTTTTTTTTTCCAATTTTGTCTTCATAGCCGGGACCCTGGGCTAACAGCGTGCGGCACCAATTGTTGTGCCGCACGCTATTAACCCTTCAGACGTGGCGATCATAGTTGATTGCCGTGTCGAAAATGAAAGTAAACGCTTCCCGGCAGCTCAGTCGGGCTGATCAGGACTATTGCGATAATATCGCGATGTCCCGATCAGCAAGGACGTGAGTGGAGGCCCCCTTACCTTGCTCCGTTGCGTCCGATCGGCGTTTGATTGCTCCAAGCCTGAGCTACAGGCTTGAGCAATCAAGCCTCTATTACGCTGATCCATGCAAAGCTATGTCTTTGCAGGGATCAGGGTAAAAGATCAAAGTAAAAGGTGATCAGTGGCACGCGCTATGAGCCACGGGTTCCGGCCTCTATGTTAGAGGCAAGGCCTGACCCGCTATGACACAGGGCCACGCCTTGGCCCCGCGTTATAGAACGGGAGCAGACTAATGACAAACCGGTACGTCATGGGTCCTTAAGAGGTTAAATTGAAGATTTATGGTAGCTAGTGCTAACATAAAAATGTTTAAGGTAATGTCCCAGCAGCATGAGGAGAAAATATGGTGTCTAACTGACACAGCCAGGAGTTGGCGGCAGCAAGAGGAGATCATATAGTGGCTGAATGACACAGCCTGAAGAGACCATATAGTGGCTGAATGACACAGCGTGGAGGGGGCAGTAGCATGAGGAGAACATATAGTGGCTGAATGACACGGCATGGAGGTGGCAGCAGCATGAGGAGAACATGTAGTGGCTGAATGGCACAGCCTGGAGTTGGCAGCAGCAAGAGGAGACCATATAGTGGCTGAATAGCACAGCCTGGAGTTGGAGGCAGCAAGAGGAGACCATTTAGTGGCTGAATGACACAGCCTGGAGTTGGCGGCAGCATGAAGAGACCATATAGTAGCTGAATGGCACAGCCTGAAGGTGGCAGCAGCATGAGGAGAACATATAGTGGCTGAATGACAGCCTGGAGGTGGCGGCAGCATGAGTAGACCATATAGTGGCTGAATGACAGCGTAGAGTTGGGGGCAGCATGGGGAGACAACATAGTGGCTGAATGACACAACCTGGAGGTGGCGGAACCAAGAGTAGATCATATAGTGGCTTAATGGCACAGCCTGGAGTTGGTGGCAGCAAGAGGAGACCATATAGTGGCTGAATGACACAGCCTGGAGTTGGCGGCAGCAAGAGCAGACCATGTAGTGGCTGAATGGCACAGCCTGGAGTTGGAGGCAGCAAGAGGAGACCATATAGAGGCTGAATGACACAGCCTGGAGTTGGTGGCAGCATAAAGAGACCATATAGTGGCTGAATGACACAGCCTGGAGGTGGCGGAAGCACGAGGATAACATATAGTGGCTGAATGGCATAGCCTGGAGTTGGCAGCAGCAAGAGGAGACCATATAGTGGCTGAATGGCACAGCCTGGAGTTGGTGGCAGCAAGAGGAGACCATATAGTGGCTGAATGACACAGCCTGGAGTTGGCGGCAGCATGAGGAGACCATATAGTGGCTGAATGACACAGCTTGGAGGTGGCAGCAGCATGAGGTGAACATGTAGCGGCTGAATGACACAGTGTGGAGGTAGTGGCAGCATAAGGAGAACATATAGTGGAAGAATGACACAGCCTGGAGTTGGCAGCAGCATGAGGAGACCACATAGTGGCTGAATGACACAGCCTGGAGGTGGTGGCAGCATGAGTAGACCATATAGTGGCTGAATGACAGCGTTGAGTTGGGGGCAGCGTGGGGAGACCACATAGTGGCTGAATGACACAACCTGGAGGTGGCGGAACCAAGAGTAGACCATATTGTGGCTGAATGGCACAGCCTGGAGTTGGTGGAAGCAAGAGGAGACCATATAGTGGCTGAATGACACAGTGTGGAGTTGGCGGCAGCATGAGGAGTCCATATAGTGGCTGTATGACAGCGTGGAGTTGGGGCAGGATGGGAAGACCACATAGTGACTGAATGACACAACCTGGAGGTGGCTGAACCAAGAGTAGACCATATTGTGGCTGAATGGCACAGCCTAGAGTTGTTAGAAGCAAGAGGAGACCATATACTGACTGAATGACACAGCCTGGAGTTGTTAGAAGCAAGAGGAGACCATATAGTGACTGAATGACACAGCCTGGAGTTGGCGGCAGTATGAGGAGTCCATATAGTGGCTTAATGACAGAGCGTGGAGGTGGCGGCAGCATAAGGAGAACATATAGTGGCTGAATGGCACAGCCTGGAGATGGTTTCAGCAAGAGGAGACCATATAGTGGCTGAATGACACAGCGTGGAAGTGGTGGCAGCATGAGGAGAACATATGGTGGCTGAATGAGACAGCCTGGAGGTGGCAGCAGCAGCATCAGGAGTTCTGAAAGTGACCCGGTAACAGAGTGATGCGGTGGTTGGCAATACCAGTACCCAGTGAAGAAGGTGGGTGAAAAAAAGTCTGATGCAGAGGAATGTTTGTAACTAGGGAGCAGTGCCTTAAATCTGTTTTGCACTAAAGACATTTGTGAAGTTTTGGTGTGGCACCATGGTCAATCTACTTTGATGTATCAGGCATTGGTGGGTGGAAATTCTGGCTGATCCATGCCTGGTTAATCTTCACAAAGGTCAGTCTCTCCACATTTTTTGTGGACAGACGAGTCCTCCTTGGGGTGACTATGGCCCCCCCGCCGCACTAAACACCCGCTCTGATGGCACACTACGGCCAGGCAGGACAGTTTTTCCAGGGCAAACTCTGCTAGTTGCTCTTCAAGTTTGGCTGCTCAGAAGCCCAGTGGATCATCAAGGTGTTTTGGCATGGGCATGTCAAGGTATGCCACCAACTGCTGGTTCAGGTCCTGCTCCAGGTCTACCTGCTGCTGATGAGTTGATTCGAAATGTGGGTTAAGAAAGGTACTCATCAGCGACTGTAGACTCAAGCTGCTGCTGATGGAGCAGGTACTTCTCTTGCCACCCTACCCTTCCCCAGCAGCCACGGCAGTGGAAGGTGAGCGTAGAGGGCCCCCCGAGTCAGAACTGCGAGAGGATGGACGATGGCGCCTATAGGCATCAGCCAATTGACTACGTAGGATGCCTCTGTAGTAGGTCAGTTTGTCCTCCCTCTCAGTGGGTGTAAAAATGGCCCCCATTTTGAGCCGGAAGCGAGGGTCCAATAAGGTGGAGAGCCAGAAGTCATCCCGCTGCCCAATGGTGACAAATCGGCGGTCACTACGCAAGCAACTAAGCATGCATTGTGCCATTTGTGCAAGTGACTCAGAGGGACTCCCTGCCTCTATCTCCACTGCATACTGCCACGGTGTGTCTGGGTCCTCTGTCTCGCCTTCCTCATATCCCTCCAGCTCATCTGGCAGCTCCTGCTCCTCCTCTCCTGTCAGATGAATAGAAAAACGACCCATTAAAAAAAAAAAACTAAACTGTGCTCCACTGTGCCCTTCCCCCTCCTCCTCCACCTCTAGTTCTGCCCTAAAGGGCTCACGAGGCCATGAGATGTAGGCGCCACATCTCCAGTGCCCTGACCAGCCATTGTTTCCAACACGTATCATAGGAAATGAAGCAGTGGAATGATGTAGTTCATCCCGTAATCCTGGCGACTGACTAATAATGTGGCTTCCTCAAAGGGCCTGAGCAAACGGCAGGTGTAACGTATGAGCTGCCACTGGTTGACATTGAAGTTACAAAGGGGAGTACCCTTATCCGCTTGGATCATCAATAATTCAGTGATGGCTTTTCTCTGTTCGTATAGTCAGTCCAACATATGGTGGGTGGAATTCCAACGTGTGGCAACGTCACAAATCAGACTATGTTGGAGAATACCGTTATGACGCTGCAGCTCAAGGAGGGTGTGCTTTGCGGTGTACGAGTGGCTGAAATGCATCAAAGTTTCCTTCCCATTGTTAGGATGTCTTGCAAATGGGGGAGACACTTCAGGAACCACTTGACAACCAGATTAAACACGTGTGCCATGTAGGGTGCATGGCTCAGCCTTGCTTGTCGCAGCACAGACAAGATGTTCTTCCCGTTCTCGGTCACCATGGTTTCCATTTCCAGTTTTCGTTGAGTAAGCCATGCTCCAATTTCTTTATGAATTACTTTTAGCAGTTCCTCCCCTGTGTGACTCCGTTCGCCAAGGCAAACCATGTGAAGAACAGCGTGACACCGCCGTACCCTGCTCAGACGATATGCTGAGTAGCAGTGAGACTTGTCCGTACAGTGGAGGCTGAGGACACAGTGGAGGATGAGGAGGCGGAGTCACACACTGTCACAGTACACACACTAGAACAAGTGGGCTCAGCTACATCAAACACCATATAGTAATTAGGGGTGCTACTATGTGTATCAATACACTAACACTTCACCATACAGAAAATGGGATACACAATACAGCGCACACCCAAAAATCTATGTTTATCAAAGTTTATTGTAAATATCAGAATAAAAAACAGACAGAGACATTTAAAAACAATTAAAAGGGCCAAAAAGGGCCACTACAAAGATGGGGGGGGGGCAAAAAGACCCCTCCCAGGGCACGTGCTTCTCACAATATAACTTATGCCAATACTCTAACCTGTACTATAAGAAAATATTCCACACAGCATGACAATCCTGGCTATAATCAGAAATACAACCTGCATCCAGGTAAATATAATCAAGTACAGGGAAGGACAGCAAATGGAGGAATATCCCAGGCAGGTGCCCCCCTAGACCCCATGTGTTATATTGCCTTCCTTAGACATTACCCCGACGGACAATGTAACGCATGGGGGCCAGGGGGCACCTGAATAGGATATTCCTCCATCTGCCGTCCTTCCCTGTAGTTGTAGCCCTTCCCTGTAGTTCCCTGTATTTTCTTATAGTACAGGTAAGAGTATTGGCATAAGTTATATTGTGAGAAGCAAGTTCCCTGGAGACCCCCCCCCCCTTTTGTATAGTGGCCCTTTTGACTCTTTTAATTGTTTTTAAATGTCTCTGTCTGTTTTGTATTCTGATATTTACAATAAACATTGATATACATGGATTTTTGAGTGTGCGCTGTATTGTGTATCTCCTTTTTTGTATGGTGAAGCACACTGTCACAAGACCAACGGCCTAAGAGCATGGAGGAGGAAGCGCATGACCTGTCCAAGTTGCTGTTGTGGCTGTGCAGGAGCCACATTCACCCAGTGGGCCGTAAAGTTCATGTATTGTACCTGACCATAGTTACAGCTCCACACATTGGTGCTGTCATGCACTTTGGTACTTACCGCCAGGCCCAAGGACTGGCCCACCTTCTCTTGTACAAAATTATGCAGGGCTGGTACTGCCTTCTTTGCAAAGAAATTATGTCTTGGGACTCTCCACCTCGGCTCGGTACAAGCCATCATTTCTCTGAAAGGTGCAGAGTCCACCACTTGAAAATGGAGGGACTGCAGCACCAGCAACTTGGACAGGACCACATTCAGCTGCTGCGCCATTGGATCGGTGGGCGCATACTGTTTTCTCTTGGACATGGTTTCGATGATGGATTGTTGGTGGAATGACTGACTAAAAGTAGGAGGAGAAGAAGCATCTGGAGCGACAGAAGGAGGGTATGACACACAGAATTTCCACTTCTGTTACCATGCTGACTGCCATCCATGCTACCACCTTGCTGGCTCAGCTGCTGCCTCACGGGCAACCTGCAACCCTCTTCTCCTAATGATGATGAAGCCCCTTCTGCCCCCGGCTCCCAAGTGCAATCAGTTTCATCATCATCAACAAGTGTCTGCACGTCACTGATGTTCTCCTCAGGTTCCTCAACAGTGTCTGCTTTAGGACCCTGAACGCTGGCAACACCACCTCCCACGCCACTCTCCTCATCACTACTTGCCCACCTAGCGGAGGTAGCAGCGGAATTCTCCTCCACTTCTTGGCTGGGCAGTAGCTGCTGACTGTCCTCTATTAGATCGTCCTCACTAAATAGTGGAGCTGAACCCACAGCATAAGATACATCTGTAGGGGAGGGAACAGCATAGGAAAAAGGCAATGGGAGAACAGGAGCTGCTCCCGAGCCATGCCAACTGAGGGTTGCGTCTAAAGGAACCCAAAGACTATTGACTGGGGTGTCAGATGTCACTTGTGAGGAAGTGGATGACCATGTTAACCAATCGATGATGGCAGATGAGTTGCTGGTCGAGACACAGTCGCTAGCTGATACCGGGAGCTCAGGCCTCTCGCTGTGACTCCTGCTGCCACTCGCCCCTAGTCTGCTACAGCCTCTGCCTGCGCCTGATGAATTTAGGACTCTTCCACTCCTCTGTGCACATCCTGGCACTTCTCTGCCTGACATACTAAGTGCATATATGAGAGGAGTACAATACGCTTCACTACGCTTAAAACCGTATTTGTCTAGAACAGCAGCAGGTGTGTACTTTTGGCTGGCCTTTTACAGTAACTAGGCCCTTAAGACTTTATCAGGAACAAAATGGCACAACACTTAGATGTACTTCTGTGGTATGCACTTGTGAGAGCAGTAGAATGCATTCCACTACGCTTAACAGTATTTGTCTAGAACAGCAGCAGGTGTATACTTTTGGCTGTCCCTTCACAGTATCTAGGCCCTTGAGATTTAACAGGAACAAAATTGTACACCACTTGGATGTATGCATGTGGTATGCACTTATGAGGGGAAATAAATGTGCTACAGTACGCTTAAAAAAGTATTTGTGTATAACACCAGCCAGGAAGTACTTTTGCCTAGCCTTTCACAGTATCTAGGCACTTGAGAGTTTAACAGGAACAAAATAGTACACCAATTATATGTACGTATGTGCTATGCACTTATGAGGGGAGAAAATGTGCTACAGTACACTCAAGAAAGTTTTTGTGGTGGGCAGTGGCGTTATATGTTATGCATCATTTTATAAAATTTTTGTTTTTTCTTTGTTTTGGTTTAATGTAATATTGGAAAATATAAATAACTTTAATTAATTAAGAAAAAAAGATGAATCCACCATGCTGGATGAATTAGTTAGGAAGAAATCCCAGCTGGTGTGACACGTTTTATGGACATGCCTGCATAACCCTCCTACATTATTTACTTATGCTAAGGACTGCCTTTACATGAAGATTTCTTGTTTTATATACTGTCTGCCATGATATCAAGAAGATTACAATCAATGTATGGTTTTTCATACAAAGAGCTCACTCTCTCCATGGTCGGACCGGGTTATAATTAAGTGATCCATGTATAATTAACACCCATCCCCCCCCCCTAAAAAAAAGGGGGTGTGCCTGCCCATGAAAAGAGGTATGTCCCAGACAACAGGAGAATGATCCCAATAAAAGAGTGGTGCCCCCAACATATTTAGTAAGGTTTCCACATAAAATGTGATGGATTTAAGCTCTGGAAAATCTGACAGTTTAGAGCTATTGTAAAAAAAAAAAAATAATAATAAAACAGCAAAATGTAGGAAAAAGAATTTGTAAATACCATGGAAAATACATGTCGGGAAAAAAAATCTTTGCAAAATGTTGTTGCTGTTTTTCAATGAACACCGGTGCTGCACAGAGATCGTAGGGGTCCCTGCTGCCCCGTGATCAGACATCGTATCCCCAGCCTTTGGATAGGGGATAAGATGTCTAAGGGCCGAGTCCCCCTTAACCCCCTTAAGGACCGGGCGTTTTTCGGTTTTTGCTCTTTCGTTTTTTCCTCCTTACTTTTAAAAAATCATAACTTTAAATTTTGCACCCAAAAATCTGTATTATGGCTTATTTTTTTGCCAACAATTCTACTTTGTAATGATATCAGTCATTTTACCCAAAAATCTAAGGTGAAACGGGGAAAAAAATCATTGTGCGACAAAATTGAAAAAATACAGCCATTTTGCAAATTTTGGGGGCTTCCGTTTCTAGGTAGTACATTTTTCTGCAAAGATTACACCTTATCTTTATTCTCTAGGTCCATACAGCTAAAATGATACCCTACTTGTATCGGTTTGATTTTGTATTACTTAAGAAAAAAATCATAACTACATGCAGTAAAATTTATAAGTTTAAAATTGTCATCTTGTGACCCCTATATCTTTCTTATTTTTACGTGTTCAGGGCGCTATGAGGGTTCATTTTTTGCGCCGTGATCTGAAGTTTTTGTCTGTACCATTTTTGCATTGATCTGACTTTTTGATCGCTTTTTATTCATCTTTTCATAATATAAAAAGTGACCAAAAATATGCTATTGTGGACTTTGGAATTTTTTTGCGCGTACGCCATTGACCGTGCGGTTTAATTAGCAGTGTATATTTTTAATTTGGACATTTATGCATGTGGAGATACCACATATGTTTATTTTATTTTTATTTACACAGTTTTTTTTTATTATTGGAAATGCCGGATGATTCAAACTTTTATTAGGGGAAGGGATAATTCAAAGGGTTAATGATTTTTTTATACTTTTCTTTTGCAATATTATATCCCCCATAGGGGGCTATAACATTGCATTTACTGATCTTTAACAGTGTTCAATGCATCTCCATAGGGATGCAATGATCAGTGTTTTCGGCGATTGATTGTTCAAGCCTGGATCTCAGGCTTGAAGCATTCAGTCGGCGATTGGACTGCAGGAAGGAAGGTAAGAGACCTTCCTCCTGTAGTACAGCTGTTCGGGATGCCGCGATTTCACCGCGGCGATCCCGAACAGCTCCCTGAGCTAAGCCGCACTTTTTACTTTCACTTTTAGCCGCGTGGCTCAGCTTTGAACGCGCGGCTAAAAGGTTAATAGCGTGCTGCACCGCGATCAGTGCCGTGAGCTATTAGCGGCGGGTCCCGGCATCACTATGACGCCGGGCCCGCCACGATATGATGCTGGGTCCCCGTGGGACAACGCGTTATATCACGGGAGCGGGACCAAGGATGTACTCATACGTCCTTGGTCCTTAAAAAATTAAAAGGGGTACTCCCCTGGAAAACATTTTTTTTTTTTATCAACTGGGGCCAGAAGGTTAAACAGATTTGTAAATTACTTCTAATAAAAAATCTTAATACTTCCTGTACTTATCGGCTGCTGTATGTTCCACAGGAAGTTCTTTTTTTATTATTTCCTTTCTGCTTGACCTGAGTGCTCTCTGCTGACACCTGTGTCCATTTTAGGAACTGTCCAGAGTAGGAGCAAATCTCCATAGCAAACCTATCCAGTTCCTAAAATGGACAGAGGTGTCAGCAGAGAGCACTGTGGTTAGACAGCAAGGAAATTCAAAAAGAAAATAACTTCCTGTGGAGCATACAACAGCTGATAAGTACAGGAAGGATTAAGATTTTTTAATAGAAGTAATTTACAAATTTGTTTAACTTTCTGGCACCAGTAGATAAAAAAAAAATGTTTTCCAGGGGAGTACCCCTTTAACCCCTTAAGGACCCAGCCAATTTTCACTATAGGACACGGCCATTTTTTGCACATCTGACCACTGTCACTTTAAACATTAATAACTCTGGGATGTTTTTACTTTTCATTCTCATTCCGAGATTTTTTTTTGTGATATATTCTACTTTATGTTAGTGGTAAAATTTTGTCGATACTTGCATCATTTCTTGGTGAAAAATTCCACAATTAGATGAAAAAATTGAAAATTATGCATTTTTTTTACTTTGAAGCTCTCTGCTTATAAGGAAAATGAATATCACAAATAAATTATATATTGATTCGCATATACAACATGTCTACTTTATGTTTCCATCATAAAATTGACATGTTTTTACTTTTGGGAGACATCAGAGGGCTTCAAAGTATAGCAGCAATTTTCCAATTTTTCACAAAATTTTCAAAATCAACATTTTTCAGGGACCGGTTCTGTTTTGAAGTGAATTTGAAGGGCCTTCTTATTAGAAATACCCCACAAATGACCCCATTTCAAAAACTGCACTCCTCAAAGTATTCAAAATGACATTCAAAAGGTTTGTTAACCCTTTCACAGGAATAGCAGCAAATTGAAGGAGAAAATTCAAAATCTTCATTTTTTACACTCACATGTTCTTGTAGACCCAGTTATTGAATTTTTCCAAGGGGTAAAAGGAGAGAAATCTTCCTAAAATGTGTAACCCAATTTCTCTCGAGTAAGGAAATACCTCATATGTGGATGTGAAGTGTTCGGTGGGCGCACTAGAGAGCTCAAAAGGGAAGGAGCGACAGTGGGATTTTGGAGAGTGAGTTTTTCTGAAATGGTTTTTGGGGGGCATGTGACATTTCGGAAGCCCCTATAGTTCCAGGACAGCAAAAAAAAAAAACACATGGCATACTATTTTGGAAACTACACCCCTCAAGGCACATAACAAGGGGTCCAGTGAGCCTTAACACCCCACAGGTGTTTGACGACTTTTCGTGAAAGTTGGATGTGTAAATGATTTTTTTTTCCTCTAAAATGATAGTTTTCCCTCAAATGTAAAATTTTTACAAGGGGTAATAGGACAAAATGTCCCCCAAAATTTGAAACCCCATCTCTTCTGAGTATGGAAATACCCCATGTGTGGACGTCAAGTGCTCTGCTGGCGCACTACAATGCTCAGAAGAGAAGGAGCGCCATTGAGCTTTTGGGGAAAAAATTTTGGGAATGGAAGTCAGGGGCCATGTGCGTTTACAAAGCCCCCCGTGGTGCCAAAACAGTGGACCCCCCCACATGTGACCCTATTTTGGAAACTACACCCCTCACAGAATGTAATAAGGGGTACAGTGAGTATTTACACCCCACTGGCGTTTGACAGATCTTTGGAACAGTGAGCTGTGCAAATGAAAAATTACATTTTTCATTTTCACGGACCACTGTTCCAAAAATCTGCCAGACACCTGTGAGGCATAAATGCTCACTGTACCCCTTATTACATTACGTGAGGGGTGTAGTTTCCAAAATGTGGTCACATGTGGGTATTTATTTTTTTGCGTTTATGTCAGAACCGCTGTAAAATCGGCCACCCCTGTGCAAATCACCAATTTAGGCCTCAAATGTACATAGTGCGGTCTCACTCCTGAGCCTTGTTGTGCACCCGCAGAGCATTTTACGCCCACATATGGGGTATTTCTGTACTCAGGGGAAATTGCGTTACAAATTTTGGGGGTCTTTTTTTCCTTTTAACGCTTGTGAAAATTAAAAATAAAGGGCAACACCAGCATGTTAGTGTAAATTTTTTTACACTAACATGCTGGTGTATACCCCAACTTTTCCTTTTCATAAGGGGTAAAAGGAGAAAAAGCCCCCAAAAATTTGTAGTGCAATTTCTCCCGAGTACGGAGATACCCCATATGTGGTCCTAAACTGTTTCCTTGAAATACGACAGGGATCCGAAGTGAGAGAGCGCCATGCGCATTTGAGGACTAAATTAGGGATTGCATATGGGTGGACTTAGGGGTATTCTACGCCAGTGATTCCCAAACAGGGTGCCTCCAGCTGTTGCTAAATTCCCAGCATGCCTGGACAGTCAGTGGCTGTCCGGAAATGCTGGGAGTTGTTGTTTTGCAACAGCTGGAGGCTCCGTTTTGGAAACACTACCATACAATACGTTTTTAATTTTTATTGGGGGGGGGCAGTGTACGGGGGTGTATATGTTGTGTTTTACTCTTTATTTTGTGTTAGTGTAGTGTAGTGTAGTGTACGTTCACATGGGGGAGCAAACCTCCAGCTGTTTCAAAACTACAACTCCCAGCATGTACTGACAGGCCGTGCATGCTGGGAGTTGTACTTTTGCAACAGCTGGAGACACACTGGTTGGAAAACCTTCAGTTAGGTTCTGTTACCTAACTCAGTATTTTCCAACCAGTGTGCCTCCAGCTGTTGCAAAACTACAACTCCCAGCATGTACTGATCGCCGAAGGGCATGCTGGGAGATGTAGTTATGCACTAGCTGGAGGTACACAACTACAACTCCCAGCATGCCGAGACAGCTGCTTCCTGTTTGGGCATGCTGGGGTTTGCAGTTTTGCAACATCTGGAGGGCTACAGTTTTAGAGAACACTGCAAAGTGATGTCCAAACTGTGGTCCTCCAGCTGTTGCAAAACTGTAAATTCCAGCATGCCCTGACAGCAAACAGTTGTTTGGGCATGCTAGGAGTTGTAGTTTTGCAAGATCTGGAGGGCTACAGTTTAGGGAACACTATATAGTGGTCTCAAACTGTAGCCCTCCAGCTGTTGCAAAACTATATATTCCAGCATGCCCAAACAGCTGTCTGGGCATGCTGGGAGTTGTAGTTTTGCAACATCTGGAGGGCTACAGTTAGAGACCACTCTACCCTCCAGATGTTGCTAGGCAACTCACTGGCTTCCGTCGGATCCAGCCGCACGTCTTCGCCGCCCGCCGATCTCCGTCGCCCGCCCGGATCGGCAAGTGATCTTTGGCGCCCAGTCCTGTGTCATTTCCCTGTTCTGCCCCGCCTATTGTGGGTGGGCAGGACGGGAAAAACAAAAGTTAATCCCCCCGCCCCTGATCTGCTATTGGTGGTCGCGTCTAGACCACCAATAGCAGGGATAGGAGGGGTGACACCCCTGCCTCCTCACTCCTCTCGCTTCAGGGGGATCCTGGGTGTCTTAGACAACCGCGATCCCCCTTATATTCCGGGTCACCGGGTCACTATAGATCGCCAACATGGGGGGTCTAATGACCCCCCTGGGCGTTTTCACGGGATGCCTGTTGAACGATTTCAGCAGGCATCCCAGTCCGATCCCTGCCCGGCGCGCGGTAGGGGCTGGAATTCTCCATGACGTACGCTTACGTCATGGGCCCTTAAGTACCAGGTTGTCATGACGTATGCGTATGTCAAGGGTCCTTAAGGGGTTAAGGGCATATAGCATGGGTTCTTAATACTCCAACCTGTAGTACAGGGCCAACAGAGCGGCAATACAGAAAAATACACTATGTACAGTGTAAATGTTTCTTTTTGAGGAACACTTTAAAAACATGAAATTCTTCACATGAATTTCTTTGATCTTCTCCTTTTTATATATTGCCCGAGGCGTTATGTGTTGACTGTGTGGAGCACTGACTCCAGAGACTTGTCACCTATTTCCTACTCTGTTTTCTAGAACATAGCGATCATATTTGTATCATATTCTCTGCCTTGCACCAGAGGTAAAGGACATTTTTCCTCCAATTCAAGTTTTTCAGATTTTCCAACTGGTCTATAATTCATCAGCCTCCATTCTTCGTGTCATAATTCCTACAAGGTGCTAAAACCGTTTGTCAGAAATTTCCCTTCATACTGACATGATGACATCACACAGTTCCTCCATATGGACATGATGACATCACACAGTTCCTCCATATGGACATGATGACATCACACAGTTCTCCATATGGACATGATGACATCACACAGTTCTCCATATGGACATGATGACATCACACAGTTCCTCCATATGGACATAATGACATCACACAGTTCTTCCAAATGGACATGATGACATCACACAGTTCCTCCGTATGGACATGATGACATCACACAGTTCCTCCATATGGACATGATGACATCACACAGTTCCTCCATATGGACATGATGACATCACACAGTTCCTCCATGTGGACATGATGACATCACACAGTTCCTCCATATGGATATGATGACATCACACAGTTCTCCATATGGACATGATGACATCACACAGTTCCTCCATATGGACATGATGACATCACACAGTTCTTCCATATGGACATGATGACATCACACAGTTCCTCCATATGGACATGATGACATCACACAGTTCCTCCATGTGGACATGATGACATCACACAGTTCCTCCATATGGACATGATGACATCACACAGTTCCTCCATGTGGACATGATGACATCACACAGTTCCTCCATATGGACACGATGACATCACACAGTTCCTCCCTATGGACATGATGACATCACACAGTTCCTCCATACAGACATGATGACATCACACAGTTCCTCCATATAGATGACATCACACAGTTACTCCATATGGACATGATGACATCACACAGTTCCTCCATGTGGACATGATGACATCACACAGTTCCTCCATATGGACATGATGACATCAGACAGTTCCCCCATATGGACATGATGACATCACACAGTTCCCCCATATAGACATGATGACATCACACAGTTCCTCCATATGGACATGATGACATCACACAGTTCTTCCATATGGACATGATGACATCACACAGTTCCTCCATATAGATGACATCACACAGTTCCTCCATATAGACATGATGACATCACACAGTTCCTCCATGTGGACATAATGACATCACACAGTTCCTCCATATAGACATGATGACATCACACAGTTCCTCCATATGGACATGATGACATCACACAGTTACTCCATATGGACATGATGACATCAGACAGTTCCCCCATATAGACATGATGACATCACACAGTTACTCCATATGGACATGATGACATCACACAGTTACTCCATATGGACATGATGACATCAGACAGTTCCCCCATATAGACATGATGACATCACACAGTTCTTCCATATAGACATGATGACATCACACAGTTCCTCCATATGGACATGATGACATCACACAGTTACTCCATATGGACATGATGACATCAGACAGTTCCCCCATATAGACATGATGACATCACACAGTTCTCCCATATGGACATGATGACATCACACATAGGAGAGAATGAAAAGTATGAAAGAGATTTTCTGGATTGTAAGATAGTGTAGATCAAGTAGGTAAATTAGTCTTGTTCAGGATGGTGAAGGCAAAATAGTAGATTTGGAGCATGGACTTGTAATATTGGAAATCTGTTTCATTTGTGACTTTCTTTATAGAGTTTTGACTCACCAAGAGCCTAGTTGAAGTAAACATGTGTAAGCCATATGCCACCATTTGTGTCTGGGGTTTTGGGGTGTTGAGGAGCGTCTTTGACCAGTGCACTTGAAAGTTCCATTGCAATATAGGAAATCAGGAATCTAGTATGAAGATGAAAAAAAAACACACCACTTTAACCCCTTAAGGATGCAGACAATTTTATTTTTATGTTTTCATTTTTTCCTCCTCGCCTTCTAAAAATCATAACTCTTTTATATTTTCATCCACAGACTAGTATGAGGGCTTGTTTTTTGTGCGACCAGTTTTCCGTTGTAATGCCATGACTCACTTTACCATAAAATGTATGGTGCAACCAAAAAAATACTATTTGTGTGGGGAAATTAAAAAGAAAACTGCAATTTTGCTAATTTTGGAAGGTTTCGTTTTCGGTTTCGCCGTACAGTAAAAATGACATGTGTTATTTATTCTTTGCGTCAATATGATTAAAATGATACCCATGATTATACACTTTTCTATTACTGTTGCGCTTAAAAAAAATCACAAACTTTTTAACCAAATTAGTACGTTTAAAATCCCCCTATTTTGAAGACCCATAACTTTTTCATTTTTCCGTATAAGCGGCGGTATGAGTGCTCATTTTTGCGATGTGATCTGTACTTTTTATTGATACCATGTTTGCTTATATAAAACTTTTAATACATTTTTTATACATTTTTTTGGGAATAAAATGTTATAAAAAGCAGCTATTTTTTTTACGTTCACGCCGTTAACCGTACGGTATCATTAACATTTTATTTTAATAGTTCAGATATTTATGCACGCGGCGATACCAAATATGTATATAAAATATTTTTTTAACACTTTTTGGGGGTGAAAATGGGACAATTTACGTTTTTATTGGGGGAGGGGGTTATTCACATTTTTTTTTACTTTATCTTTTTACTTTTTTTACTTTTATTTTTACACTTTAATAGTCTCCATAGGATTGCTAATCCTGTTCAGTGCTATGTATAGGACATAGCACTGATCAGGGTTATCGGTCATCTTCTGCTCTGGTCTGTGGGAAGGCCGATCAGAGCAGAAGACACCAGGAAGGCAGCGGAGGCAGGTGAGGGGACCTCCGTCTGCCGTGCTGGATGATCGGATCACGCGGCAGCGCTGCGGGCGATGCGATCATCCATTTAAGTGACCGCGATGCTGCAGATGCCGTGATCTGTATTGATCACGGCATCTGAGGGGTTATTGGCGGACATCCGCGGGATCGTGGGTGTCCGCCAAAACCGACGGGTCCCTGGCTGCGATCAACAGCCGGGACCTGCCGCGCATGATCCAGGCATCGCTCCGATGCCCGCGGCTATGCTTAGGACGTAAATGTACGTCCTGGTGCGTTAAGTACCACGTCACCAGGACATACATTTACGTCCTTCGTTGTTAAGGGGTTAAAGGGGTAAAAACATGGAAACGCAGATAAACAAGTTTATTTTTCAAATCCACTGGTGCCAGAAAGTTAAAACAGATTTGTAAATTACTTCTATTTAAAAATCTTAATCCTTCCAGTACTTATCAGCTGCTGTATGCTCCACAAGAAGTTCTTTTCTTTTTGAATTTCTTTCCAGTCTGACCACAGTGCTCTCTGTTGACACCTCTGTAAATGTCAGGAACTGTCAAGAGCAGGATAGATTTGCTATGGGGATTTGCTCCAATTTGGGACAGTTCCTGACATGGACAGAGGTGTCAGCGGAGAGCACTATGGTAATTTACAAATCTGTTTAACTTTCTGGCAACAGTTTTACATCGGAGTAACATATGTGAAAGAGTCTAAGGACTTGGACCTTGAAAAAGGGGGATTTAAAAGAGGGTTCAGAGAGAATGACAGAACAGGTGCAATGTGGGGAAATATGCATTACAACTCTTCAGCCCTCCCTGTTTTCATGTCCGGGAGGTATGAACACATAAATAACCACAGGAGACAGCAGTGATGGAAGCAGTGTTGGATTATTGATGTTATGTTTTTGTGAGAGCATGCAGGTTCAAAATGTTTGATAGCACTAATGGTGACCAAACACCTTCAAAAAAGATGATGACTGAACACGTTTTTAGTTGACCGTTATCTCTCACCATTTTCTCATACACAACATTTAACAATGGCCTCAACATTGAAGAAATGGATGTCCAGCAACGGAGTCCCGGATAAAACTAGTCTTTATTGAAATCGTCACAGGATACAAAATAACGCAGAACAAGGTTTCCTACGCATTTCGGGCAATCCTGCCCTTAGTCATGGAATAAAACATGATGACATTGACACCCTTAAATACACCTATACAATCACGTGATAAAAAGAGTGACGTCACACAAACATCTAAAAAGTGCATGAGACATTTATATATAATAGACATATCCACAAGAATATATTACATACACAGTAAGTATAAACAAGTAACATATTTAATATGTAAGTATCAAAGTCTTGTCTCATGTTCATGCCCTGAGGTTCCCTTGTGTCTAATAGAAACATCCAAAAGGATTCTCAATTCAATATAATCCTTTTTATGTCTCCTCCTCTACTGGGTCTTCTGATTCTTTCAATGCCCATTACTCTTAGGGTATCAACTTTCTCCTGTTCTCAATGGAAAGAAGAGGGGTAGGCCGCAGCCTGATGGCTCTGGTGGTGGCTTAATTCTGATAAAGTGTTGGGCAGCTGAGATCCAAAATGTCCAACACTTCTCTTTCCCGACATCATCTTTCAGGGGAGAGTTGGGAGCCCCCCTTACACTTTAGACAGCAGGCCGGCCTCACAGAAGTTTTTGACTAAAGTTTATGGGGACCTTAAAGGGTAGACCAGCGAAAAAGAACTTATCCCCTATCCACAGGATAGGGCATAAGTGTTTGATCATGGGGGTCTGACCCCTGAGGCCCCACCTTCGATCTTCTGCCCAATGCCCCAGCTCTGGTATAGATGCACGTGCTCCATTTATTTCTATGGGAGCACCGGAGATGGCTGAGTACAGCACTCGGGTCTCTTTGGCGCTCCCATAGAGAATGAATAGAACATGTGCCTTCCGTAGTAGGTGCTCCTCCGATGGGCAGGGAGCGGGCAGGGAGGGCCAGGGCATGGCGCGGGCCAGAGAGCCAGGGCGCGGGCAGGAGATTGCGGGGGTCCCAGTGGTCAGACACTTTTCCCTTATATTGTGGACAGGGGATAAGTTGTTTTACACCTGACTACCCCTGTAAGTCATGAATTATCCTTTTTGGCGTGTAGACCAATAGTTTCAGAAAACACAGTTAAAGAAAACAGGAGACAACATACAGCCAATGGAAATCACATTTTCGGGGATTACCTTGTACAGCAGCGGAACAAGGTGGATCAGGGTTATGGGAGATGGCGCCTGCAGCCAACAACAGAAGACAGTGGAAGGTTCAGTAAATAATGAGAGTGACCTATGTGTTACACAGTGTTATACAATGGTTTATACAATAATGAATTGTCATTCAGCTCAGAGGCTATTTTGTCTCATTCTGGGTCAGTATGTAGGTTTATACAGTAGGTTTGAAGGCAAACAAAGGCTAAAGCTAAAATGAATACCCTCATATGCCTACCTCATATTCCATCCTCTCTCATCCTCATACCCCAACCTCATATCCCATCCTCATACTCCGACCCCATACGCCGACCTAATATTCTGTCCTCTCTAATCCTCATAGCTCGACCTCTTATCCTAACCTCATATGTTATCCTCAGATCCTGTCCTCATATCTTGTCCTCATATCTCTTCCTTATATTCCACCCCCACACTAACTATCCTGTGCGACTGCCTACCAAACAGTCGGAAGGATATTTATAAGTCCCGGGCAATCTCTGCAGCCCAGAGTAACATGAACAAGAGATGTACCGGAAGTCCCATAGACTTGCATGGTACTTCAAAGAATCCCCGCCACCCCACCCATGCATAAGGGGGTGGGTTAGGGTTAATATAACTCTACAACATTTTTAGTTGCCATATAAGTAACATGTGTACCAAGTTTCATCAAAATATCTTAAGCCAATTGAAACATACACAATTAAATACATACAGACACAATACATACATACAGACACAGTACATACATAATACATACATACATAAACAATACACACATACACCCTACATACAGACACAGAACATACATAATACATACATACACAATACACACATACAACATACATACAGACACAGAACATACATAATACATACATACATACATACATACACAATACACACATACACCATACATACAGACACATAACATACACAATACACACATACACCATACATACAGACACAGAACATACATACATACATACATATACAATACACACATACACCATACATACAGACACATAACATACATAATAAATACATACATACATACACAATACACACATACACCATACATACAGACACAGAACATACATAATACATACATAATACACACATACACCATACATACAGACATAGAACATACATGATACATACATACATACATACACAATACATACAGTACATACATATACAATACATGCATACACAAAACATAACAACATACATACATGCATACATACACAATGCATACGAACATACATACATACATACATACATACACAATACCTACATGTATACATACACACATGCATACACACATACATACATACACATTGTGAGTATTTATAATATAGTATCTGGTACACACAGTACTGTGCTCATTGTGGTAGCGATAGTAATACATGTATTTTATACATTAACACAAAGTGCAACTCAAACAATAATAGTGACAGAAAGACAATAGGACAAGAGTGGAAGAAGGACAATAGGAAACTTCTAGAATACCTACAACATTGTTTTCATGGGAGATAAGCTGCCTCCGTCCTAAATAATTACACATGTAAATTAAGCTCACTGTGTTTGTGTATGGGAGGTCGGTAGGTACTGTTCTCAGTCAAACAGCTATAGTGCCTTGCATAAGTATTCACACCCCCCCCCCCTTGAACTTTTTTACATTTTGTCATAGTATATGACCATCTTCACCGCCTCTGTCCAAATGATTGACCCCTTGTGGTCTGCGGCTGTCCCTCCATAGCAATAGATCAAGCTTGTCCAGTTTGTATCTGAAGATTTAAAGGGTTAATGTGGACAGGTCTTTAATTGTTGATGACTTCTCAGGTGATAAAGGACAAGGGGAAGCCCTTAACCCCCGCTCAGCTAGTTGTGTGTGTAAAGTATCTGTGCTCCCTACGTAACCTGCCCAACAAGTTTCACTATGTTCTAATGGTTACAAGCACTTAAGGGAAAAGCAAGGTCTGACCAAACCTCAGTACCCAGGGACCAAGGACAGGTAGACAAAGGAGGGCTTATCCTAAAGACACAGGGTCCAGAAGGAATACCGGGTGTAAAAATATTGTTATCCCATTGGAAGATACTGGGCGTTAACTGGGACAGGTAAGCCACCTACTTCCATCCATTACAAGTGTTGTACTATTGTGTGTATGTCTGATACAGTACCATCAGTCGCCTCCAACCTGAAGCTTTTCAGCTGTTGTGGGATCATAACTCCCAATATGTAAGAAGTTGTAGTTTAATAAAAGCTGTGGAGAAGGGACCATCGCAAAATATACGGAATAATTCCTATTTTTAAGTCATGTGCAAATGAAATTCATTCTGAAGAAAAAAGTAGTTAAACCTGGAAATTGAATTTGTATTGTAAATGGATATCATGAAATACTTTTATGTCTCTTTTTTAATATTATTTAGTTTTATATTTATACCTTATATTTTTAATGCTTTGAAATATATATATACTGTATATATATATATATATATATATATATATTTGTATTTATTTATTATTATATTATTATTAGTATCATTAATAATAATAATAATGATAATAATAATAAATGTTTTCTTTTTTTTAGATAATTATTTTATACCTTACACATACTTTCACTTAAAATTTGAAAATGTTGTTTTACCTTCTTTTTTTATATATTATTTTTTTTTTACTCTGTGCCATTATCTTATTTTACATTTTTTTTAAATTTATATTTCTATTATGTATCACTAAGCAGGTTTAATAAATATAAAGAAAGCAGAGATTCATAAAGCAGAGTATATACGTGTGTGCGATTTACACATTCTAGTTCCTTGTACTTCTTACCAAAATAAGAAAATTGTGAGGCCCATTTATGGTCAAACTTTACAAAATTCAAGATAATCTTAAGTAACTACAAGAATGTTTTATTGGTGTTTGTGGCTTTTATTCAGTTTGATGATGTCATGATGATGGTTTTGATTGATTGGTTCATGGATTGACTCATGGGGGGGGGGGAATGAAAACTGCAGTGCCTAAACTTTGTTGACTTTTGTGCATAGTTTGGCACATAATCGTGATAAAATTGCAATTTCGGCCACTTAATGGAAAAACGCATGTGGTAATTAGCTTAGTTACCACTATTAGCAAACTGGCACGTGGTAGGTAATTTTTAAAATGACTTAGATGGCAAAATTTGGCACAGAAAACCATGCATGACTCTGGAAGAAGTACTTCTTTTGGCTCTTTTGGCTGTGCTCCTAAGACCCTAAGGACCTCTTCTTTTGGGACTCTGCACATCCAACATGAAATAGACATCTGCTGTCAGGGTAGAGGAGGCCATTTCCAGGTTGGCCAGGTTGTCAATTTCGGCTAAAATTGATGGCTCAGCTCACATTTATTTACCATGTATGGCCAGCTTTAGTCATCTTGTATAGTGATGTCCATTATTTTATTCTATGTTGAAATACATTGAAATGCATATGGTTCATTGGATCCTTCCTTCCATCGGCACCACCATCAGCAGGTGGGAACATAATCCTAAATCTGTTTATTTGCATGTAATAGATGGTGCCTGTCCCAAAGTGTCCATAAGTGCTCAGACCTCCAGAAAGGCACTCGGGTCTCCTGCAAAGTCTGATCTCCTAAACTGATGCTTGTTGAGCCTATTACATGGCTTAGTATCCAGTGGGCAGGACCGCACACACCAACAAGCATTTCATTGTCCATCAGTTAATCGCAGGGTCTATAACATAGGGCAATTATTGGCTTGTTCGGTAGATAATTGCCCCATGTAATGAAGCCTTCACTTGCGGATTAAGTTAAGCACCATATACTGGTTAGAATGTTCATAGGAATATCCCGGTCTGACGAAGCGCTTCGGCGCCAAACGGTCCATCACCGAGAGGGCACCCCCGCACCCCTGTCTATCTTCATTGTTTGGACTTAATTTACAAATCTGTTTAACTTTCTGGCACCAGTTAACTTATAAAGACCTAAAAAAAAAAAAAAAAGACCGGAGTACCCCTTTAAGTGGGCAGCCATTCATCCCCTAAGCAAAATCAGCTGTGTCCTAGGGGGACCAGAAGTGGCTGCTTTCCGGAAGTGGTTGACTCTAATAAGGCAACCTTTTTAATGGTTACTAGTGTTGCTCGTGAATATTCGCAATGCAAATTTTATTCGCGAATATCGCATATTCGCGAATTTGCGAATATTCGCGAATATAGCACTATTTATTTGCAATTACGAATATTCGTATATTTTTTTTTTCACAGTACACATCACAGTGATCATCCCTCTCTGCTTCCAGCTTGTGTGGTGTAATGAAGGCTCTAATACTACTGTGTGAGACTGGCGTACGAATTTTGCTAATTTTTGCGTATGCTAATTTTCGCATATGCTAATTTTCTCATATGCGAATTTTTGCTTATGTTAATTTCCGCAAATGCAAATTTTTGCATATGCAAAAATAAACGCAAATATTATGAATATGCGAATTTAGCGAATATATGATGAATATTCGTCCATATATTCGCAAAATATTGCGAATTCGAATATGGCCTATGCCGCTTAACACTAATGGTTACCAATCTTAATGGTGGCACTTATTGTCTGACAATGCATCTAGCTAGAACTGTTTACAGATAGTAGGCACACTCTCTCGTTGGCACTGTTAGTGGGCACACTTTCTTATTGGCAGTGTTTATGAGGGCACTGTATGGCTGTCATTGTTATTAAGAGCCCTTTAATGGCAGAAAATTCTTACACTCTTTGACTGGCACTCTACTTCTGCCAATGGCTGGTCTGGTTATGGGGCAAACAGTTGGCTATTGAGGGGCCATGGTCAAAAATAGGGTGAAGGTGAATTAGCAAAATTGTATCTACTGAAAATACAAGGCATATTCTGTAACGTCACTTCCTTTAAACACCCTGACACTATATACATTGTAACCTCATAGGTGTCTCACGAGGATCAATGCCCACTGATGAAGAAATGTTTTTTTGGGGTCCAGACAGGGACTGTGACACCTAGGTTTTGCCACATAGAACTACTAAGAGTTTATCACGCCTGAAGGATGAAAGCCGAGCTTGTACTTAAAACGTAAGCTCTTCTGAAAAATGTGCTGCTGAGGAACTAACCTATAAAACCAATAAAACAGTATTAGAAGACTCTACACGAAGATGAATCTGTGGTGGAATCAGAAACCTGTCGACAACATTTGTGAAATCAACCTGCAACAGCAGAAAAGGTGAGGAAGGGCTGTACATCTGTGCTTTTAAATTGTCCTATATCATTGGTTTGGGCAGCATGTAAGTCGTTTGACAGAGGAGAGGGATTCCACTCTTAACCCATCAGTGCCCCACAACATGATCATGGGGTGCCATTGAGTTTGCATGGTAGCTAGACTTAGGGACCTTTGGTAGACCTCCTGCAATAGCAACCTCATGGGACCGATGAGCTTGCAATGGCAGCAACATTTGAATGTGAATATTCCCTGTATACCAGTGGTCTCAAAACTGTGGCCCTCCAGATGTTGCAAAACTACAACTTTCAACATGCTGTAAGTTGCAGTTTTTAAACAGCTGGAGGGCCACAGGTCACCTTAAAGTGAGAACAGTAAGAAAGGTCGGGGGCAAAATGTAATTAATATGTTTAAAAAAAGGTGTAATCTATTTAATAAAACTTTTATCCAAACCACAATAATTCAGACCCCAAACCAAATGACAAAATGTGTCGGGATTGCGCTGTCTCATAGATGGCAATGCATTCCGTGCACAGTCCGCAGAAAGAATAGAGATGTCTATTGTTTCTGCGGACACCAGCATTAAAATGTCCACGTTAGATTTTTCTGGTGCGGAAATTCTGCTATGTGAATAGAGCAGCAGAATCCCATTGAATTCTAAGGGACTCTGCTGCTGCAGAATCTCCTTGTGGGATTCCACACAGAAATTCTGCCATGTGAACATAGCCTAAGGGTCTATTCACACGGCAGAATTTCTGCTTGCAGAATTCCACCTCAAATAAAAGCCCATAGACTTCTATGGAATTCCGCACTCCCATTCACACTTCTGAATTTCCGCTTCACACTGAGCACATGTGACAGAGTCTGGAGACGCCATGGAGAACGTTCTGTTGCCTGCAACATCCTCCAGCATGACCAGTTTGGCGGTGGGTCAGTAATGGTGTAGGGTGGCATTTCTTTGGGGGGCCACACAGCGCTCCATGTGCTTGCCAGAGGTAGCCTGACTGCCATTAGATACCGATATGAGATCCTCAGATCCCTTGTGAAACCATATGCTGGTGCGGTTGGCCCTGGGTTCCTCTTAATGCAGGAGAATGCTAGACCTCATGTGGCTGGAGTGTGTCAGCAGTTCCTGCAAGAGGAAGACATTGATGCTATGGACTGGCCCGCCCGTTCCCCAGACCTGAATCCGATTGAGCACATCTGGGACATCATGTCTCGCTCCATCCACCACAGTCTGTCCAGGAGTTGGCGGATGCTTTAGTCCAGGTCTGGGAGGACATCCCTCAGGAGACCATCCCCCACCTCATCAGGATCATGCCCAGGCGTTGTAGGGAGGTCATACGGGCACGTGGAGGCCACACACACCATTGAGCCTCATTGGGACTTGTATTAAGGACATTACATAAAGTTGGATCAGCCTGTAGTGCGGTTTTCCACTTTGATTTTGAGTGCGACTCCATATCCAGACCTCCATGGGTTGATACATTTGATTTCCACTGATAATGTTTGATAATGTTACATTAACTATGAAAAGATGAAAGTATTTCATACGATTAGTTCATTCATTCAGATCTAGGATGTGTTATCTTAGTGTTTCCTTAATTTATTTATTTTGAGCAGTGTATATTATATCTAGCTATCTATCTTAACTTTTTCAATGCCCATAATAGCTGTTTCTTATCCTTTGGATAGGGGGATAAGATGTCCAGGGGCGGAGTACCCCTTAAAGGAATTATTTATTGGTAGAAGGTGTCACTTTGTTTAATGAATTGATGGCAGAAAAAGTAAATCAGGGAAAACAAAAATCCAATAAATCACTGATTTGCAGGTGGAGTCGCCGCCCGTCTGGTGAATGGAGGAATGACAATGTCTTGTTTGTGTTGCAGAATTCAGGAAATACCTCTTTTGTATTGTGCACAAAGGAATCGTGTGAGATCGCTGAAGAAGCTTCTGTCTTGTAAAGCTATAAATCCGCTACAACCAGGTAAGGGATCAGCGGGGAGGCGATCCTCGATGTTATATCCATCAGAAGGGTTTATTCCTAAACCTTGTAAAATGTAAGGGATCGTGCACACGCCCATATAATGCCTCGGTATAGCCTTCAAGTTGTGGGGTACTGTCATAGTGAACCCATATACTTCTATGGGATCCTGGAACTATGGAGCCCGACTGTTACCTCAGCATCAAAGCAATCCATTTGTAGATAATTTGGAGTCAATTATAAAGGTACTGGTGAACATAAATGGCCCATGCCATATGCTTCATACCCATGGCTGCATTACCACTCAGTTCTGTATGGAGCCGTAATAGGACTTTTTTGTACCCCCAGTATGCCAGTGGTTGCACACACAGGTCTTAAAGGGGTACTCCACTGGAAAACAAATATTTTCATATCACCTGGTGCCATAAAGTTAAACAGATTTGTCAATTACTTTTATATAAAAATCATAATCCTTTCAGTAATTATCAGCTGCTGAATACTACAGAGGAAGTTCTTCCTAGAGAGTAGTTGGTTTCTGTCTGACCACAGTGCTCTCTGCTGCCACCTCTGTCCATGTCAGGAACTGTCCAGAGCAGGAGAGGTTTGTTATGGGGATTTGTTCATTCTCTGTACAGTTCCTGACATGGACAGAGGTGTCAGCAGAGAGCACTGTGGTCAGACAGAAATGAGCTACATAAAGTCCTCTGGAGCATACAGCAGCTGATAAGCACTGGAAGGATTACGATTTTTAGACAGAAGTAATTTTTTTTAGATAGGAGTAATGGACTGTACAGGTTATTTTCACACTGGTTTTTGGTTTTCATTTTGAGCCTTACTTTCTTTTTTTTTCTTTTTTTCTTTTTTTTAGCAATCTTTTGTCTAAGTCCAATTTTTCAGCTGTTTACTGTTCAAAATTAGGCTTAAGAAACTGTATATGAACATACGCTTGACTTCTAAAAGTTACCTTTTTGTAGATTACAAAGTAAACAAATAAAGTTTCCAGGGTGATTTAGTAGAGATCTAGACTAGGCACCAAGACCTCACAGGTTTATATTATCAAGCACTTATAGACACCTTATATA